>NW_022111372.1:69410087-69412381 GCF_000313985.2 Echinops telfairi
TTGTAAAGCTTTTATCCCATCATGAGCTGAGGGATGACATAATAACAGATACAGCTGACAGCAAGGTGATGCTTTTAAAATTACACAGGTGCCCAGGTCAAGCCTTGTATTTTAAGGATAAAAATGTTGCCAATAGCTGATTCAGTAATGTAGACTTTTAGATGAGGCTTTCTGCTATCTAAAGGTTGACAATCTCAGGGGGAAATTCTACTGTGTCCTACAGGGTTGCCATAAGTCCTAATTGGTTAATGAAGCAACTATGGAATTGTGATGGGATGTTTGAAGAGTTTGTTCCCAAGCCCCACCCACAAGAATTTGCTTTAGCAGCTTTGGGGCAGAGTCTGGAATTCTCTTGTGGGTACTCTACACTCTATTGATCTGGCACTTAGAAATCCCAAAGCTCTTATATACATTTACTCCTTCTTTTAGCCCCTGAACTTTATTCTTAATAGTCTTGGGTTGATTTTGCTTCAGTGGTGACCCCAGATGTCAGAGTGAAACTGGTCCGTGGGATTTTCAGAAGCAGATGAAGACAATGTCTTCCACAACGTCGCTAGATGGATTTCTCCAAGTCCCCACTGCTGACGAGTCTGTTCCATCTTGTGAGGTGCTGTTGAGTCAGCTCATTGTCACCCTGTGAACCACAGACTAAAACGCCACCCCGTCTGGTGCTGTCCTCACCAATGCCCTTCTGTTTGAGCCCAGCTTTTCAGCTTCTGTGTCAATCCATTTGCCCAGGGTGTTCCTCTTTTTCACTGTCCCTTTATTTGTATGATGCTCTTGTCCAGAGACTGGTCTCTACTGATAACATGTGCAAAGTATTCTTGCCTCTAAAGAGCGTTCTGGCAGTACTTCCAAGATACGTTAGTTTGTTCTTTTCAGAGTCTGTGGTAATTCCAACTTTATTCTCAGGCTGTAAATCTTTACAGGAGAGACAACTTCAACTGTCTGCTGTGAAGCCACTGACGGTATGGAAATACCAACATTGAAGTTTGCAGTCCAACATTTACTGGACAGTGCCATCTCTAGGTGACCACTAATAACCAACCTTTCTACAAGGATCACTTACCAATGTATGCTACCCAGGGACTCAGTCACCGAGTTCAAAACAAAACAAACAAACAAAAACCCCAAACAAAAATAACCCCCAAACTCACTGCCATGAAGTCAAGTCTGACTCATCAAGGCTCTATAGGACCGAGCAAAGCTGCCTCTTGGGGGTCCCAAGTCTGTAAGTCGTTGTGAGAGCAGAGGGACCCATCTTTCTCCCATGGACTCGTAAGTGGGTTCAAACATCAGCCCAATGCATGACTCATTACCCCACCAGAACTCCTGATTACTGAATTAAATGGATAAAATAACATATCATCAAATTTGAGTTCATCTTGTGGGTAAGAGGCAAGGGGCTACTAATTATAACTATGCAAAGAAGATGTGCAAACTGGAACTGGAGAGGACACACATGGACAGGTGGTTATACTGGGAGAATAATGCACACCAAGCAGTGTTTTATTCTGTTGTGCATAAGGTTGATATAGTTCAGAACCAATCCTATGGCACGTAACAACAACAATAACATTTTTTAACTGTGTGATATTACAAAATCCCATAATCTCACTAATCATTAATTGCTTATCTGTAAACTAGAACTTCAGCTTCTTCAGTTCATTGTACTGTGGTGGCTTTTGTATTTTTAAAATGCCACTTGAATTAAAAATAGCTGGACAACCCATGGTAGACAGGTTTCAGCAGAAACCTGAAACCTGTCTTTACAGACAGATTAAGAAGAAAGGAACACTTACAGAAATTAGCCAGTGAAAACTCTGTTGATAACAAAATATTATGCAAACTAGTTCTGGAAGTTGAGCTCTTTGTTTGAAAGGCACTCAAGGTACAAAGTGGCTGCAATAAGGCACTCAAACAAACCAGTGAAGAGAGTGCAGACGTGGTTACTGTTTCCTTCTGTCTTACCTGGGTATTCATGAGTCAGAGACAATTCTATGGCAACTAATGACAAAATGGAGCCAATTGTGTCATTTCAATATTACAAGCGGAACAAATTGCAATCACAGATATAAAGTCTGAGGACTTTGCAGGTACAGTCGATTCTTTAATTACCACGGACTCTGTAAGTTGTAGTATCTATATACTTTCTCTCTGATCTCTTTTGAGAGACATCTCTGATGTCAATATGAGATCCCATCTCAAAGTAATTTAGATCTTATACGATTGACATTGATAACCTGACATGCAAGTGCTATGTTATTTATATCTGCCCTGTGATAAATAATGAA
>NW_022111372.1:69412927-69414922 GCF_000313985.2 Echinops telfairi
AATGAAGGCTGAGCATGATGGTGGGACAAAAGAAAAGTAAAAGGAAATAGAGGAAAGACCCAGGAGGCAAAGGACACTTAGAAATATATGTAAATATATTTACATATAACAAGGGGACTAGATTTTTTGTAATTATATCTATGTTAAGAATTAAGGTTGCAGACGAACATTGGACCTTGACTCAAGTGCTCCTGAACACTTTGTTCTAATAATCTGGCTATTCACATCCGCAAGATATTTGGCAGACATGGTTTCAGTTTTTCAAAAAAATCAAGGGGAAATACATGTACATACATTAAATCCCTGCCAAAGCCCCTCTGACTGTGGTGCCAGGAGGTGAATCGCCTTGCTCACACGCAGAATGCACTGGAAAGTAGATTATGGAAGATACTGTTGGATTAAAATGTAGGACCCTGTCACTTGATCTCCCTTATGATCCATTTAAATTTGTTCTAGTTTTTAAACGTTTTCTGCTTTCTTTTCTATTGAGGTTTTTATCTGTTTTATTTTGTTAATCTTGTTAGCTTTGTTCATTTGTTTCCTTGTTTTAATGTTTTTCTGCATATGAAATCCAGGATCAGTAAATCTATTGAGAAAGTCACTGGATTAATGGTTTCCTGGGGGGTATGGTAGGGAGATTTGGGCGAAATAGGTGCCTAATGAGTACAAGAAAGCTAATGAGTACTAGAAAGAATAAAATGTGCTGAACCCAATTGTGATGATGATTGTACAGCTCTTCTTGATGTGATTCAACTATTGAACTGTTTGATATGTTAATTAAAGTCAATAAACTTTGAAACAAAAAAATTTGGTTGTGATGCAAAATGCATGCCTGTTTTCAAAGAGGAAGATTATGTTTCTTACAAGGGGTCTATTATTGTTTTTTCCATTCAGTTATTGTCTCAGTTTATGCACATTTTATAAATCCAAAACCATTTTGGTTTTGCTTTGTTTCGTTGGCCATGACTGAACCAGGAAGACTTAGTTCAAAGCTCTGATTATAGCATTTGACTTGGGCCAAATATAGAGCGAGCACTCCTTTCTTTTGACATCAAAGCCTCATCTCCCTTCTCTCCAGCCTCAAAACGTGAGCAATCAGAGAAAAAAGAAGAAAGTAACTATTTTATGCTTGTTTCTTTCAGTATAGTGACCCCGGGTCTCTGGGAACAAGGCCAACAAATATCCCCAAATCTTACCAAATAGTCTTTTAATCTTTGTTTTATTAAAGGTTTTCTTGTGGTAAAAAGAGATAAATATGTATAAGATTTGTTCCCCACCTCTACTGCTTGCTCCCACTTTAGAACTTTAAAGTAAGAAATATGAAGTTTATGTGTGGCATCAGATAAATAGACCTTGATTTATTCTCATCATGTTTTCCAGTCAAATCTCCTATCATTTAAAAAGAGCTTGATATGAACACCACAAATGTTATATATGCCAAACAATGAGATAAACACTTTGAAACATATTACACAATAGGTAACATTGGAAAATAATTTCTCATATTATCTTTTAATACTTACTGCACTTGGTAAAGCTTTGGAAAAAAACCACTCTATGGAAGGCAATGTTATTTAGAAATTTCATTCCTAATATTGTACGTGGTTATAAACATAAGGTAATATAATTAAAATAAAATTCCTATTAAATATCTGCATATTAAAAATAAGTCCTACCCATATACCATGGAAATGAGTTTTAAATGAGGCAGTTGCTATAACCTAAGCTCTAAAATGAATTATTATCACAATTTGAAGCATTTAAGAAACTTTTGTTGTGAGGGTCCATTACTTAAAAAGCATATTAGGGATGCAAATTTATGTTCAACCAGAACAGCCATGGCTAAAAGATATTTAATTTTATTTCTCCTTTATGCATGCATTCATGGAAGAAAATTTGATTGCCAAACTGCCCCAGGGCAGAGAAGAGAGTAGGAGAAAATTAGGTTGGGGGAGCCCTCAGCCTCGTGTCATGAACCTTTTGCTCTTGTTGAGG
>NW_022111372.1:69415740-69420692 GCF_000313985.2 Echinops telfairi
CAAACAAGTTGTCATAAATACTCAGCCAGGCATCATCAGTACCCCATTTTGTAACCCATTAGGCAAATAATTGGTGTGATTCTGCACTCCTTAAGGGGATGCAGTATCTAAGTGGAACCAGCGCTTAGAATTTGAGTTTTGGGTAATGCTTCAGAGAATCGGTTTCTAACCTGGTATCTCCATGACATTCCTGGAGGTAACCCATAGGAGGCATCATGTGCTCTGACGACTGAGCTGTGGTTAAGAGCAGATGTGTTTGAACAATTCACACCTTAATTCAAAATCCCTTTTCTTCCAGTTCCTGCCTGTGTGTATTGGGTAGGTTAGCACTAGATGTTGTAACAAATAAAATCCCTAATATTACTGGTTTAATACAACAAATGTCTATTGTTCTCCAATAAAAAGACAAAAACAAGTTCCCCTGAGTGGTGAGTGGTCATCTTTCAAGTGGTGATTCAAAGATCCATCCATCTCAACATTTTGCTATTCTCAATGGAGCCATAGTAGCCTAGGACTTAAGCATTAGGCTGCTAACCAAATGGTCAGCTGCTACACCAGAGAAAGACATGGTAGTTTACCTCCATAAAGCCTTGGAAACCCTTTGGGGTTTCTGTAGTTCATTGTCAACACCAGACATGGAGTTGACCCTGACTCAGCAATTTCATGTGTCAGCATAGAACTGCTTTCCAAAGGGTTTCAATGGCGGGTTTTTCAGAAGCGAATTACCTAAGGACTTCCTTCTAAGAACCCTCAGGATGCACTCCAGCTTCAAACCATGCAGTTATAAGCAAGCATATGAAGTATTTGCCCCAAGCAAGGACTCTACAGTTGATCATGAAAAGAGTGAAAGCATGGAAGATGGCATATGAGATGTTTGTATGATTTGAGCCCAGAGGTGGTACTTGCCCCTCCTCTCACCGTTCACTGGAAAGAGCTCAGAACCATAACCACCCTTTGCTGAAAAGGAAGGCTGGCAAATCGAATAAGTGAATGTTTCCAGGAAGCAGACAAAATAGATGGGCCTGGGAGGCACCTAGATTCTGGTACTGTATGTGGCCTGAGGACTCTTTAATCTCTTTCTGGATGATTTTCCTGAATGACTTAAAAATGTCCATCCTATAGAATTGTTATGAGAAGCTTATTACAGTGTCCTGCAAATAGCAGTACGGACTGCTACAACTGATAATAACATCCTACTGAACATTTTTTTCTGCATTGAAAAAAGTTCTATTAATGCAATTTTCTCCCTTGACTATTCAATATCAAACATGTATTCACAATTCAACATGTTTTACTAGAATAAATGCATCCTCCTCCTCGACACTAGCTAGATTTGAGAAACATGTGGTAGAGTCCCGAAGAACACAGCATTTATGTACATTCAAGTCAAACACAGCAAAAGGGAGAAGTAGTTTAAGATTAACTAAAGCAATTGGCTACCAGGGCAAGATTGACATTTCAAGCCTCTCAGCCCTTTTTCAGAAGGAAGGTGTGGGTGTGTGATCTCATAAGGGTTCAGTCTCTGAAACCCTACACAGAGTCCTTACGAGTTGGAATATACCCTATGGCTGTGAGGTAGTTAGTTGGGTTGGATAAAATCCTAAGAAAGAAAAAAAATTGAGTAATGTTGTGGTCCTATTGTATCTCCAATTTAGAATAGTCATTTTCTAAAGAACATCTGCTTTAGCCAGAAATTCTTCCTCCATTTTTAACTTATTTTCTGTCCTTTGGTTAAGGTATAAAATTTGGCTTTCCTAGATTTTGATACCAGAAATATATGTACTTGTGTTTTGTTGACTATGCAAAGGCATTTGACTGTGATGGCCATAGCAAACTATGAGTAAAACTAGGAAGAATTTCAATTCTAGATTTCTTGTGTTCGTACAAAACCTTTACGTAGACCACAAGATCCATTCAAATAGAACAAGAGGATACTATATGGCTTAAAAATCAGGAAAAATATGGGTTAGGTGTGTGCTCTTTCGCCATCCTTACTTTATAGGAAGGAAAATTCTGCATCATTGCTGAAGAAAGTGTCATTAACAACCTATCATATAAAGATGTTACAACCTTGTCTGAACAAAAACAAAATAGTTTTTGAAGCTGTCACTGACGAAGATTGAAGACTGCAGCCTTCGGTATGAATTACAACTTAATGTAAAAAAATACAAAATCCTTAAAGACAACTTAACCATGAAAAAGAAAACAAAATATTCTAAACTTGATTGTGGCAGTGATTATACAATGATCCTTGGTATGAATGAAGTAGAATTGTATGACATGTGGATTATGGGCCAATAAAACTGTAAAAAAAAAAATGCCGACAACTGGGCCAAAAAGTAGCATCATGTTAAATGGAGACAAGTTTGAAATGATGAAGAATTTCTTTTTACTTGGAAACACAATCAACACCCTTGGAAGCAGCAGTCACGAAATCAACCTTCTAACTTCCTTGGGTAAAAGTACTCTTGCTATAGTGAATGATGGGGGGAGTGCGGAGTGGAGACCCAAAGCCCATCAGTAGGCCACTGGAGATCCCCTTGCAGAGGGGTCTTGGGGAGGAGATGAGCCAGTCAGGGTGCGATGTAGCAATGATGAAAAATACAACTTTTCTCTAGTTCCTAAATGTTTCCTCTCCACTCCCACTACCATGACTCGAATTCGACCTTGCAAGTCTGGCTAGACCAGAGGAGGTACACTGGTACAGATAGGAACCGAAAATACAGGGAATCCAGGGCATATGAGCCCTACAGAGTTTCCATGGGTCATAACTGACTAAATCACAGTGAGTTTGATTTGAGTGATGCTAAGTTAAGCATGAAGTCTGTTCCTATACATTAGCTGGAATCAGAAATTGACATCTGAAAATGGCTCCTTTTGAATATAATAACTTAAACATCTCATGTGACTAGGGCCTCCACATTTCTAAATCCAAACACAGAGATTTATTTCTCAATCTGACTGATTCCCTGCCTTCTATTCATTTGTGTACTTACTCATTGTTTGATTAATATGCATATCTATTAATGTGAAGACTTACATGTCACTACAATATTGTGGGGGATAAAGCCATTCTGTGCCTGAATGTACCTCATTGGTTAGTGAAGGAAAGTATGTATATCCAAACTCAAAGATAAGTTCTCTAGAAAAATAAATATGATCTTTTGATACTATTTTTAAATGAAAATATGTGATGGTATATTAGTTATATTATATCAACTGGACTAGGGTGAACTATATTTTCAGAATCCACTCTCCAGTAAAACTGGGAAGGTTCTTGGGAAATCAAGAGAAGGACACAACATCCAGTCATTTAACTCATCTGCTCATCTACCTATTAACCCATCAGACAGGTGTGTACAGTAGCAGTGGAGATTTGAAGTGCAGTACATTCCTCTGCATTCCTCTTCAACTTCTCTGATATATGGTCCATGTATATGTGTTAAGTTTTGTTATGTAGGCTCTCATTTCTATAGAAAACACTCAGCACTAAACTCAGACAAGAACGTCTATGGAGTTGCAGCACAAATTGGTGGTCCCCTGGCAGCCTGCTTGTTCCTTTCCCCACTTACCATCTATCTTCCCTTTATGACTATTGCTCCTATGGATGCCAAGCTCCAACCTCAGACACAGAGATAAGATACAGCCTTAAAACAACCTTAGAAAGATGGTGTAACCAGCTATAGCAATTTCTTAAAGACAATTTTGTATTACAAACTCTCTCTCTCTCTCTCTCTCTCTCTCTCTCTCTCTCTCTCTTAGTTTATTAGGACCTCCAATGCCCCATGCACCGTTTTTACATGACTGAATCACAGTAAAGACAATTCTCTCTCTCTCTCTCTCTCTCTCTCGTCTATCTAAATTTATATCTAGCTACATAGTTTATTAATTCTCCTAGTGGTTGTCTGTGTTTAGGATGTAAGATACTTAATGCCTTGGATCTTAGTGATAACATCAAAAAAGAAGGTGATTTTCTCTCGAAACCTTGTTGAATATTATCATGAGGGATAAGAGCATGGGACATGGCATAAGATTTCCATTGTAGAAAGAAAGGTCTCCGTTTGAAGGATGCCAGGCTGTCAGGGCCACTAGAGAGAATGACCAGTGGATGTGCTATGGTGACTCTCCAGGATTGAAACAAAGGCTAAACCTTGAAAGGGACTTAGAAACTTAAGCAGATGTGATGGAAATATTAAGAAGTATACTCAACTGAATTTGGTGAACTTGAATGTATTTCCAATCATAAAATGTCTGCACTTCATGAAAAAAAGAAAAGAGGTAAAATTCCCAGACAGACATTGTTTATTGGGAATTCAGGTTCCAACTCTCTTAAGTAAGGAAACATATTTAGAGATAGAGATGCCTTCTTAATTCATCTTAATAACTGTGCATCACCCTACTTCTAGTCTAGATTTTTAAGTTAAAAAACACTAACAAACAAGGCCATAGCTTTCGCATAGTGTAGCCCATAGACCAGCACCTCCTATACGTCTGAGGTCTTATTAGAAATGTGAGTTATCACTCTGTATTTCCTAAAGTAGAAACTGTATTTTACTATGATCCCTAGATAAGTCACTGGCATAATAAAACTGAAAAATCTCTGCTAATGCTCTAGCAGGTTAGAAAAAAAATCTCAAACACATTTTCCCAAGTCTTTAATGTATAATATCCCAGGCTGAAGAGGAAAACAGTTGGCTGTAGACATGTGTGGATGTTTTTCTCCCCACACCTAAAGCATCAAGGAAAAGCTTAACATTCTCTATACTTATTACCTTCAAGGAACTACTTTAGTCTCTTCCAGTTCATTGGAGCAGGTGGGACTCCTGACATCGTATCACCATTTATAATTTTCAAAAGTAACAACAACCCTGGCTGTCATTGGGATTTTCCAAAGCATTTGGCGTAAGCAGGCTTGGCACAACTCAAACAGTGCTAATAATAAAGCTATTCCC
>NW_022111372.1:69420792-69428559 GCF_000313985.2 Echinops telfairi
CTGGCTGTCATTGGGATTTTCCAAAGCATTTGGCGTAAGCAGGCTTGGCACAACTCAAACAGTGCTAATAATAAAGCTATTCCCGCCCGCCCCGCAGGCTGTCGAGGAGGGCTCTTCCTGATCCGGCTTCGGTGCCGCTCCCGGTCTCTTCTCCCGGTCCCCCGCCCGCCCGCCATGGAGAAGACGGAGTTGATCCAGAAGGCGAAACTGGCCGAGCAGGCCGAGCGCTACGACGACATGGCCACCTGCATGAAGGCCGTGACGGAGCAGGGGGCCGAGCTGTCCAACGAGGAGCGCAACCTGCTCTCGGTGGCCTACAAGAACGTGGTCGGGGGCCGCCGCTCGGCCTGGAGGGTCATCTCGAGCATCGAGCAGAAAACCGACACCTCGGACAAGAAGTTGCAGCTGATTAAGGACTATTGGGAGAAAGTGGAGTCGGAGCTGCGGTCCATCTGCACCACGGTCCTGGAATTGCTGGACAAGTATTTAATAGCCAATGCAACTAATCCAGAGAGTAAGGTCTTCTATCTGAAAATGAAAGGAGACTATTTCCGGTACCTTGCTGAAGTAGCATGTGGTGATGATCGAAAACAAACGATAGATAATTCCCAAGGAGCTTACCAAGAAGCATTTGATATAAGCAAGAAGGAGATGCAGCCTACACATCCCATCCGCCTGGGGCTGGCTCTTAACTTTTCTGTATTTTACTATGAGATCCTTAATAACCCAGAGCTTGCCTGTACACTGGCTAAAACGGCTTTTGACGAGGCCATTGCAGAACTTGACACACTGAATGAAGACTCGTACAAAGACAGCACCCTAATCATGCAGTTGCTGAGAGACAACCTCACTTTATGGACATCAGACAGTGCCGGAGAAGAATGCGATGCGGCAGAAGGGGCAGAGAACTAACTGCGCACAGGGTCATCCTTCTTCCCCTTGAGAAACCTTTTTACACATCTCCATTCCTTCTTCCACTTGGATTTCCTAGAGCAAAGAAGCCCATTCCTGTGTATGGGATCAACTGTGGATAGTCTTTTCACACTGCAGCTTTGGGGAAACTCCATTCCTTGATTTGTGTTTGTCTTGGCCTTCCTGGTGTGCAGTTACTGCTGTAGAAAAGTATTAATAGCTTCATTTCATATAAACATAAGTCACTTCCAAACACTTATGTAGAGGACTAAAATGTATCTGGTATTTAAGTAATCTGAACCAGTTCTACAAGTGACTGTGTTTTGTATTACTGTGAAGATATAAAAATGTAGTTAATTACAATTAAAGAGTGTTCTGTATCATTTCTTAATTTCTACATTCCTTCCCTTACTCTTTCGGGGCTTCCTTTCAGTAAGCAGTTTTTCCATGCTCTTAATGTATTCCTTGTTTGTGGGAATCCAGAAGTGTTAGATTGAATGAAAACACATTTAACACTTCTGGCTTGGGGGTCACACAGTGAAATGCCTCCTGCCTAATATATTGTGGAGGTCATGTCCATCTGTGACCAAAGGGAGTTTCCTTGTTCACTCTTCCTTTGCTGCTGTTTAGGTTGACAACTTCCCTTCCCAATAAACATTCACGTACCCTCCTGCCTTTGTAGTTCTGGGGTTCACTTCACCATGTACTAGAAGTAGCATGTTGCTGCCAGAACACAAAGCATTGCTTTTGGCAATTAAAGTGCATGTCGTTCCTTAACGCACTCGCAAGGGGGAAAAGTATACAAGTCCAAATCTAAAACGTTAGTACTTTTCCATGCAGGTTTGTGCACATGGGAGAGGGTGTCCAGTTTGTCTCGTGATTGTTATTTAGAGAGTTGGACCACTATTGTGTGTTGCTAATCATTGACTGTAGTCCCAAAAAAGCCTTGTGAAAATGTTATTCCTTATGTAACAGAGTCACCTACAATAAAATGACATTTTATAAAACCAAAAAAAAAAAAAAATAAAGCTATTCCCTTTGGGACACCTCTGAAGCAGATGTAGCACATTATCTAGTTATGAATCAGATTAAAGAAGTTTCTTCTGATGAAGGCATTCCCCCTTTTGTAATTTTCTCTTGCTAATAATGAGTAGAGAATAGATGAGGCTATTTGTATCTCTGAAAATGTTTAATAATACTGAAAGTGAATAGCTGACTTGGTAGTGAAGACATTCTATCCTCCGTGGTTAAGTTCAAAGTCTAATTTATCCATATGTAGTGAGGGTTCATTTGACCAGTACCCTACTCACCTGATGCCCATTCATTTCTGTGGAATTTCTATCAATTATTATAAATCATTGATATTTAAATACAGGAAAGCTGTGACAAACCTGCTTAGTCTCTAATCTTACTCAACTAAACAAACTCCTGACACAGTCCTGGGAGGCTTTGATCAACGAACACCTCCAGATTAAGCTCAGGTAATTCAATTACCTTTGCCCCAGCCAATTGACTTGCTTTCCTTTCCTCTATCATGCCACGGTACTTAGTATTTTAGCACCGTCACCTATGTGTTTCAATTTTCCCCCCAACAATTCTTTCAGCAAGTAATTTATCAATCATATAATTCAATAGTTTAATCATTCAGTCATATCAAGGAGAATGGTACAATCACCCCCACATCAATTTATTTTAGAACATTCCCCTTCCCATAGTTAAATCGCCTCCAAGATGAGTTATGCAATCGCAATCCATTCTATTGCTTCCCCCCTCCCCTCGTCACCATTTACTCCCGAGATCCCCTGACCCTTCCCATCATCCACTCCTCATCCCTGTATTCCGTATAACCCCTTGTATCTGCTATTCTCATTATGCATCTGCTCCTCTTGTGCTTCACAGCTGGGAGATGCCTTTATAGTCCCATCCTCCTTCTTGACTACACAATTACCCTCCTTTGGGTCTGAGCTGAAAGAAACCCTGGTGGCACAGTGGTTCCTCTCTCAGCTACTAACCAAAGGTTAATGGTTCCAAACCACCAGCCACTCCAAAGATGCAGCCCTTGGCTTTATATTCAAACCTAGTAAGCCGAAGGGGACAGTTCCCCTCTACTTAGTGATAACAGATTAGGTTTAAGTTTCAGAGTCATCTCCTGAAAATGTATTATGATAATTAGGGTTTATGTCAACTTGCTGGGCCAAGTTCTGAGTGGTTTGGCAGTTACAATCTCATAATCCTCCATGATGTGACCTAACATAATGTGACCATCTGCATAATGGGGTCTGTTAAAAGCAGCCTATACATTATAAAATGATTAAGTCAGAGTCTAGCATTCTTACTCAGATTGCAGCCCTGATGCAATCCATTTAAAGGAAGTTTCCGCCAAGGTTTGCTCTGCATTCACTTATATTGTTTGTTTTTAAGCTTGTTTGCTGTTTACCGAGTCTGAATCCTGCATCTGCTTCATTGACTTGCAATTCTTTGGACCTCTGGAAACAGCCTGCCTTTTTGCTTGTCCATCGTAGGAGTCCTCAGCAGCCTGCCATCTGACCTGTGGGCCGTGGATTCATTCACGTCTGCAGCCAGAAGCCTGACCGTCTGACCTTGGATTCCTTTGCCTCTGCAGTCATCCTGCCGATCTGGGGGTTCATCAACTTCCGCAGCTGCACAATCAGAATATAAATTTCTTGATACAAAATTTCTCTCTATGCATACACATATATAACCTTCACTGGTTTTGCTTCTTAGATAACCTAATCTAATACAGGTATATTGAGACCCCTTTGTTCCACCATCCCACTTAAAGCAGGTCCCCTTAGATATTCTCCCACTACTTTGGTTTGTTTTTTCTACCAAAGCACTTATTACAATTTATAATTATGTATCCCTTTATTTGTTTCTCTCTACATACATTTCTTCGAATTGCTACAATGAAGTGCCACAAAATCGGATGACTGTTCACCTTCCCTTCTGGCACAATGACAAGTATTAGGTGCATGTTGGGAATCTAATGAAAATTGGGAGGAGGGGAAGGAAAAGGAAATACAACATTTTATGACTTCTGGAGGCAATACTTGGGATGATGGAGGAGGGATTACTGTAAAAACAAAACAACAACAATAAAAAGGGTGGCTTTAAAGAGCACCAATTTACTGTTTCATGGTTCTGAAAGTTCCAGAAGTCCAAATTCAAGGACAAGTTATCTCCAAAAGTTCCAGGGCAAGATTGTTCGTGTCTCTCTCGTCTTCTGAGAGTGCCAAGTATTCCATGGTTTGCATCTGCAGCTAATCTCCTTTGTCTCATGGCCATTGTTCATGGTATTTACTCTCTTCCTTTATAATAGTCCATTCAGCCAAGAATAGAACCCACCCTACACTGCTATGACTTCAGATTACCTGATAATCTTCAAAGATTTTACTTTCAAGTCACATTTCCCAGTACCAAGTGTTAGCATTTCAAATATCTTTTTAGAAGAAATGATTCCATCTATAACAATCCCTTCTTTTAAATAAAAATATCTATGAAATCAATTGTTTTGTCTAGTCATGAATTAGCATCTCAGTAAATATTTGTTATTAGTAAATATTTGATGCACTGCTACTCTACTCACAGAAATAAACTCATGAACCTTGACCAACTCTTGTTCCTTTTTTTTAAAATCAATTTATTGGGGCTCATACAATGCATCACAATACATAGATCAATTGTGTAAAGGACATCTATACATCTGTTGCCCTCATCATTCCCAAAATTCGCTTTCCACTTGGGTTCCCGGAATCAGCTCATTTTCCTTCCCCCCACCCTTCCCTTCCTCCTCCCCTCTCCCCCATGCACCCTTGAGATTCAGGAGAGACCCTAGTACCCTAGTTCTAATTTCTGGATGCTACCTCCCCGTTCCCTTTGCCTTACCTCCCAATTTTCTGGTCTGGCAGCAGGAGCTCTGGATAATGCGTCCTATCAGGTCCGGAAACTCCTCCCCTCTCTCCTCTCATTCTTTTTATATGCTATTTTCTACTCCCTTACTGTGTTCTTTTAGGGTCTTTGTGTCTCTTCAGAAAATATGTTCATGTCCTGGAAGGAAAACATGCCTTTGTTCTCTTTAGTAAACCTCCTTGGAATGATTACCCAGATTTAACAGGTCTCATGATTTAAATGATTTTAAACATATCTCTGAGATGGAAGTGGTGAGTTTCAACAAGTGAACTAGTCCTCTGTAAGCTAATGTTGGGGCCACCTCTTATCCTGTATTATGAATGGGTTAGAGAGGGGGCACAATCTGCAATGAGAAAACGCATATATAAAAGGGATCGCCAAAAGTTATGGTATAGGAGTCCCTGTAGAATAGACCCTCCTGGGCCCCGGACTTTATTCAGGGCTGGTGTAAATACTCTTCCTGTCCCATAGCCTGCATCTTGGGCCAGGATTGCACAAAAGGACAATGCACATTGTGAAGGTTTACAAAGAAGCGTTAACATATCAGCTGAGTTATTCAGGCAGGAGGACAGGATTAGGTTGGGGACATGGAGTAACTGACACATTGCAGACTGCTTCCTTCTGCTACTTTAGCAGAGACAAGAGGCGAGTGTCCATTTATCTCAGGCAGAGAGACACACCAGCCACTGCTTCCTCAGCCCCCATGGCTGAGTCATCAGCTTTCTCCCACCGGCCATGAACCAAGGAAGGTGGTGGTGCTCCCCTTTTTCCTGAGAAGCAAACCCCTTTTCCTCCACGGTCCTCTGTACTGTTGATCCAGGTCGGACCCGGGCGAGTGTAGCCATTTCCAACATTCAAAGTTACATGGTGAAGGAGACCAAGCATTTACATAATTCCAATGAAGGTGAATCACTTCCTTTTCTTTCCCATTCTCGTGTCTTTACCCCAAACTCAGGAATTAAGCCATGTTCCTCTTGACTATGAAATTTGAGAAGAATGTAAAAAAAGGATGTTTAGAATCACTAGTGTCTTAGAATGAATTATTGTAGTTATTCTTGACTACTTTCTTTTACCCAAAACAAAGAACATGATATGAGGGGAAAATGCAACTTTTCTGGTCTTGTTGAGTGCTGCTGTCTATTTATAACTCATAGTGACCCTATATGGCAGAGTACACCTGTTCCATAGTGTCTTCTAGACAATAATCTTTATGGAAGCTGTTTTCCAGGTCTTTAATCCTAAAAAGCAGCTAGTAGGCGCAAACTGCTGACCTATAGTTAAGCAGTTGTTTGCTTCCCCCTTGTGCCACCAGAGCTTCTTGAAGAAGAATTTAGGAGGGAATTTTTTTTAATTATCTCTAAGACATCAGGAAGAACAGATGATTAAATATTGGACAATAGCTTTTAATACTCTGAAATAAATCAGGTATATGATATAATTTTAATGAATTTTATCAAAATGTGATTGTCTGTGTTTTCCAGACATTGTCTACAGTTTGAAATCACAGAGATCAAGACAAGAAGGTTCACATTCTCATAGTGGTCGTGGGAGAAGAAGGATGGGTAATAAGGCGGTATCATTCCTCATGTGATTGAGTGACACGACGGAGGGGTGTTACAATGACTGAGTGAGGGACATTCTTTTAGCTTGGTTGGTTAGGAAAGGCTTTTGCAAGGGAGAAACATCTGAGAGCTGATAGGAACTATGAGAAAGAGCCATTATTCTCTACCTATTTCTTTAACTTTCTTTCACTATCTTCTTATCTTTCCCTCATCTTGTTTTAACTTCTTAAAAAGGGGCTGTGGACCATCTGAATGAAGTGTGCAATTCTCACCCAAATTATGGCAGCCAGGCATAATGGGGTCACATCGTGTAGCATGAACTTCAGAGGAAACTGCTGTTTTTAAGGAGTAATTAAGGAGATCATTGGGAGTGACCAACAAACGTATTTCTGTTGAAAGACTATGCCTGCCACGTCTTTGCTCCAAGCAATTAGGAATAGAAATCGAAGACAAACCACACAGACAAGACACGAACACTGATGAAAGTGGTTGCGAGCTGTTAGGTAAGCAGGCCCTGGGATATGGATCCCTGAAAGAAAGGGGTAATGGGCCCATTGGTTAGATCAGGGCTGCTCGCTCTTTAACAAAAGATACTCATCTACTCTGGTCAGGACCACAGTTCCACTTGGAACTACTTGGATGGTCTCTTTTCTCTTTCTCTCTTTTGTTGTTTTTTCTTTTAGTGTCTATCTATATATTATAGGCAGTATAAGCAATCCTAAGGTGATGGCAATGGGACCGATGGTTCCAGGGGGGCATTGGAGAGGAGGTGACAGAGGGTGGTGTGGGGTAGCAATGAGCCAAAAACAATAGGGACAGGGGAATGCAAGGGATCTAAAATTGGTGATGAGGAGGGGGCAATAGTCCATGTCATGTTTGATCAATTGAAATGTATATGAGAGGAATTATTGAGAGGTGAACAATGAGAAACATGATAGTGGGGTAAGAGGAAACAAAAGAAAGTAAAAATTATATACATATAGGTATAAATATAGATTTGTATGAATACAACTATATAAAGAGATGTGTGTGTGTGTGTGTGTGTGTGTGTGTGTGCAAATACTTCCAGAAATCAGGTGGACTGCTGAAACCCTGGTGGAAACTGAACATGATAGTGGGACAGGAGGAAAATCAAGGGAAATAGAGGAAAGAGCTGGGAGGCAAAGAGCATTTATAGAGGTCTAGATAAATACATGTACATATGCAAATATATTTATATGAGGATGGAGAAATAGATATATGTGCCTATATTTGTAGGTTTAGTATTAAGGTAGCAGAAGGACATTGGGCCTCCACTCAAGCACTCCCTCAATGCAAGAATACTTTCTTCTATTAAATTGGCATTCTATGATGCTCACCTTCC
>NW_022111372.1:69429741-69433237 GCF_000313985.2 Echinops telfairi
CATCTAAAGTCTTAGAAGCTTGAAGTTAAACAAGCCACCATCTATCAGGGAAGCAACAAAGCCCACTTGGAAGAAGCATATCAGCCTGTGTGATCATGAGGTGTCAATGTAAATAGGTATCAGAAGTTCAAAAGCAAGCAATCAAATTGATGTAAAGGAGCACAGGCAAAGTGGAGACCCAAAGCCCACCTGTAAGATAATTGGATGGTCCCTCACAGAAGGGACACATAGAAAATATGATACATGAAGGGTATAGTGTACCACTGATGAACCAGATAACTATTCTATAGTTCCTTAATACTTTATCTTCTTACTATTATGGTCTTAGTTTTAATTAATTAATCTTGTGAGACTTGCTCATGTTTATTTGTACAATTAAGGTCATTCAATGCATGAAATCCAAAATAGATAAACCCTTTAGAAATAGTAACAATGGGAATAAGGATACCCAGAAGGTATGGAAGGAAAGAGGGTGGGGGAAGGGGAAGAAGGGGGAACTGACAGCAATGATGACTATATAATCCCACTCCAAGGGAACAAATAACAGAATGGTAGGTGGATGGATACATTGGATAGTGTAATATATGGCAAAAATAAGCAAATAGTAATATATAATATAATAGCAAGGGTTCCTCGGGGGTAAGGTAGTGGGAGGGGTAAAGGGAAGCTAATATCAGAGATCAAGAAGAAAGAAAACGTTTTGAAACTGATGTTGGCAGCAATTGTACAATTATGCTTGATCTAATTGAACTATGTATTGTTATAATATCTGCAAGAGCTGCCAATAAAATGTGAAAATAAGTAAATGAATATAGTGATACGACTACTAAGAAAAAAGAATGAACAGGAAGAAAGTAGGATGAGTGGGGAGAAATTGTTTCAGCTTAGAAGTGAGAAGTGAAACTCACCTTTCCACAGATCCTTACTTCAAACTACTGGTTTTCTCCGCATGAAGAATTTCATATCCAGACACACAGTAAGCAATGTACTGTAACACAGCCTAATTTTAAGGAAATATTTTCTCGTTGATTCTGTGTCTTGGTAAGAAAGCATGCAGTGTGGCAGAATTTGATTGTTGCTCTTCTGCTGATGTCTTGGTTAATATATTTTCTCTTATTTTTTTGGACACTTAAACATATGCCTCTCTTTATGTGCATCCACACAGTGAGCATAGGTAAATACTCCTAAGCAACTTAGCCATTGCGCTCCTTACCTTTTCTGTTTTCCATTTAATAGTAAACTCTGTAAAGTACCAGTGTGCATTCTCTTCCATATGTTACCTCTGAAAAAAAACCCAAATCCAAACATTTGTCAACGAGTCAATCCTGATTCGTAATGACCTTATGTAGAGTTTCCAAGACTATAAATATTTCAGGAGCATACATCCTCATTTTATATACATTGAGTGATTAGTGGATTTGAACTGCCCACCTTGCAGTTAGCAGCCTAATGTCTAACTCACAGTGCCACCTCTCCAGCAACTCAAACTCAATGCCATTGAACTGATTCTGACTCACAGCAACCTTATTCTATAGAGAAGACGTGTCCCTGTGAGGTTCTGGGGCTGTAAATATTTACTGGAGTAGAAAGCTTTGTCTCTCTACCAACGAGAGGCTGATGATTGGCTGGCCTTACTCTCCGTAGCTCCACATGTAGGGCACTGGACCAGCAGGGCGCCACTCATAAGGCCACCTCAACCAACTGTGAAATGTTCCTTCTCTTCTCATTATTTGACTTTGTCGGAATCTTTGACTTCACCAGAGAGGAATCAGCAAAGTCAAAGAGATATAAAAAAAAACACAAAACCAAACGCACTGCGTTGCAGTCACCCTATAGGATGGAGTAGAACTCCCCATGTGGGTTTCATAACTAACGTTTTATGGGAGCAGAAAGACAAGTCTTCCTCCTGCAGAGCAGCTTAGTTTCAAACTGCTGACCTTTTGGGTGAGTAATCACAGTGCCAACAGAGCTCCAAAATATTGATGAGCCAACTACGATATGAACTAATTAAGAAATTAGGGGTGTTTCTTGCTTTGGTCTAACATTCACTCAGGTAATAAATATGAATATAAGTTCAATAGACAAAAAATATTTCAATATTAAATATTGAATATATTGAAAATAAGTTATAAAAGCATTACATTTACAATTGCATCAAAAAGAACAAAATAGGAATACATTTCACAAAAGTTGTGTACAAAAGGGCATCAGTAAATGAAATGGAATATTTAAATAAGCGAAAAGGTAGCTAGTGATCATGGACTAGAGATAGCAATGCTCCCTAAATTGAGCTACAGATTTGAATAACTATCTATTGATTTCCAGCTGGACTTTCCCCCCCAGAAATTGACAAGCTAATTATAAGTTCATATGGAAATCCAAGAGTTACATAATTCCAAAGAAAACTTTAAAAAGAAGAACAAGAATACTTTATATGTAAGACCAGAAAACCCCAAACATTGTACTTGCTGATGAGAATGGGCTCCAGGGGTAGTTAGTATGTTAAAGGGATATCCTTACTTACTTTGTTGCCAACCAGAGGATCAAGGTAATTATAATCTTAGAATGACCTATTACTGTTACTAAGTCACATGTTACTATCCAGGCTTTGAACGAAGACTTTTGTACATATTATCATATTTGAACCTAACAACCACACCACAAATGGACAGTTCTAGACTAAACTCAGTGTAATTATCTAGAAGACATACCTGTAATGTAACCCCAATGTAGACCATAGCCCTCAGTCTCAGAATTGCTGCATTTATGATTAACCTGAAAATGGAAATGCATACATTCTGTGTTATGCCACTTTATTATGATCCATGTATTCAAGAAAAAAAGACTCATCTTCAATTATTCATTTATTTGCTACACTTAAGAGGTTCTATCTTTACCTAGAAATCAATTCTCAGTTGTAGTTTTTTCACTATCAAAAGAAAATTACCAACCCATCAATTTATAAAAACAAATTATTTTCTTGAAAAAAATTTAATTTATTTAAGCAAATAATTATTTGATATTGCTATTTATGTTTTTCAGATCATCTTTGAAATTTGATCATTAATGAGATGATAAATTGGATATTTGTTTATTATTATTAAAGCAGTTCTTTCAAGTATTTATTATTTTAATCAAACCTCATGTGTGGGCTCAATTTCCAGAGATTTTTATTATACGAATAGGCAGTGTAGACTGGATTGGGGGATTTTCAAAGTATTAGCAGATTCTACTCTACAGCCTTAAATTTTGGGAACCACTGCCTTATGTCTTCTGAAATAAAATAACTAATAGGACAGCATAAAGGATTACCTGCCACAGTTTCCATATTTTTGAAAGAGATATCTGAATACTATTGTGATACAAAATATCTTTAAGGAAATGATACTTTTGTATGAGGGGGTAGGAGTGGACATGGAATCAAATGTAGCCAAAAGCTCTGACAAATTAAGGCTGTTCCTGGTTCTCAAGCTAAACATGGGGCCAGAGAAGCAAT
>NW_022111372.1:69436261-69443139 GCF_000313985.2 Echinops telfairi
AAATGTTTTGAGACTGATGAGGGCAATGAATGTAAAAATGTGCTTTACACAATTGATGTATGTATGGATTGTGATAACAGTTGTATGAGCCCCTAATAAAATGATTTAAAAAAAGAGTTGAAAGTAGCCTGATGACTTTAAGTAAAATAATACTTGAAAATCAACTTTGCTTTAAGTCAGATACCTAGAGTAAAAGCAGGCATTATTTGCCCCATAGATCCTCTTCAGGCCTTGAGCATCTGGGGCCCACTAAAGCAGCAGTTGTGACATTTGATTCACTCATTCAATAAACATGCTTTGAGTATCTACAGTAAAATGTATGTATCCGTCAGGGTTCTTGGTATAAATAGAATAGGATACGTGGGTATGTGTATGATTTCTTGTAAGGAAGGGACTTTGTTCATGAAATTGTAGGAGCTGGCAGTTCTAAAAATGTCAAGCCAAGCTGACTGGGTAACTGGAAACTCAGATATGAATAAGTGCTTTAGTCTGGATGGATCACCACATAATCAAGGTGAATATTTACTTAGAGTCCACAAATTATAAATATGAACCATAGCTACCAAATATCTTCAGACTAACATCTAGATTAGTGTTGGATTAAATAAGTGGATACCATAGCCTAGCCAAGTTGATATATGAAGTTAATGACCACAGGCACTACTCTAGCTATAGAAAATATAGTGATTAATGAAACAAAGCTCATCTCTGGTCTCAAGATTTGATTCTGGCCAGGTATATAAAACAACAAACAATGAATGCAGGTAAAATAATATGAGTTGTGATAAATACTAAGGAAAAGAGTGACTATGGGAGAACTATTTCAGCTGTGTGATAGAATGTGAGCAGAAATAGTGACAGAATATGACATTTGTATTCAAATTGAAATAGTATAAAGAACTAGCTCCATCAGTGAAGCTATACAGATGGGACTAGGAAGATATTAATCAAAGGAGAAGGAATATAGTTTGCCAAGGCTCTGAAATGGGAAGTGACTTGCTGAGATCATGAAAATGTGAGCTGGCCTATGAAGCTACAGTGCATGAATAAGTGGAATAGAGTAACCTGGGCTAAGAGGAAGGGTACTCGGGGTCCAACACTGAGTCTTCAAGACCAATATTCAAGTGAATAGTTGTGTTTACAAGGTAGAGACGATGTAATTTAGCTTTAAATGTAGCCACGTGGGCATGGATGTGGCAAATAGCTGGGTGGGTAATAAGAATTAGTATGAGGAATTAATTTAGGTAACAAATAAAGGAGTCCAGAAGAGACCCATGGCCTGGTCTAAGGTTTTGATCTGACTGGAAAGAAGAGGGTGAACCCAAACACTGATAGTCTACATATTAATTCCCTAATCTGCCTGAAAAGTGGGTGCACGGGGTACTCTGATAATTATAGCACTATAATGAGGAAAAAATGGAACATTCTCAGGAATCCTTTAAGAAACATCTATGCAATGGGGGAAAAGAGGTTAGCTATAGTATATTAGTAGTATGGAAGTCACTGACAACAATTTTTCTAAAAAGTGTCAAGGATAAATAGACAAATAATATTATACATACTTTCAATACCTACACTATTTTCTTCTTAATAAGGATTGATATCCTGCATCTTGATCTGTAATTTATTAGCTTAGCAACATTGAGAGGGTCAATAAAAGCAAGTCACATGCTATGTGCCAGATATTTTTCTAAGTAAGCACTTTGCACACCTTAACTCTTTTATGACTTTCAGCAATCAGATATATAGGTCTTACTATACGCTTGTAAAACATAAATAAACTCTGACTCATGGAAACAGGTAATTTGACTTCACCTCCTAGCCAAAAGGGTATCTGGCTAAGGCTGGACACATACACATTCTTAATACTGTGCTTGGCAACACACATTTAAATTTCTATATAGTCACACAAATATGATCCTGACAGCTTTATAGAGTGCATGCAATCAAATTAAATATCAGGTATAAAATATATTTGTAACTGTAATACATATCAGGTATCAGAGGGATTGTAAACTTCATATAGCAGTTCCTTCCTCAGCAACCCAAAGGGTCAACATACTCAGCTACAAGCTGAAAGCTTGAGGTTGAAGTTGACTTAGTCACTCCTCAGAACAGAGTCTGGTGATGTAGGGCCCCTAAATCATCCATTGGAACCCCTGTGGAATAATCCAGTCTTCTCAGCATTTACCGTGAGTTGGAGTCCACTTGATGGCAACTGGCTTGATTTAAATTCCATATATTTTGTTCTTTCATAAGCAGTTTTATTGGCATATGATTCACGTACCATACAATTCAAGCACTTAAAAGGAGTTATGTCATCACCACCACCATCAATTTTAGAACATTTTCTTCATTCTTATACCCATTATTATTTGCACTCCATTACCCCCAGTGTCCCCTACACAACTCTAAAGAATTATTTCTCTAGTTACTGCACCTATGAATTACTTCTCCTGGATTTTATAAAGAAAATAATATTTTTTTAAATAACAAAATAAAACACAGATAATCTCAACCAAGAGAAAGCAGAAAATAATAGAAACTGAACTAATTAAAAATCGGTCAAAGGGGGAAACTGCAGATGACAGGGGGAGCCTAAAATACATTCACAGGGTCCACGCATGGACAAAGCCACCAGCGAATCCCGTCCAACCACAGATCAGGGATGTGACTAACCTTGCTATCATGCAGAGTGCAGGTTTTTTGTTTTGGGTTCTCTGTATTTCTCTGTATATGAAATGCAGGATGCTTAGAGCAATAGTGATGGTTTCTTGAGGGGTTTGGGCTGGGGTGTTGGGGGCAGTGAGGAACTGGTGATGATAGGTACAAGAGGGAAGTCAATGTTCTAAAGTTGATGGTGGAGATGGTGGTACCTCTCTTATTAATATAATTGAACTATTAAATTGTATGATATGTAAAATGCATGACAATAAATCACTTAACACTTTAATAAGGGAGAAGAAATAATATTTTCAATATTAGCCCAGCTTTATCTATACTTTGGTGGAGCCCTGATTGCTTAGTGGTTGTGCTTTGGACTGCAACACCAGGGTCAGCAGTTCTAAGTCACCAGACGTTCAAAGGGAGAAAGATGAGACGGTCTATTCCCATGAAGAGTTATCGTCTTGGAAACCCATAGAAACAGTTCTATTCTGCCCTATGGGGTTACCATGAGTCATAATTGACTCTATGGCAGTGAGTTTTTTAGTTTATATCTGTACTTTGGACATATTATCAAGAGAGGCCAGTCCCTAGAGAAGGATATCATGCTTGGTAAAGTGGAATCGCAACAAAAAAGAGGAAGACCGTTGATAAGATGGATTGACACAGTGGCCTCAACAATGGGCTCAAACATAACAATAATTGTGAGGACGGCACAGAACCTACTGGTGTTTTGTTCTGTTGTACTCTAGGCTCTTTACGAGTAGCAGCTCATTTGATGGCACCTAACAACAACAACAACATATCTGTAGTAATCCACTTTCCAACACACTCTCCTCTAGAGCAGGCCTATTCACATCCTAATCAAGGTCAGAGAGCATTCACTGGAGGCTTACTCCATCTGGGGACTCTGCAAAAGAGTGTTGTGCTTTCCGGGTCATTCATAGAGAGCTGCATACGTAATCCCACACATAACACTGTCATTGAGTCAGTTCTCACTCACCGCAACCCTATAGGACAGGGTAGAACTGCCTCTGTGAGTTTCTAAGACTGACTCTAGGGGAGTAGCAAGTCCTGTCTTTCTCCAGCAGAGCGGCTGGTGGTTTCAAACTGCTGATCATATGGTTAGCCACCCAATATGTAACCACTACACAAGCTGCTCAGAATTTTGGGGGGTGGATGTTGGGATGAGGGGGCAGGAATAAATTTGAAATGACTTTATTTTAAATATTAACTGCTCCAATCCTTTTTTTCACATTGTTTTTTCCTGGTGTTTCTTTTTCTTTCCAACAGTTTCGTTGGCAAGTAATTTTAATATTATTCAATAGTTTAATCATTCAATCATATCACGGAGACTTGTACAATCAGCCCCATCAATTTTAGAGCACCCCCCCCAATAGTTAAGCACCTTTAAGATGGTTTATGCAATTGCAGTCTGTTCTAGTGCTCCCTCCCCAACTCCCATCTTCGTTAGTTACTCCCCAAACCCCCTTTCCCTCCCTATCTCTTCCCCCATCCCTGAGGTTCCTATATCCCCTTATCTGTTATTATCATTCTGCATTCACTCCTCCTGTGCTTCACAGCTGGAGAGACCCAATAAAAAACAAAATTGCACTAACGCAGTAGGGATAAAAACATAATAGTATACAGACAAAATTATTAATAATGCAAAGAAGGAAAAGACCAACAACAATAATCAAAAAGTCAGGGAAGAAATTTCTGTCATGGACCCAGTTAGAAATGTTTGCACCCAGAACAAATTCAAGTCGTATCTATAGCGTGGTCAACTGGCTAAGTGTTGAATTTGATCCAGCACAACCAGTATTACAATGGTCTCTGACAGGTAGTAAGGCTGATAGAGACTCTTGCCTGTGGCTAGTGTGGATCTGCCAGTGGCTCAGTCTGACCAGATACTCTGCAGATGGGTTTTGGGCTCTCTCTGATCCCCATAGCCCTCCACAAATTGGGTGTTTATAAGTTTTGCTCGGATACTTTTCTCTCCTCGTATTCGTGTTTTGTAATTGTCTTCTTTGGATCACACAAGCTAGAGTGTTTCTTCTGTGCGGACTTAGTTGACTCTTGCTTAGAAGGCGGCTTCTTTAAATACAAACCTTTAAGGCACCAGACATTATTCTGAGCACCATTTGCTTTCTTCAGCACACTTTGTTGTAGCATCCTTATATCCTCAGTGGTCATTTCATGAAGGTGACTATCAAGCAGGGCCTTGATGTAAAAGCTGATTGTTCTTTAATTGTGGCTAGGAATTAATGTGAGCCCAAAAACCATTCCTGGATCTATGCCTTTATTTTATTGAATTAATTTTCTGTTATCTGGGAGCCAATATATATGTCATATTGTTCCATAGCTCAGTCATGTCAAACCTAATGGTACAATTTCATGCATACTTGTACATGTTTTCCAAAACACACTTTTCCTTCCGGGACTTCTTGACATCATCTCCCTTTTGTCTCCCTCACCATTCAATAACCACCTCCCCTAAACCCTTGTCATATTTTCTTTCCCTGTAGGCTACATATCCATGGGTTTCATTTTCCAAAAATAATAAAGCAACAGCTTCAAGAGGGTGAGCCAATATTTCAATACCTAAAACAGATGAAATTGAACTATCATATGACCCAGCAATACCAGTACTGGGTATAAGCTCAGAAGCAATAACAAGCAGATCATGAACAGACATTTGCTCCCCCATGTTTATCGCAGTACAGTTCACAATAGCAAGAAGCTGGAAACAGCCTAAATTCCCATCAATAAAAGAGTGGATAAAGAAAACTCTGGTACATACACATAAAGGAATACTATACATCCCTAAAAAATAACAATAAAACCATGAAATACCTCAACTCCTGGAGGGTTTTAGAAGACATTTTGCTGAGTGAAGTTCGTCAAGCACAGGACAACACTTACTGAGTCCGCCGTGGTAGAACAAGCAGCAGAATGGAAACAAGCTCAAGCTTGTAGGGCACCAGTCTTCTGGCTGGGGACCAGGCAGCCTGTAAAGAAGTGGCTTAGTGTTAATGAACTACACATCATCCGCTCCAGGTAAGTATAGCATGAATCACTTGGCTGGAGGGCACCCACAACAGCTGGGATCAAATGGTTGGGGGATGGTGGGGTGTGAGTGGGAAGGATGCTGTCTGCTGAGTGGTAGCCATGCGGAACTGGGGTGAAGTCCTAGAGAGGGAGGTGGCCTTGTCAGAGGGATGAAGCTTACTAATGGGAGGGAAAGGAAAGGGGTGCTGGAAAGGGGAGAGGGAAAGGTCAAATTTGGGTGAACATAAGTGCATGTCTGTTGAGGAGTGTGGAAGGAGGACTGACTGCCAGGTGTGGGGAGGAGGGATCATTAGGTAGGAAGGGTCTTTCAAGATACACATCAGGAGAGCAGAACTGATCTAGGGCCTCTGGGGGTAACCCAGAAATCCAGGCCGGTCCACTGAATACTAGGACACTGAATCCTGATTTTTGGGGTATACATCATGCTTCAGAGGGTGCTGCCATGAGACCCCAAATGGGCACTCCACTGGGGGAACTGGACTCTACCCCACACACACTTATACCCTGAGGATTTAACTGGAAAACACACGGTGTCTACAGTAGAAGAAAACAGCTGGTCCAAGAGCAGTGTACTGTTGGTTGGGAAGCAAACAAGGTCTTGGTACAACAAGGCCTGGGATGCTATATTAAGACATGTATTATCCTGGCAACCCTGTCTAGGCCATCAGGTTAAAGTATGCTTATGCTCCTTTACATTAGAGTGTATCTCAGAGGAGTGTCAAAATTTAAGATCTGATACAATTCACTCAACTGATCTTGGATTTTTTTATTTGCAATCCTTGGAATACACAAATTGGTTTATTGGTGTAAATTTAGGTGTCTCTTCACTTAGAACCCTGCTTGTTTTTAGATAAGCCTTTAAGACTCAGGATACTATTCTTTCTGACAGCTGGGCACCATTTGAATTCTTCACATCTTTCTATCACACATTTATCTTCAATGATCACTTTGAGATATTTTAATACAAAACTTTTTACAATACTCGTCAATGGTTAAAAAGAGGCCAAGGGATAGTGGGACAGGAGGAGAATCAATGGAAATAGAGGAAAAAGCTGGGAGGCAAAGGGTATTTATAGAGCTCTAGATAAAGACATGTACATATACAAATATATTATATGAGGATGGGGAAATAGATCTATGAG
>NW_022111372.1:69444267-69445550 GCF_000313985.2 Echinops telfairi
ACAAATGCGCTTTACACAATTGATGTGCGTATGGATTGGGATAACAGTTGTATGAGCCCCTAATAAAATGTTTAAAAAAAAAAAAAAAAAGAGGCCAAGGGAAGTTGAATCACTGTAGACATTCAAAATAAATATAGGACTTCAACTGTAAGCCATATTCCTCCACACAGTGCTTAGAATTTAAGCTCTCATATATTAGGAATAATTGCTGGCCAATCTACTTCTGATAAAACCATTTATTGAAACCCCTACTGAGCATAGTTCTACTATGACACACACTGACTCAATGCCAGCCTCTGGAGATTGTGGTGCAGGTGGTGTTTGAAGTGTACCTTTCTTTTCATGGATTCTAACAAGGCACAGAGGCTCTTATTCTGGCTTCCTCCTGTGAAGTGTTATTTTTCCATGTCTTACATCTTCTGACATCCGTAGCTTTTTGTATGAGTTCTGTTGCTTCTCTGGTCATTATTATATGCTTTTACTATCCTCATTCTCACTATTGCTCACTAACAGTGCCACTGGCCACCAGATCCACTAAGGTACCAAAGCTATACAATTTCAGGCAGAAGCAGAAAGACAGACTCTCCCTTTTTGTAGCTCATTTTTCCACATGGCACCTTACCAAAACCCCAGTGTCTTACAAAGATTCCTGGTGAGTTAACTGTTTCTGATTCTATTCAGGGTTCCTTTAACCAGATGTTTACATAAATCCACAGTGGAGAATAAATACAAGTTACGATTCTATAATTGTACTTCTTCTCTGATGATTAAGTTCTTGTTACTGAACCAAACATAACTGCCTGATTTAATAGCAGCTGCTAACATTTATAGAGTATTTGCCATGTGCTTGACATTGTGCTTAGTGTTCTATGCCTCTTAATCTCTATCTAAATCCTACAAGACAGATATTGTTCTTATCTCCTGGGGGAAGGGACTTTTTTCCTCTTTTGTTCCTTGCTATTTCCCTGCATGTAGAACAGTGTCTGGAACAGAGTAAGTGCTCAATAAACATTTGCTTAATGGATGATGTATTAGTCTGGGTACCTTAGAGAAACAAATCCACAGCAACTCATGTATAAGAGTTTTATGTAAAGAAAGCGTGCATCACAAAAATATCCCAACCCAATGCTGCCCAAGCCCACAAGTCCAACAATAACTTATTAACCCAACACTAGTCCACAAAGTCCTCCACCTCACAAAACAGAAGCAATGATGCCGACTGCAAAATGAAAGCTGAGTCAGTGAACGAATAAGCATCTCAGCACTAGCAGGGGTCTCCACAC
>NW_022111372.1:69447229-69470142 GCF_000313985.2 Echinops telfairi
ACCCATTTATCCCTCCGCCTTTCAATTAGCCCCACATGTGATTATCGGCCAGGTTGGCACAATTAACTAACTCAGATGAACTTCCATTCTACTAATAAAACAAACGAGGCATAAGAAGTTTAACTAACTTGTTAAAGAACAGGTAGATCCAGCATTTTAACTCAGTCCTGTCTGAATGTTTCTGCAGAACAACCTGAGGGGTCCTCATCTCCTGGGCAAATGTGTTTTTGTCCAAACCATCTTTTACTCCTCATGTCTGAATCTCAACATGGAGTGTAGACTAAGCTCTCATAGGAAATTTATGATTTGACTTGAAGTTGGATGTTTTTCATAAAAATAAAATATTGAAATTTGGTAAGGGAAATACAGTTTGACAATTCCCTGGTATTCTGTTGTCTCTCTTCGTTTCCGTTCCGGTACTGTTTCAGCTTGGACTTGGAAAATAGCATCACTTACATTGTTGCCTTACTTGAAGACCCTTCTTCTTGCCTTCTTTCCAATTCCTTCCCATCCGTAAGCGTTAAGTGAGAAAGGTTTGGGTCAGTACAAACTTGACCGTCAGTGAGAGGCTAGCTACCTCTTTTAAGTGAACTTAGTCTTTGTTTGCCAAAGATCATTGTGAAACTGCTGAATAATGGTATGTTAATTAGACCGACTTCATTAAAATGTTTTGTATCACTTGTTTGTGAATTTCATCCTCCCTTGGATTTTGTTACTACTCATCTTCTTTCTTCAGTTAATCTTCAGGATAGTGTTTGTGTCCATTTTGCTTCACACTACACAAAATGTTAGCAATGATATTTTTGTTGTTGTTGACTAAAACTGACTTGCAGAAATAGTGATTACAATCACGGTCTTAGCAAAGGTAACTGATGTTCTTGTCATATGCCCATCTTAAAATCCATTGTTATTATTCCCAAAGTCCACATGACTGAGTGCCAGAGAATAAGATCCCCAATTAAACAGTTTTGCATGAAAATGGTATTATTCACTTACGACTCCAATGTATAATTTTCAGTGGAAATTTCACTTGTTTACTTATTGGGATACTTTTCAAAGTACCCAGAACAGTTCATCAATGACCGTGGTAAGTTTTTTTGTGAAAATAAAAGGAAGTATGCCGAGATTTTATACAGGAAGACAAGAACATTGGCTCTGCTTTCATCTTTCATGATGATTTCACCTTGTTTGGCTGAACATTGCTTAAGAACAAAAAGAGCCTAGAATCCTTCTGGCACAGTAGTTAAGCATTCAACCATTAATCAAAAGACTGGCAGTTCGAACATCCAGAAAACCCAGATGAGAAAGACCTGTATCTCTCCTCCCATAAATTTACAGACTACAACACCATTTGCAGCAGTTCTGGTCTATTAATTTACTACTAGCCCAGTTCAACTCAAGTGCATGTCACAATAGAAAATATCACCTTGCTTTGTCCATTTGTCCCACTATGGTGGCGTGTGTGGTGTGATTGTAGTTATTTCAAATATCAACAGTTACCCATGATGGGCAGGTTTCAATAAAAATTATCCCAGAAAAACTTTATGGGTCACAGAGAATATTGTTCTATCTAGTGGTAGCAAATGAACCTAGGTTGGAAGGCACTACATGGTAATAGCAACAATACCCTCAAGCAAGCTAAAAAATCATGAAAATGGTACAGTTCCAGGCAATGTTACTTTCTATTATGCGCCAGCTCACCATGAGTCAGAGTCACGTAGACACCAATTCTTGGCTGCTGGCACAGGTCTTACCTCATATTGCGTCAACTTCAGATATCTTTTTAAAATGTCATATTAAAAAACTAACCATCCTGAAATAATGAATGTGGAAGGAGACAAAACATATGTTATCCTGAACAGATCACCTTAAACAGGGCCCAGTAGAAACAAACATAGTTTGAAAATAAATTAAAATAAAAAAGAACATAAAGATGCTAAAATGGAAGCATAGCTTCAAATTTTAACAGAAGCACGTGAACTCTCATATTTCTAAGCCCACTCAATTCTTAGCCATCTTATCTGAGACTTCTGACCAGCCTACGTGCAGGGACTCTGACCTTCAGGAATTTGACTGGACAAGGCTTGATGGTCATGGTTATGAGTCATACCCTGTCTACTTTGGTCAGAGGGCCCTGAACTGAACTTTCCTAAGATGCAATAGTGTGCATATACTAATCACAGTCCTTTTCATGGTTCCACAGTCCCACCTGTGACTCTGATAAAGTTATCTACCATCCATCATGATTTTGTGACAGCTTTTTTTCTTTTCTGTGTCCTAGTTAAGTACCCAAGGATCCCTCACGGTGTAGTGGTTATGTGTTGGGCTGTGATATGCATAGTTAGAAGTTCAAAACCACCAGCAGCTCCAAGGGAGAAAGACTGGGCTTTTAACCCCTGGAAACAGTTACGGTCTTGGAAATCCACAGGGCATCTCTTGACTCAGCATTGACTCGATGGCAATGAGTTTGATTTTGTATTTAAATACCCAAGTGAACATGAATCCTTTGGACATCATTAATGCTTCATGCTGATAGCCTCCTTCATCCAAATGATTCGGGGTTTTTGTTTGTCTTGTTTAAAATTTTTAGATGGTGCTCCACAAGATATATTTTAATTGGGGTCACTCTTTCCCCTAGAACATTCTGTGCCTCTAGGTAGAGTAGACCTCCGACCTTTCAGTTAGTAGCCAAGCATGTCAACTATTTACAATCCCAAGACAAAAAGACCAGCAAATAAAATAGAAGAACACATAAGTAAACTGGCTAAACTTCTGCTTATCTTTATTCCTGTATAAAACTACTAAAGCTAGGAGGTGAAGCCATCTTCTGATACCATCTCCACACATGATTACTTGGAAAATAGCATAAGTGCTCGCACTGTTTAAATAATGTTCACTGGAAGAAATGGCATGTTGAGAATAAAATGTACTGAATGCATTCACATGGGTGTGTTTGCAGCAACATTACAAAAGATTGAACAATGAAAACGGTTCCAGTGAATATAGAGGTCAATGTCTTCCCCTAATGGATATCTGGCAAAGAGTAAATGCTCTGCTCAAAATGGATAAGGTCAATTGTGGAGAAAAATCAATGTGGCTAGGCTGCAAAAGAGCATTAGTTCTAATGGGTCTCTTTATTATGTATAAATTTCACTTCAAAAAGAGCAAAACAGAAACAAAATAATTTGGTCTGGCCCTTGACTATTTTTCTAACACAGTAGCTATATTTTTGTAGTCCAACCTCCGAAGAAAGAGCAATTGCTTCATCTCATGATTGCGAATGAGTGGCTTGACTTATTCAGATGGTGAATCAACTATTTTGAAATCAGTATATTTACAAACACCCTTGTTTGAACTGTTATGATTGAACTCATTCATTCATACTATTAATGCAATTCCTCCATGTGTCAGGCAGATTCTGTTTTATGCACTGAAGGTGCTATAGTGAACTCAGCAAAAGAAACCACTTCTATCATGGAGAATATAATTTTTAATATGACTAGACCACACAGAGACAAAAACAAATAATCAAGATCACCTCATTAGGCAATAATTCTATGGATAATGAAAACAGAATTTATATATGATAGTGGATGATTCAAAATTATATATGTTTGTGGGTAAGGAAGGGCGATCAAAGAAAATTTCTCTGAAGAGGTAAGTTTTTGAGATCTGAGTGATAAGGATCAAGTCAGGGGAAAGTTAGAATATAAAGAAGCATTCTAGACAAAAGGAACAGTAAGTTAAAAAGCTTCTGTTCAAGAATAAGGTTGGAATATTCTTGAAAGAGAATGGTTGATAGAACATAATGAAAAAATCAGAGTGGTAGCAAACAAGATCAAACTGGGAGATAAGGACCAGAATATGGTACACTTGGCAGACAAGAAAAAAGTTATATTTTATGTTAAATCCATTGGGAAACCATAAATGACATGACCTACTTTGGGTAGATTATTTTAGCATCAGTGGGGAGAATGGATTGATCAATAGATAACCTGATTTAATAGTTGCTCAGTTAGAGAAAACAAAACTAAATGAAAACAAAGTCACTGCCTTTGAGTCTCTTCTAACCCACAGTGACCTTTGGCATAACAGAATGAAGCACTTTTGGTCTTGTGGCATCATCACAGTTATTTCTATGCCTGAGCCCCTTGTGGCAGCCATGGTGTCAATCCATCTCCTTGAGGGCCTTCCGCTCCTTCACTGTCCTTATACTTTAGAAAGAATGATGTCCGTCTCCAGGAACTGGTGTCTCCTGGCAACATGCCCAAAGTAAACAAGATGGAGCAACACTATCCTTGCCTCTAAGGAGCAGTCTGGCCTTCTACTTCCATCAATTCCTGGAACCTTGTTTTTGGCTAATTGTTTTGTGCTTATAGAACACAGAAATTAGCTGTTTGTTTAAATTAGTATATGCAGCTCTTGTGTTGCTGTTGGTTAGATGTAGGATAACTAATCACAAGGTCTTTGGTTTGAGACCACCAGTCACTCTGATAGAAAGATGAAACTGTCTGCACCTGTGAAGACTTTCAGTGTCCGAAGCAAGACACAGGGTCACAATTAGTCAGATCTGCTCAGTGGTATTGGCTTTGCTTTTTAAAATACATTAGTTAAGAAGTCCTGCTGGAGCAGTGAGTTAAATTTTGGGATGCTAACCAGAAAGTCCGTGGTTCAAACCCATAAGCTGCTGTGTGGGTAAAATATTATGCTGCTTATTCCAGTAAAGATATGCAGTCTCAGGAATCCTAGGGAGCAGTTCTACTCTGTCCTATAGGTGTACTCTAAGTAAAAATTAACTATACAGTAGCCAATGACTGTGTTTCAGAGAGTCAAAGACCTGCAGATAAATAGGAAAAGGAGTAAATGTACCATAGGTTAACCTAGTACTTGCCTTTGTTCCTACACAATACAACTAAAATTGGGAAGTGAAGATGCCTTCCAACTTCGGAGTTCCTGGATAGTGAAAAATGAATAAATAAGTAACAATCTCAACTACTAACAAAAAAGCTATAGGGTTGATTCCACCCAGAGATTCTTTGGAAGAAAACTCTAGTGACCTGATTAATAATCTGGGGCCGGGGGGTTCAAGATGGCATCCAGGTAGAATCACCCTCCCCGGGCTTCTGCTGCCAGACCAGAAAATTAAGAGATAAAAAGGCAAATACTGGAAGGCTGTATGCTAAAAATAGGCTCAGTGTACTAGGGTTCATTTCAGACTTCCCCCTATGATTTTCACCCACTAAGCGATTCGAGAATGCCCTGAAATACTCTAAGTTCACTGCATCTGCCTGCAGGCTCCACCAACACCTCGCCAAGTCCAGAAGGATGGCATCTGCCACCCCTTCCTGTGCCCAAGTCCTGCAACAAGCAGTAATTGACCCAGACTGCTGTCTAAAAGTGGTCATAATCCCAGGTTCACAAAGAGGCTCTGAAAGCTAGCCACAAGCTGTCACACCCAAGTTCCCTCCCTCTCTCCCTCCCTCCCTCCCCCTGCTCCTCTAGCCACCCCACACCTACAGTCTAGTGTTGTGCAACTCCCCTCTCCAGAAAGAAATGGAGGGACGACATTGGCCATCCACTTTTCACTTCTCCCAAGCCCCATGCCTGCCAGCATGGGTAGTGATAGGTACTTAGACAATAATTTGGGGCTATTGAAGAGCCCCTGTGATATTTACCTGTGACAGAACGCAGTTCCACAGAGTACAAACAGGTAGAGGGAGAACACAGGATGGCAACCAGGAGAAAATTTGGATCCAGAGGGCCTCACACCCTCTCTTCTAAACTGCCTCCCTCTCCTTTGGGAGACAGTGTGACACAAGCCCTGACACCAGGGAACCCTATAAGTGCAATATGAAAAGGGTAAAAACATTTTTTTTCCTTGTAAAAACACTTTCAATTCCAGCCTGTGGTCCTTTGAACAACTTTGAACGTAGCCTGCAAAATTCTGTCCATTAGCATCCATTACCATAACAAGGTAACCAGAGCTAAACATCAGAGAACTACATAGGGTTTTTAACATAACAAAATAGGAAAGACCAATAGACACTAACACTCTTTGAAAGACTGACAGCCCAGACCAGAGGCCAAGCTGCAGGCCTTCACCAACTCTGCCAGGGGGAAAACCTGCAGTCACCTGTCTCAATCCAGTCTCTGAAGCCTCCCATCACCATTAGCCACTGAGTCACCGCTGAACCCTGCCTACATAGCAATCCGACCCACGACTACAGTAGGTCACAGGCATCCCTCAACAACACTCTTACATGTCAAATAGAGAAAGAGCTCATGGCCCCTTGGTCTCCAAAAATCATGGTGCCCAGTTCTGCCAAAATGACACACAAACAGCAATATACCACAACACCATCAACAAGAAAATAAGAAAGACAAAACACAACAGTGGAGGGAAGGACGCTCATAGAAGGATCAGACATAGATCTACCACAAAAAAGAAATCTTCAGAAGGCTGCTTGGAGTAATAAAAAAGATAAGGGAAGGAATGCAGAATAAGGATGCAGTGCTAGAGGGGATGAAGTACACGCACCAGAGGGAAACACAGGAGCTAATGGATGAGGTAACAGAAGCTAACCACAAAATCACAGATCTCACAAACAGACTAGAAGAGACAGAGAATCATTGCAGTGACCTTGAGGATGATCAGGCAGACTTCAACAAATGGGAAAGACAACCAAATGAGATAATCAAAGAGGCAGAGGAAAACATGTGATCAATGGCAGATGCTATGAAGAGGAACAATATTCTAATAATTGGTATACCAGATTAAGTAAGACACAATGAAGAAGTCAATAGCTAAATTTGTGAGGGAATTTCTGGAAGTAAAGTTCCCCACCTTCATGAATCAGAATCAGACACTCACAGGAAGCAGACAGGACACCAATTAGATTAAATCACAGGAAGAACTCACCAAGGCATATAATAATTAAATTATCAAAATATGAGGAAAAAGAGAAACTTTTAATAGCAGCAAGGAGATAAAATGGAGGTCACATACAATGGAGCTCAAGTAAGAATATGCTCAGACCTATCAGCAGAACCAATTTAGAGGGGGATAGAGTAGAGTAACATCTTCCAAAGGCTGAAAGAAAAAAATGCCTGCCTGAGAATCCTCTATTCTGTCAAACTATCTATTAAAATATATGGTGATGTCAGGGTCTTCCAAGACAAGGAAAAACTCAACAACTATGCTGAAAGACACCCAGTCCTGCAGAAAATCCTTACCGATTCATTGTGGTCAGAAGCCCAACATCTACCAACGTCAAGAAGGAGACCGTCATATAGCCCAACTCTACCCAGCCAATGCACTGGTAATACTTACCAAGATAACATGATGTCAGAGAGAAATGAAGGCCAAACACAGCACAATTATATGAAGGGAGATGGGAAAACATCCAACACAAAAGGTACAAGACGACAGCAATAAATCCAAGGTTCTCTTAATAACTCTGAATAGCAGTGGACTCAATTCATCCATTAAAAGATGACAGCTATCACACTGGCTCAGAAAACATAACCCATGAATCTGTTGCCTGCAAGAGACACATCTTAACCTCAGAGACAAAAATTGGCTAAGAATAAAAGATTGGTGGAAAATATACCATGAAAATGGCAGCTTAAAAAAAGCAGGAGCTTCAATCCTAATCTCTGACAAAATTGACCTGAAGGTGCAAACCATAGAGACAACGAAGATCACTATAAATGCTCAAAGGAGCAGTAAACCAGGAACCAGTGAGCACAATAAATATATATGCACCAAAACAAAAGACCTGTGAAATTTGTCAAGCCATTCAAAAGATGTAAAAATAAATCACAGACTTAACAATCAAAGTAGGTGACTGATATAACACTGTAAGAGAAAGATAGATCACTGGGAAATAAACTCAGCTACAGAGATGAACCCTAAAATTAGGCAACTAGACCTGATAGACATTTATAGAGCCTTCCATCTAAATGCAAAAAATTCTCAGTGCACATGGTTCATTTTTGAAAATAGACCACATGCAGGAGCACAAGTCGAGCCTGAGTAAATTCAAACAAATAGAGATTACATAGACATTCTTGGATAACCATGCCATAAAGCTGGAGATCAATAAAAGGACGACCAGAAAAACAAGAACAAACAACTGGAGGACGAATAACAATCTTCTGTGACATGAATGGGTACTAGCCCAGATTGGAGAGAAGATTAGGAAGTTTCTAGAAACTAATGACAATGAAAATACAACATAACAAAATCTATGGGACACAGAAAACACATTTATCAGAGGTAGCTTGATAGCAATAAGTCATTAAATGAAAAAGGAAGAGAGACTTCTAACTGATATGCTATCACAAAACCTCCATAAACTAGAACAGAGTCAACAGAACAACCCCTCCATTAGCGAAATAATAAAAATCAGGGCAGAGTTAATCAGGTGGGAAAATTAGAGAAAAATGCAAAAAAAAATCCATACAGAAAAAAGCTAGTTCTTTGAAAAGATCAACAGAATCAACAGATAGTTGGTAAGCCTAACCAAAAAGAGAAGAAAACATCAATAGCCAGGATGAGAGATGAAATGGGTGAAATCACAACAGACCCCCACAAGATTAAAAGGATAATCACAAAGTCCTAAGAAAGTCTATATTCTAATGAATTCAACCATGTGGAAGACATGGAAAAATACTTGGAAAAACAATCCCCCCTTTGATTATGCCAGATAGAGGTCAAAAACCTCAACAGATACATAGCAAAAGAAGAAATAGATATGGTTATCAAGAAAGCACAAACAAAATAACCTCCCTGACCATATGACTTCACAGGAGAATTTGACCAACCATTGAAGGAAGAGCTGACACCGATCTTCCACAAACTGTTCCAGAGTGCACAAAAGGATGGCAAACTCCTAAACTCATTCTATGAAGACAGTATAACTTTGCTACCCAAACAGGGCAAGAATCCCACACGAATAGAGAACTACAGACCAGTATCTCTAATGAATATAGATGCAAAAATCCTTAAGAAAACATTAGCCAATAGAATACAAAAGTATGTAAAACATCATCCACCATCATCAGGTAGGATTCATCCCAGGGATTGAGGGATGGTTTAACATCTAAAAATCTACCAATATTATGCACCACATTGAAAATAAAAAGTATATGAATCACATGATAATATTGATAGATGCAGAAAAAGCATCTGACAACATCCAACACCCATTTCTAATTAAGACACTCAAGAAGATAGGAATGGAAGGAAAGTTTCTTAGGTAAATACAAGCTATCTACGAAAACCCAAAAGTCAAAATCATAGTCAATGGAGAAAAGATGAAAACAATCGCACTGAGAAAGGGGACCAGAAAAGGATGCTCCTTGTCCCCACTTTTATTCAACATTGTACTGGAGGTCGTAGGTAACAACATAAGAAAGTAGAAGTATCTATTGAGCACAGGAAGAGGTAAAACTATTGCTACTTACAGAGGACATGATTCTATATATTGAAAATCCCAAAGGCTCCACAACAGGAGTACTGGCAGCGATAGAGGAATATGGAAGAGTGGCAGAATACAAGGTCAACAAACAGAAGTATAATGGTTTGCTATATACATCAAACAAGACCATGGAAGAGGAGATCAAGAAGGAAGTACCTTTCACAATAGCCAAGAACAAGTGGAAATATCTAGGTATTTATTTAACAACAACAACAAAGAAGAGTTATACAAGGAAAACTACAGGACCCTACTACAGGAAGCCAAAGGCGACCTGCATAAATGGAAGACTATGCCATGCCCATGGATCAGAAGACTCAATAACGTAAAGATGTCAATCTTACCCAAGACACTATCCCAATTCAAATACCAACAACCTTCTTCAAAGAATTGAAAAAACCCCTGGGTGATGGACAACAGAAAAGTGGGTGAAGGGAGACGTCAGACAGTGCAAGATATAGCAAAATAATAATTTATAAATTATCCAGGGTTCATGAGGGAGAGGGAAAAATGAGGAGCTGATGCCAGGGGCTTAAGAAGAGAACAAATGTTTTGAGAATGATGAGGGCAATGAATGCTTAAATGTGTTTTACACAATTGATGTATGTATGGACTGCGATAAGAGTTGTATGAGCCCCTAATAAAATGATTTAAAAAAAAAAGAATTGGAAAAACTGACAACCAGTTTCATATGGAGAGGGAAGAAATAGCATAGAACTCCTCAAAAAGAACAAAGTCAGAGGGCTCACATAGTGGTCAAAATTGCATGGTACTGGTATAATGACAGATACTCAGACCAATGGAAAATAACAGAAAGTCCAGAAATAAAACCATAAACATATAGACAACTGGTGTTTGATAAGGACCCAAAAAGCATCAAGTGAGAGGTGGATGCCATTTTTAACAAGTGATGCTGGAAGCAATGGACATCCTCCTCAAGAAAAATGAAATAAGATGCATACCTCAACTCATGCACAAGAACAAATTCAAGGTGGATCACAGACCTAGAAGTAAAACCACAAACTATCAGGACCATTAACAAATGAACTGGGACAAACTTAAGAACCTTGGTTCAGGGAAAACATAGGCTAACTGCAATAGGGAAGGGTACACACACAGATAAACCTGATATTGAAAAGTAGGATATACTAAGGATAAAACACCTGTGTGTGTCAAAAGACTTCACCAAGAGGGTAGCAAGAGAACCTACAGACTGGGAGAGGATTTTCAGCCATGACACAAAACAAAAGGCTTATTAATAAAATCTACAATACTCTCCTCACCTGCAAAATGAAAAAAAACAAAAAACAAAAACAAAAACAGTTAATTCCGTGAGGAAGTGGGCAAAAGACCTGAACAGAAGTTTCACTACAAAGAAAACTCAAATGGCCAATAAACATATGAGAAAATGCTCCCGATCATTAGCCATCAGAGAAATGCAAATTAAAACAACTGTGAGATACCATCTAAAACTTTAAGTATATCCCCAATCAGAAAATCAGAGAGTAACAAATGTTGGAGGGGATGTGGCAAGATAGAAACTGCCTGTGTTAGACAGGGTTCTCTAGAGAGATAAAACCAAATTGCTGATAATTTAATATATTTATTTATAAATATAATTATATATATAACAAGAAATGAACTGTTAAATCATATACAGATAAATATATAATACAAGAAATAAACAGTTAAATTATAAACCACTACAAATGGCTCAGTGCAACTCATGCCCATGAGAGAGTTGTGAGAGGCTAGCAGTCCTTCAAGTCTAGTCTGCTGCCAGATCTTCCTCTATTTGTAGAGAGAGCTAGGCTATGTCAGCACAGCAGCCAATCACAAGGCAGGTCACCAACCGCCAGTCCCCAGCTCCAGAGATATCTTAAAGGGACCTCAACTTACAGCGACACAGTCCACAGGCTAGGCGTCCCACAGGTAGTGTAGCCTTTAAATTGAGGCACAGAGCAAGCAAGGCAGCTGCACACTGGTCAGATGATCACAGAGCGAGAGACAAGAAAGGCGAGGCTCACCAAGCCATTTATCTCTCTGCCCTTCTGTTAATCCCACTTGTGTTTATCAGCCAGGCTGGCACAATAAACTATCTCACTGTCCTCCACTGCTAGTGGTTGTGTAGATATGTACAGCCTCTGTGGAAATCAATCTGGCGATATTTAAAGCAAATGGAAATTGAGCTACCTTATGACCCAGCTATCCCTCTACAGGGCATATACGCAGAAAAGTTAAGAAATAGACCATGGCCAGTCATCTGTGTTCCAATGTTTATTGGGTTGCAATTCACAATCCCAAAGAATTGGAAACAACCTCCATTTCCATCTATAGATGAGTGGATCAGTAATCTCTGGCACATACACACAATGGAGTACTATGCATCACTAAAACGCACTGATGATCACATGAAGCATGTCATTTCATGGGAAGACTTGGAGGAAATTAGGCTAAGTGAAGTTAAACAATCACAAAAAGACAAGAACAACATGACTCCCCTGAGGTTAGTATAATCAGCACAGTAGGTACAGAAGAAAGCCACTTTTCTCACACTATACAGGTTGAGGTACAGACAGTCTGGAAGAGGCTGGAACAAACCCAAGGAGGTACATGTTATTCGAACACAAAAAATAAGAAAGGGGGGGGGGAGGGAGAGGGAGCAAACAGGGGTGGGGAGAGGCCAGGTAATGGCACAGGGGGAGCAGGGCACTAACCCACCCAGGAGGAGAGTGTTGTTTATGTCTTCACAGCATTGGGAATGTGCGTGCAGATCCCACCCCAGTGCACCAAACATTGAGGAAAACATAACCATGTGGAGAAATGCATGGAAAGTTTGGACTATAGGGCTTGCCCCAATCAGAGCCAAACTGACCTCCCTCCCTAGAAGCATGTGCTACAGAGAACAACACTAAACCTTCAGGTTGGGGAGAGGGGTCGGCATGCAATGCTAACACCGAAACAAACCAAGAAGGAAAAAGTGAAAGGGACAGTCTAAACCCCATATTGGAACACCAAGCTTGGAGGACGCCTTTCCTGCATGGAGCTGCTAAGGCATAGAGAGGACTATAGGGCCAACAACAGCTTGAGGGATGACGTCCCCTGACTGGATCATGCCATGACAGAGGACAATACTGGGAGCACATGGTACATCCACAACAGGAGCAAAGCCAAGTCAGAGTCCCTGAAGTGTCCCCCAAATAGACTTTAGTCTAAGAGGGGCAGCTCCTGGAATTCCTTCAGGAGCAGTGAGGAGACAGTCATAAAGGTAAGCAGACAGACCTCGAATTGTGTTTGGTTTTCTTATTTCTTTCTTTCTTTGTCATTTTGCTTTGTTTTCTAACTTTCGTTTTCTTCTCATTCCATCTCTGCTGTTACTGGGTTGCCTACTTATATAGGATAGGCATGGGAAGCAAGCTTGAAGGGAAAACAATGGGACCGATGGTCCTGGAGGGACTGGGAGGAGAAGGAGGTGGGTGAAAGGAGCAGTAAGCAAATAATGCCATAGACAGAGGAACAGCTAGAGAATTAAAATCAACAACAAGGAGGACATAGAGATCCTGGGGATGTTGGAGCAACAGCAATCTAGCTGAGAGGAATTACAAAGAGTCAGAAGTAGGACGAGAGTGATAGTGGGGCAGGAGGAAGGTAAAAGGAAGCAGAGGAAAGATCTAAGAAGCAAAGCTATGGATAGAGGTGTAAGCATAGGGGTGTACATATGTAAATACATTAATTCATAAAAATAGAGGTATTGGTCTATGTACATATATATTCATATGGCAATACACTGAAGTAATGGATGGACTTTGGGCCTATGCTCACGCTCTTTCTCAATGCAAGCACTTGTTCTAACAAACTGACATTCTGTGATGCTCACCCTCCTGGTAAACTTGCTGAAGACAAAATGGGTACACAAGCAAATGTGGTGAAGAAAGCAGATGGTACCCAGCTATCAAAAGATATAGCTTCTGGAGTCTTAAAGGGTTGAAGTTATATAGCGGCTGTCTAGCAGAGAAGCAACAAACCCACATGGAAGAAGCACACCAGCCTGTGAGATCATGAGGTGTTAGCAGGACCGGGTAACAGGCATCAGAAGACTCAAAACAAATAAACAAACAAATAAACATATTGTTCAGAAAGAGGGTGGTCGGGACAGAGACCCAAAGCCCATCTGTCAACAATGGCACATCCCGTCACACATGGCCAACAGGGAAAGATATGAGTTAATCATGGTGCAATAAAGTACTGATGAAACATAATGCTCCTCTGGTTCCTTAAGGTTTGCTCACCTCCCACTATCAGGACCCCAGGACTGCCTTTCACTGCCGCCTAGACTGGAGTATGTGCATAGGTACAGCTAAGAGATTAGAGCCCACGACACATGGAATCCAGGAATAGAAATGGAAGTAGTGATATCAGAAGGATAGGGGGAAGGTGGGGAAGGAGAGGTGGAAGGGAACCTATCATAATGATGGACACATAATCCCCCTTCCCCTACTCCAGGGTAACAAACAAGAGAAACCACGGGGGAAGGGAGACAGTGGTCAGTATAAGATATCAAAATAATAATAATTTAAAATGCATCAAGGGGTCACAAGGGTGGGGGTGGGGAGGGAGGGAAAAAAGAGGAGCTGATACCAAGGGCTCAATAGAAAGCAAATGCCTAAAATATAATGACGCCATCATATATACAAATATGCCTGATACAATTGAGGTATGGATTGTTATAAGAGCTGTAAGAGCCCCCAATAAAATGATCTTTACATTTAAAGAAAATAATTCCTCATTGGCAGCCATATGAAGCATGGTTCTGCTCTTATACACATGCGTTACCAGAAGTTAGAATCAACTGGAAAGCAACTGAGAACTGTATTAGTCAGGGTTTCTTTGTGGGGTTGAAACTAGTAAAAAACAAATCAAACCAGTTTAAGATCAAAAGAAGAAAACAGAAATTTATGAGTTCATGTAATTAAGTACTTCACCTTTGTATAAACATGAATGGCCTCAGTCCTTTTAACTCATAGGATCAGACAATGGAATTCAGGGCTGTCAGGGAGCCTAGCAAATAAAGGCAGTACTTCTTGTGGGAGGTAAAGAACTACAGGGTAGAACTGTCTCTGTGGGTTTCTTTACAGAAGTAGAAAGCCTCATCTTTGGGGTGCGGGGAGGCGGGGGAGATAAAGGGAGATGATGTCAAGGAGTGCAGAAAGGAAAATTATGTTTGGAGACTGATTATGGAAGCTAATGTACAAGTCTGTTTGTTGTAATTGAACTATGGAATGATATGACATAAGTATTAACTCCCAAGTTAGAACAAATTAAAAGAAGGAAAAAAGCATAGATCTAGGAATGGGTTTTGGTCTTATCCTAAATCCTAGTTTCAACATAAAGACAATTAGTTCTTACATCATGGCCCTGCTCAATACTCACCCTCAGGAAGGGAACATAGAAGGTATGGGTGCTAAAGAAAAGTGTGGCGAAAAATTTAGATAGTGCCTAGATATCAGATAAAATAGTGTCTGGGGTCTTAAAGGCTTGTCTCCAAAACAAACAGCCATCTATGAGCGACGTCAACTAAATCCACATGGAAGAAGCACACCATCATCAGTCACCAAGGGACTGGAATTCATACAATCTGAAGTTGAAGGAGGGATCAGTATCAGAGACGAAATTTTGAGAATCCAGTGTGCAGAAGGTGGTGAATGAGAGTGGGAGCCCAAGATTCATTTGTGGAACTACATAGAAAATAAGCCTCCAGAGAACTCCCACTTTCTAAAATTGAGTGATAGGCGGAAAGTAGTCACTAAACAGAGTACTTGGGAGAGAGAATTATGGAAGATCAAAGGCATAATAGATCCCCCTATGATGTAGGCTGGACCTGATCGGGTTTCCAAAATTTTCTGTACTTGTTATTTGTATTGTTTTGTTTGTTTTTTGTTTATTCGTAGTAGAGTGTGTCTCAGAGGTGTTATGTCAGTGGAGGTGACCCTCTAGAAGCATTGTTATATGCTTTTCCAGTTTTCAGTATATGAAACCCAAGATTGATGAACCTATAGGGACGGCAAGTAGAAAAGAAGTCCAGGTGCAAGTGGGTAGTGGTGGGGGTCGAGGGGTAAAGTGAGACGATGTCAAGGAGTCCATGTAGGAAAAAAATGGTTGAAGTCTGATTGCGGTAGCAATTGTACAATTCTACTTGACATGATCAAAATATGGAATGATACGTTATATATATTAAAGCCTAACTAATTAAAATAAATAAAAGAAAATACAGTCTCGTCTTACCTCCAGCAGAGTAGCTATTGGTTTCAAACTGCTGTTACAACCCAACTTGAAACCACTATGCCTCCATGGCTCCTCAAACAATATGTAGAGGAACTCTCAAAGAAAAGCCTTGTTTGCAGCAGACAGTTTCTCCAACATAACAATGGAATATTCTTTTAAGTCTGAAAAAAATAAATAAAATAACATAAAATTTACAAATAAATTCTGCCCAAATCATTGAGATTATGATTTTTGAACTGCTCCCATATAAGGGCAGGGCCAAATAACCTAAGAAGTGAAAATGACTAGATGGAAGATTAAAGAAGTTGCACAGTTTTAGCAGCTGTACACATCAGGAAGAAGAGTTTGGATTTAAGTCCTATGCTATGTTCAAGGACTTAAAACAATGTTCAAATTGAGAAAAGAGATGTAGAAACACAACAGAGAAAATGGAAAGTGTAAGAACCAAATGGAGGCTGCAGTTACTAGTGATAATTGCACAACATAATGAAAGTAATTGATAGCACTAATATTGTAACTTGAGAACATTGAATTGGTAAATGTTATTTGTATGCTTGCATCAATCAATAAATAATTTCAAAAGAGAATCAAATTTAAATTGTAGAACTATGCCACCATAAAACATCTGAAAAGGCAAATTTACTGGGTTAGATTGATAGATTGAAGATTACCAAAGAAAAAAATTAATAAATAAAGAATTAAATAATAAATAAAAAATAAAGACTTAAATAATAAATTTAAAAACACACCATCTGGTCTGCTCTACAAGAAGTTCCTCAGGCTAAAATGGCACCAAGGAAATACCAGAAAGAAATATGTACTTATACAAAAACACTAAAAATGGTAAACACATTGTTTTGATCTTCCTTAATTCTTTGTAGGGGTATGACTGTTAAAGAATCAAATATAACATATATGTAGGGTTTTATTATGTAATATATGTCAGTGTCACATAGAAGCTAACAGTAGTACAAAAGCCAGAAAGTAATTGAAATGTAATATAACATTCTTAGTTACGTTCTTAGTTTTACACAAAGTGATGCAAACTTATTTATCGGAACACTATGTTAAATTAAAGATAAATATTGTAGCCCTAAAGAAACCACTAATTATTGAAATGAGTTTGACTAAAAAGCCAACAGAGCCAATAAAATGGAACATTAAAAAATAGTTATTAACCTTAAGAAAGTAGCATCAGAAAAAAAAAAGCACCCAGGAAAATAGAAAACAAATTCTAAAATGGTAGTTAAATCCAACTTTATCAATTATTAATTTATAATTGGCTAAACAGTCAAATTAAGGAGTAGTAATTGTTAGAATAGGTTTAATAAAAGATACATCTATATGCTATTTTTAAAGAAACTCACTTTTAATGAAGACACAGATGGGTTTAAATGGAAAGGAATGAGAAAGAAATAGCATGTTTAACAGTAACTATAAAAAATACAGAGATGTTAATCTGAGCTAATTGATATTGTCATATGTTCCCAACAACTACAGAATGCACATACTTTTCATGTGCACATTGAATGCTACACAAGATAAGCTTTATGTTTGGGCATAAACTTTCAGTAGATTTCAGAATATATTCACTGCAAAATAATTGAAATCGTACAGAGTAGAGTCACTGACCAAAATGCAATTAAACTAGATTTTAATAACCAGGAATTCCAAATATTTTTAAAGGAAATGAAAGACATTTAAAAAATATTCTCTGGGTTAAAGAAGAAATAGCAAATAAACTTAAATATATATACATGACTGTGTTAGGCTTGGGTGTCTAAATAAGCAAAATCAGTGACACTCGTGTATGTATAAGGAAGAAACTTCATATTAAGAAATAATTTTGGAAAAGAAGGCATCCTAGCCCAGTCCAAATCAAGACTGTGGTAGTTACACGATTTCATGTCAAATTGATATATAGAACTGTGTGTGGGGTGGCAGGAATCTCACCAGTCGATCAGGTCACATCCTGATGGTACCTCCTTGTGGATGTGATGTTTTCATAAGGAGGGTCCTGGGAATCTCCCTGTCTCTCTCTGCCTTCACCTTCCTCTTGACCAGCCATGCTGAGACCTGCCAGAGCCCTGTGATGTGGCCACTGCCATTGGATCCACGCAACTCTGCACCCACCAGCCTATGAACTTCCTGCATTCTGCATCAATGCATGTGGCTGTGTGAGTCTGAAAAGGGACTTAGGGACTAGTATCAGACTTATGGACCAGTATCAGACTTATGAACTTGAGTTGGACTGGGTAGGGATATTTTATTGATGCACAATTACTTCTTGATATAAAGTCTGATGTTAGCCAAGGTCCTCTTAAGACTCATGTAGATGCAGGCCAAAGACTCCAGAAGGTAAAGCTGGAAGCAGCTAGATAACAGGCTGGTGGGTGGAGGGTCTCATGGACCCCAGGTTGGTGGGAATATGGCAGGGCTTTGACAGCTCAGAGCCCACACTGGAAAATATAGTCTTGGCAAGCAGGAAGGCAATAGGGCACAGGGAAACGGGAAGTTCCCAGCTTCTGTTTCTGAAAAGGCCACACCCACACGAAGGCATAATCAGGCTATGATTGGATTGACAGGTGGAACTTGCATATACAATTGCAAGTCAACATAAAATCTAACAGGAACAATGACATAAGAGAAGACTTGAAAATGTCTGTGGAAAAATGAAGTTAAAAATAAAGAAATGTGATGAACTTCTCCCAGACAGGTACACAGCCCTAGCAGAGGGATGATGGATACTGATGGGAAAAACAATGCAAGAAAGTGGAAACATAGCAAACAAGTCTGGAGAAACACAAAAGCAGGACTGTTGGTAATAAAATCAGGAGGGCTGAGCTCAAGTTGAGGGATAGTCTAGGATTGTTTTTCCAAGAATTTATCCAGGTCTTCCAAATTGTTGAATTCATTGGAGTACCATCCTTCTTAGTACTGTGTAACTAGCCTTTTGATTTCATTAGGGTCTGTTGTAATGTCCCCTCTTTCACCCCTTATTCTTGCTTTTGAAATTTGTTCCCTCCTTTCTTTGGTTAAATTTTCAAGTTGTCTGTCGATTCTGTTTATCCTTTCTAAGAACTAACTTAATTTTTAAGCAGCATTAATTTTTTTCCATAGTTTTTTTATTTTCCTTATCCTGAATCTCAGCCCTAATTTTTATAATTTTTTTTCTTTTGCTATTAGTAGGATTGTCCTGCTGACTGCTCTAGTTGTTGTAAATTTTGTGCCAGCATATCAGTCATGAGTCTCTCTTCCTTTCTCAGGTGTGCATGTATTGCTATGAAGCCTCTTCTGATGACTGACTTTGCTGTATCCCATAAGTTTTGGTACATGGTGTGCTCATTCTCATTGGTTTCTAGAAATTTCCTAATTTCATCTCTGATCTGTGCCAGTAAGCACTCCTTTTGCAGTAGAGAGTTATTAATCCTCCAATTGTTTGCTCTTGTTTTCTTTGTCTTCCTTTTATTGATTTCCAGCCTTATGGCACAGTGGTTAGATATTTACAGAGCTTTTCATCCAAATACAAAGAAGTTCACATTCTTTTCAAGTCCCCATGACACTTATTCGAAGATAGACAACATGCTGGGGCATAAAGCAAATCTACATAAATTTAAGCCCATTGATATCATACAGACTTCTCTTTCCCAGAATTCCTGGATTTTCAATTTATTTACATTGAATTGTTATCTATAATGAATACTGCAATTCTTGAACTTCTTTGGCAAGTGCTTCAATTCGCCCCACTTTTAGAAAGCAAGGTTGTGTCACTTGAATATTGCAGTTGTTAATGACCTGTGAATAAGACTTCTGACCATCCTGATGCCAACTTCTTCGTATAATCCCACAATTGCCTCTTGATCCATGTATAGGTTCTGCATGAGCACAATGAAGTATTCAGGAATTCCCAAATTCCTCAAGACTATCCATAGTTTATTATGATTCACATAGTTGAAAGCTTTTGCATAGTCAATAAAAAACAATTGGACATCTTTCTGATATTTTCTCAAGATCCATCTAATATCAGTAGTGATATCCTTTTCTATGTCTTCTTCTGAATCCAGTTTGAACTTCTGGCAGCTCTCTGCCAATGTACTGCTGAAATGGCTGTTGAATTATCTTCAGCAAAATTTTACTGTTATGTGACTCTTGTGCTATTTTTCAATAATTTGTGTATTCGGTTGGGTCATCTTTCCTTGGAATTGGTACAAATATGACTCTCTTCCAGTCACGTGGCCAAGTAACTGCCTTCTAAATTTCCTAGCTTTGACAAATGAGCGCTTCTAGTACCTCGCCAGCTTGTTGAAGCCTTCCAATTAGTATTCCATCAATTCTTGCATCTTTGTTTTTGGGTAATACTTTCAGTGCAACTTGACCTTCTTCCTTTAGTACCATTGACATTTACTCACATGGTACCTCTTGAAATAGTGACATGTCAACCAGTTCTTTTTGGGATAATGACTGTGTATTCTTTCCATCTTCTTTGATATCTTCTATCATGCCATATTTTGTCCATAGAATCTTGCAATATTCAACTTGAGGCTTGAATTTAGTCTCAAGTTCTTCCAGTTTACGAAATGCTGAGCATGCTCTTTCTTTTTGGTTTTCTAACTCCAGACCTTTGTATCTTTCATTATAATATTGTACTTCTTCTCAAACTGTCCTTTAAAATTTTTCTGTTCAACTCTTTGACTTCATCATTTCTTCCACTTGCTTTAGCTACTCGGCAATTAAAAGCAAGTTTCAGTGTCCTTGGTAGCATCTACTTGGATCTTTTATTTCCTTCTTGTATTTTTAGTGACCTTTTATTTCCTTCAAGAATTATGTTCTTGATCTGATACCACAGTTCATTTGGTTTTCTGTCATTGGTGTTCAACACAAGATGTTCTCAAAATTCAAGTGGTATATACTCAAGGTAACATTTTGGCTCCCATGGATTTATTTTAATTTTCTTCAGCTTCAGCTTAAACCTACAGATGAGCAATTCGGGCCTATTCCAGTGAGCCATGGCCTCATATTAAGCACTGATTTTGAGCTTTTCCGTTGTCCCATTCCACAGGTATAGTCAATTTTGATTCCTGTGTATTACATCTGAGGAAGTCCATGTGTATAGTTTCATTTTATGTTGTTCATAAAAGGTACTTGTGATGAAGTTGTAGATCTTGAACATTTCTATAATATCATCTCCAGCTTAATTTCTATTACCAAGACAACGTTTTCTAACTACTGCCCCTTCCTCTTTGTTTCCAACTTTTGCATTCCAATCACAAATAATTATCAGTGCATTTGGTGGCATGTTTGATCTATTTCCAACTGAAGATGTTGGTAAATTTTTCATCATTAGTTTTTGGTTGGAGCATATATATTTTGAATATTAGTTGTATTTATTGAATTAATTTCCTTGAATATAAGATATATATTGCATAGATATAATCCTATCACATACAACATTATACTTTGAGATTGATTTTAAAATGTCCTTTTTTGACAATGAATGCAAAGCCATTCCTTTTGAATGTCATTCTCAGTATAATAAATTTTCTGATTCACAATGGCCAATCCCAGACTGTTCTGCTCACTAACACCAGAATATCAATCTTTATGTGTTCCATTTGATTTTTTACTTTTTCAAATTCTTCCAGATTCATACTTCTCATATTTCAATTTCTGATTGTTAGTAGATTTTTTAAGGCATCTTATTTTCAATTTTAGTTGTGCCTCATCAACAAATTAAGACCCCAGAGGCTTTACTCTATTCACGTCATCATAGTCAACTCTACTTGGAGAAGGACGCTTTTCCTCTTATTTTGAATGGCTTCTGAGGGCATCTTCTAGCCCAGTCTGTGACAATATTCTGCTTCTATTCACTGGCCTTCAGTATCTAACATTGTTTTTATGCTGTGCATAAGGTTTTCAGTAGCTGATTTGTCAGAAGTGGGCAGCTTATTCCTTACTCGCATTCTGTTCTTAATCTGGAAGCTCTGCCAAAACCTGTTCACTTTGGGAGACCCTGATTGCATTTGAAATTCAAATGACATAGCTGCCAGCATCACAGAATACATAAGCCATCGTAGTACAGCAAACGGATGGACAAGTGGTGGCTGAACAGAATAGTAAACCTCAATTAAAGAAAAATAATACAACTTAACATTTTTAATGTTCAGGATCTAATCCCTGACACATTACTTGACATATGAAGAACCAAGACAATGAGTCAGAGTTTGAGTTTGAAAAAGCCAGAAAATCTGGTCGTTTTAGCATTTGACTCTAAAATTACATAAATGATAAATTTAATGAGAAAATAAATGTATTAGCATAGGGTTCATCTATGAAGTAAAATAAAACATGTTTTCAATGACTTAAAAGATAACAAAGAATTAGCTATTTGCGTGCAAGAATCCACACAAAAACCAAGCTAAGTGATCTTTTAAATAATATCAAATAATTTGCTATACATTAAATTAAAACATCAAAAGAGGAAGAAAGAAAAACTGTGATTAAAAAACTGAAAAATTATAGCTAAAAAATGTCCAAACTTTAATGATGTGTGAGATATTTCCAAATGCAGGATGTCAATTAGCAGAAAGAAAATTAAATAAGAAGAGGTCAACACACTGAGACATATTTTAGAGTCAAATTATTAAAATTTAAAAAAATGAGAAAAATCCTAAAAGCAGCAAAGAAAAGATGACAACCCAATTAATAACTGGTTCCCTAATATAAGCTAGAGAGGCCAGAAGAAAGAATAACATTTTTAAATCTTGAAAGGAAAATAAAAGTCATACCAGAATTCTCTGTCCAAAGAAAATAACCTTTTATTCCTATGTAAAGCAAAACAAAGCCATGTTCTGATAAGAAACGTCTGCAAGAGCGTTTTTTAAAAGTAAACGTCTACTGCAAGAAATGTTTAAAGAGATTCTGTACACTAAAAAGAAATGTGAGATGGAAACTGAAATTTCAGACAATACTGAAGAATGTTGCAGATGATAAAATATCTGGGTGAATACAGAAGACCATAATTTTCTTTTTCCTTCTTTCTTATAATTTCATTATTAATTGTATTACAATGTAAATAAAAATTATATTGTTTGGTGATATTTATAACATAATATTTAAGACTATAACATAAAGGGTGGGGGTGTATATGGAGTA
>NW_022111372.1:69470242-69471527 GCF_000313985.2 Echinops telfairi
ATATATATATATATACCACATATAGGTATATATACCCTATAAAAAGTGGGCATACATGTGGCGTACACATATATCATATATAGGTATATATGGAGATATATTATGGAGAAGTTCCTATATATTGTGTGTGAACAAATTACATTATTTCTAAGTGGAATTTGAAAAGTTAACAATGTATATTTTTATCCCTCTGGCAACCACTTAAAAAAATGTAATGAAGCCAGCAATGTTTTGTAAGAAGAGAAAAGTTCAGTAGCCCCTAATCGGTTAATGTGATAGCCATGGTTGTTTGTTATTTGAGTCTCCCTCCTCTCTAAAGACCACTGGGGTTGCTGTCAGATAAGCATTGGACTACTAACTGAAAGGTTGATAACCACTCCACAGGAGACAGATAGGGCTATCTCTTCTTGTAAAGATTTACCACCTTAGAAACAATATCTAAGGTCTCTATGAGTCATAGTCAACTTTATGGCAGTGAGTGTTTTGACTAGAGGCTCCTTGCATGAGAAGACATTGCTCAAGAGACTTCCCTTTGGATTTAAAAGACTTAAAAAAAAAAAGTACCTACCCAATATTTAGAGGTTTTCTAATTTTTCTCTTTTCCTTTTCAACTTTAACACCCAAATAATCTAATAACCAGACTTTCCAACACTTGCCTATTAGTTTGTCTTACTGGGTTGGTGTTACTGTGATGATAGAAAACTATGTCATCCCTATTTCAAATACCAGCAAGTTTAACCAGGCTTCAAGACTGAAAACAGATTAAAAAGTAAAAAAGAATAGTCTGTTCACTTCTGAGGTGTTAGCCACTGCAAACCTTAAGAACAGCAGCAAAATATTGCCAGGGCTCGTGCTAGAAAATGAACCCCTCAGATTGGACTCATCCTCATTACCATCAAGTCAATGTTGACTGTAACTGTTCATAGGAGGAGAAAGGTCAGTCTTTCTCCCAAGGAGCTGCTGGTGGTTTCAAACTTCTGATCATGTGGATCGCAGCCCAACTGTTAGTCACTATGCCACCAAGGCTCACAATATGACTGAGGTAAAACTGCCTTCTCAAAGTAGAAATTATGGTAATAATGTGGATATGGTAATGATTTGGGGACCTTAATTTGCTAATGGGTCACAACTCAAAGTGAGAATCTAGGAAAATCAGGAGTTGTTAAAAATGAAATGAATTTTTTGTTCTGATGATGCCTTATACCTGATCCCTTCGACACCTCGTGATCGCATAGGCTGGTGTGCTTCTTCCATGTGGGCTTTGTTGCTTCTGAGCTTGATGGCC
>NW_022111372.1:69473260-69478668 GCF_000313985.2 Echinops telfairi
TAGGAAATGTTTTGAGAATGATGAGGGCAATGAATGTACAAATGCGCTTTACACAATTGATGTATGTATGGATTGTGATAAGAGTTGTATTAGCCACTAATAAAATAATTTTTAAAAAATGAAATGAAATACATAAAGATCAATATACTAGACATTGTTATATGGAGTACATAGAAATGTACTATTAGTGGTTATTTTGAATGAGACAATAGTATGGTTTACTATGTCAGGAATGACAATTTCCAGAGGAATGGCATCCGATTCATCATCAAAAAATATCTGGAGATTTATCTTGAAGTGCAATGCTGTCTGTGATAGGATAACAGCTATATACATACAAGAAAGGATGATGAAGATCAACGATCTCAGCCTTCAGTGTGGATTGTAGTTCAATGTAAAAAAACCCCCACAAATTATCACAACTGGACCAATAGACAACCCACAATAAATGGAGAAGAAATTGAAGTTGACAAGGATTTTATCTTGCTTTTGTCAACAAACAATATTCATGGAGGCAGCTGTCAAGAAGTCAAGGGACGTATTGCATTGCACTCATCTGCTGTAGTGGATCTCTGTAACCTGTTGAGGAACAAGAATGGGACTCTGAGTACTATGCTGTGCCTGACCCAAGCCATGGCTTTCTGCATTCTGGCTGTACTTCTTCCAGGACAGATCTGCTTATTCTTTTGGTAATCCATGTTACTTTCAATGTTCTTCACCAACACCACAGTTAAAATGCATAACTTTTTCTTTGGTCTTTCCCATTTAATGTTCAACTTTCACACACATGGGACAATTTAAAATACTATGATGTAGGTCAGGCATACGTTCATCCTTAAAGTAACATCCTTTCTTTTAAACACTTTAAAGAGATCTTGTACAGCAGATTTACCTCATGCAATGTGCCATTTGAATTCTTGATTGTTGCTTCTATGAGTATTGATTGTGGATCAATTGTGACTCATAGAAACCCCCAGATGATGGAGTGGAGGCGGCCCATAAACCTTCCTCAGATGGAATCTTTCTAGAATCAGATTGGAAGCTCTTTCTCCCGAGGAGCTGACTGGTAGTCTCAAATCCTTAATTTTCAGTTAGCAGTCAAACTCTTAATCATTGTGCCATCCAGATTACTTTGATCAGAAACTGAAGTCAATGTTACCTTAAAATTATGACATGAAGTATTGGGTTTCATTTTGCACACATATTCTAGGAGTATAAGACAATGATACTTAAACATGTGGTGTCTATATGCCATACTTTTCAAACAAAGGTCACATCTTGTATCCCAGGTTTTCTTGCTCCGTATAGTGGTGATATCAGTATTCCAACCTTTATAATAAACATTCACAACAGGTATTTCCTGAAGTTGACATGGCACTTTGAATAAATTCAAGCTATTTATATTCTTATTGTCAAAACATATCATTCATGATAAAGAAGAGAATTTAATGCATTTTTTCATTTATATGCTAAAATAGGTAAATAACCATTACGCCAGTGTAAAACTGATGTGAATAAAAATGCATGATTGAGGCAAACCTGTGAGATATCTCTGGTCTAAAGAGAATATTTGGCTTAAGAGGCTCAGCTCTTTTTTTGTTTTAGAAAGAAAGGAAAATATAATTTTGAGAATAAAAACAAAAATATTTGTACATTTTCTTTTTTTTATTTGTTTATTTATTTCAAGAGGTTATTACTGCATTCCAAAAAGGAGACAATGAACTCTATTAACCCTTTACTGATCAAGTTAAAATTTGCAGACAATGGGAACTTTCTCAATATGGGTGCAGAGCACAGACTTGGGCACAGAAAAAGGAATAGTGCATGGTTTAATATTGGTTTAAAATCAGATCCAGCTGATATCAGCAATGATATCCCTGTTCAAGTCCTATTCTGAATTCAGCCTGACTCTCAGGCAGTCACCTGTCAATGTACTGCTACAACTGTTGTTGGGTGATCTTTGCAAAATTTTACTAGCATGTGATATCAGTGATATTGTTCTATAGTTTTGAGCATTTTGTTGGAATGAGAAGAAATATATAGCTCTTCCAGTAGTTGACCAAGTAGCTGTCTTCCAGTTTTTTTGGCATAGGCCAATGAACCCTGCTAGTGCTTAATAAGCTTGTTGAAACATTTCAATTGGTATTCCAACAATTTCTGGAACTTTGTTTTTTTGCCTAATGCTTTCAGAGAATCTTGAACATTTTTTAAAGAATTATTGGTTCTTGATTATATGCTACCTCCTGAAATGGTGGAATGTTTACTAGTTTGTTTGTTTTTTTGGGTACAATAATTCTGTGTATTCATCCTATCTTCTGATGCTTAATGCATTTTTAATAATTTGTCCATAGAATCTTTCAGTATAGCACCTTAAGGCTTCTACAAACCAGGTGCTCAGAATTTGAGCTCTAATAAAACTCCATGCAACTCTACAACCTTTTAGTTAACAACTAAGTATTTGGACTGTTTTCACAACCAGGACTTCAGCATCAGACTGTCTGACTCCAGTGGTGCCACCTCTGTCAAGTTATTGAACCTGACTATACCTCATTTTCTTTGTCTGAAAAGTGTGAGCAATAACAGTACCTAATTCATAGAGCAATGTTTTCCATAATTTGTTATTATTCACACAGAGTAATGTCTTCACATAGTCAATACAACACAAGCAAACATCTTTCTGGTATTCTCTGCTTCCTGCCAAGATCCATCTATGAAAACCGTGAGAGCCTTCACTCCATGTCCTCTTCTGGGTATGGCTTGAATTTGAAGCAGTTCTTAGTCAGTGTTCTGCTCTAATCAATTTTTAATTATCTTCAAAATCAAGAGACAGTTATTCAAAGAGAACAGGGAACTACTGCAAGATATAAAATATGGAAAAGTGTATGTCAGGGTTGTTTTTCACCCCTATTCAATCTGTATGCTGAATAAATAATCCAAAAAATTGGAAGAAGACTGGTTGAAAACCTGTGATGATATGCAGATAAGAAAACCTTGCGAGCTGAAAGAGAAGAGAAGTCAAACACTTACTGATGAAGATCAAAGGCTACAGTCTTCAGTATGGATTGCACATCAGCACAGTATACACTTAACAACCATATTTGTAAGTAAAATCATGATAAACAGAGAAATGATAGAAGTTGTCAGTGATTTCAATTTACTTCAATCTACAATGAACACTAATGGAAGCAGCAGGCAAGAAATCAAATGAAGTTTTGAATTTTTTATGTGTTTTTGTTTTTGTTGTTCTTGCTTGTTTGATTGTTTTACAACAAATCTGCCAAAGCACTAAAAAGTAGAGATATAACTTTGAGGATTAAATTGCATCTGACCAATACCTGGTATTTTTTTTTTTTTAATTTTTGGGAGCTCTTACAGCTCTTATCACAATCCAAAAATCCATCCATTGTGTCAAGCACATTTGTATATATGTTGCCATCATCATTCTCAAAACATTTTCTTTCTATTGACCCCTTGGTATCAGCTCATATCCCTCCTTGCCCACCTTCCCTCCCTTATGAACCCTTGCTAATTTATAAATTATTATTTTTTCATGTCTTACACTGACCAATGTCTCCCCTCACCCACTTTTCTGTTGTTCATCCCCCTGGGAGGGGGTTATATGTGATGGGCGTCCCCTTTCTGCCCCACCTTTCCTTTCCACTCCTGGTATTGCTACTCTCATTATTATTTCTGAAGGGGTTTATCTGTCTTAGATTTCTTGTGTTTCCAGCTCTCATGTGTACCAGTGTACATGCTCTGAAGACTTGGTATTTTTAATCACCTCAAATGTCTATGAAAGCTAGGCAATGGATAAATATGGTAGTTATATACTCTGGTGTCAATTTGAGGATCAAGAGTGTAGAGGGGAGTCTAGCCCGTCAATCAGGATATAGCCAATGAGGCCTCTGTTTGGGCATGTATTCTTGTGAGGATTCTGGGAACTTCTGTATTCCTCCTTGGATGTGGGAGACACTCTCTCTCTCTGCTTACTCCCCGTGAGACATCCCTGTGGAGAGGACACATGGAGAGAGGCTGATGGAGTCAGACTTCTGGAGCCACATAAGCCACGTGGAGACCTCTGCCAGCGCTGAGATGCTTTCATCACCACTGGATCCATAAGACTTCCCACCCATTGACCTGTGATATTCCTGCATTTGGCATCATTGCATGTGTTTTGTGAGTCTGAAGATGATTTTATAGATTGGTATCAGACACAGGGGTTAATATAAGACTTACGGACTTAATCTGGACTGGGCTGGGATGTTTTCTCAATGTTCAATTGCTCTTATATATAAAGCTCTTTCTTATATACATGAGTGTCTGTGGATTTGTTTCTCTAGTCTATCCAGACTAACACAATAAGCAAGAATGAAGAATTAATGCATTGGAATTATGAGGATGGCAAAGAATATTAGACTGCTGTAAGAACAAATAAATCTGTTTAGGAAGTAATGCAACTTGGATGTTCTTTAGAAACCAGGGTGGCTAAATTTGTGCCATGATTTTTTTACATGTCATCAAGAGGGACATCATGTTTGGAAAGTAGTATATCCTTAAAAAAAAATAAAAGGAGTAAGACCATAAATAAGATGGATTGACACCGTGGCTGCAGCAATGGGATAAAGCATAACAGGGGTTGTGAGGATGGCACAGGAGCAAGCACGGTTTCATTCTGCTGTATGTAATGTTGCTGCAAGTTCAAATGGACTCAGCAGCACCTGAAAACAATGCAGAGCCCAGGACTAAATGAGACGACAGGCTCATAACTTACTTGAATGGCGATTCAATGTTAAGTACTAATTGTTATTAGCTATTGTTACGGTCCTTTCCATCCCCAGTAGAATGACTACTTCTTCTCCAGAGAAGAGGCTTCTAAGTTATCATTAAGAGGGAAAGCTGAACTCACGTAATTTCCCTTCCATTGCCAGCATTCTTGATCTTCTTTCCTAGACTGTATTTATGAGAGACGTGTAACAGTGAAAGAAGAGAATGCCGAGGCTATAGGATTTTTTGGTTCTAATTTTGTTGTTGTTGATTTAAACCATTTTATTGGGGGCTCTTACAGATTTTATAACATTCCATACATCAGTTGTATAAAGTATATTTGTACCTATGTTGCCATCTTCATTTTCTAAACATTTACTTTCTTTTTGAGCCCTCGGTATCAGCACCTTTTTTTACCCTCCCTCCCCTCACCCCAGCGTCGTGATCACTTGATAAATTATAAAAATTAGTACTGCTTTCATATCTTATACCGAGTGCTATCTCCCTTCACCCACATTTCTGTTGTCCATCTCCCTGGAATGGGGTGTGCGAATTAATGTGTTGATTATTGTCATCAATTCCCCTTTCTTCTCCTCCTCCCCCCACCTTTCCCCTAACCTCCTGGCTACTCCCATTTCTGTTCC
>NW_022111372.1:69479017-69509216 GCF_000313985.2 Echinops telfairi
GCTTGTTTAACTTCAAGCATTTAAGACCCCAGACACTACACCTTTTGATAGCCGGGCACCATCAGCTTACTTCACCACATTTGTTTATTCACCCATTTTGTCTTCAGCAATTGTGCCAGGAGGGTGAGCATCACAGAATGTCAGGTTGTTAGAACAAAGATTTTTGTATTGAGGGAGGGTATGAGCAGAGGCCTGAAGTTCATCCACTGCCTCAGTGTATTGCCATATGAATATAGGTACATTGGCCAATACCTCTATTTATATGAATTAATGTATTTACATAAGTGCATTCTATGTTTATACCTCTATCCATAGCTTTGCTTCCTAGATCTTTCCTGCTTCCTTTTATCTTTCTTCTACCACACCCTCATGCTCGCCCTTCTTCTGCCGCTTAATAATTCCTCTCAACTAGATTGTTGTTGCTCCAACAGCAGTGGGATCTCTACATCTTCCTAATTGTTACTTAAAAAATGAATAAATAAATCCTTTTACTGGGGGCTCCTACAGCTCTCATAACAATCCATACATCAATTATATCAAGTACATTTATATATATGTTGCCATAATCAATTTCAAAATATTTTCTTTCTGTTTAAGCCCTAGGTATCAGGTCCTCTTTTTCCCCTTCCTCCCACCCTCATGGACCTCTGCTAAATTGTAAATTATTATTATTTCTATATCTTGCACTACCCACTGTCTCCCTTCATCCACCCTACAGTTATTCGTCCCTTTGGGAATGATGTGTGTGTGTGTGGGGGGGAGGGTGTTGTACTTCATTGTACTCGGTTTCTCCCATCTCCCTCTTCTCCCCCACCTTTCCTCTACCCTCATGGTATCGCTACTCCCATTGCTGTTCCTGAGGGGTTTATCTGTCCTAGATACCATGTGTTGAGAGTTCTTATCTGTACCTGTGTACATGCTCAGGTCTAGCCGGATTTGTAAGGCAGAGGTGGGGTCATGATAGTGGGGGAGGAAGCATTAAAGAACTAGAGGAATGCTGTGTGTTCTCTAGGTGCTATGCTGCACCCTGGCTGGCTCATTCTTTCCCTAGTTGTTCCCTGTCTATGGCGTGGTTTTCTCACCACTCCTTTCCCCCACCTCCTCCTCTCCCCAAGTCCCTCTGGAACCATTGCTTCCAATGCTTATCTTGTATAGGTAGGTAAAACAACAATAACAGAGACAAAATAAAAAGAAAACACAATTGAACCAAAAGAGAGAAAAAACAAAAATGAAGAAGAAAAATAGGAAAAAAACAAACAGAAGAAGCATACATAATGCCAAGTCTGTCCACTGACATTTATGACTATCTCCCCACTGGTCCTGGGGGTTTCTGGAAGCTGTCTCTCTTAGCCTGAAGTCTTTATTTTTTTGGGGGGGGGGAGTGGGTGTCTCAGAGGTTTTGCTTCTGTTGCTTGGCTTTGATTCCGTTGTTGATCTGTTATGCTCCCTCTTGGGTGGCCCCTCTGTGGGGGTGGTCAGACCAGACCCTCTCCCAGCCTTGTGTCCCCAGTACTGTTCTCTGTTGTAGTATGCTCAAGAGAGGGGACATCATGTCTTGGGTTGTTTTCCTTCCTACAGCCCTCTCTGTGCCTTGGACCGAATCCTTATGGGAGCAGATCACCAGGTCTTTCTCCTGTGGAGCCACTGGATGCACTCCAAATAACTTTTCAAGTAGCCAGTGAGTTAGTCAGGGTAGACTAGAGAAACAAATTCATAGAGACACTCATATGTGTAGAGGAAAGAGGTTTATATACAAGAGTAATCGAATATTGAGGAAAACACCCCAGTCAAGTCCAGATTAAGTCCATAAGTATATTATCCCATACGTTCAATACTATATAGTCCTCTTCAGACTCCGAAATACATTCAATGATGCCAAATGCAGGAGGATCACAGGCCAGTGGATTGGGAGTCTTGTGAATCTAGTGGCATAGTAAGCATCTCATTTACATGGCTTCTCTGGCTCCAGAGGTCTGGTTGCATCAGGGTAGGTCCATGTGGCTTCTCCAGCTCCCAGGTCATAACACCATGTGTCTTGTCAGTAGAGCATCTCCAAGGGAGATGGCAGAGAGAGAGAAGTGTCTCCCACCACCAAGGAGGAAATACAGGAGTTCCAGAATTCTCCGGGAAGCCCATGCCCACACAGAGGCCTCATTGGTATGACCTGATTGACAGACTAGACTCCACTCCTTCACTCATAGTCCTCTCAAATTGGCATAGATTATGTAATACCACAGCCACAGAATACTTCATCATTGATGCCACTAAAGACAGACAGATAGCGAAATATTTGCTTCAAGGAATTGGCATGTACACAATTTTGGGACCTGGAATGTGAAAAATATTGTATGGCAGACCAGAAATTTAAGCAGCTATTGATGCTTGAGTTAGAATTTTCTTTGTATCAGGCAAACCTGCTCCCATTTTTTTTTTTATTGTCACGTGCCATGGAACTGATTTTAACTCAAAACGACCTCATGGAACAAAGCAGAAGTGCCTAATAGGAGTTCACAATCTTTATTGGAGGAGCTCTGATGGTCTAGTGGGTTATGGGTTGGACTGAGATCCTCATGGTTACCAGTTCAAAACTACCAGCAGCTCCGTGGGAGAAAGACTGGGCTTCCTACTCCTGTAAACAGTTACAGTCTCGGAAACCCACTGGAGGGTTGCTATCAGCCAGCATTGACTTGATGGCAGTGAGTAACCTTGAATGGATAATTTTCTCAGTTCTTTTCTTCCACACAAATGTTGAGTTGGTTGGAATCACCCAGTGCTTAACCGTTGCACCATCATGGAGCCTCTGTTTGAGCACGTAAGGACTTTCGAAATGCTTACATGATGAAGCCCATCCACATGATGGAAAAGTATCTGTTTTACTTAGATTCAACTGATGTAGAAACTAACCATATTTGTAAAATTCCCTCAAACCAACACCTTTGATTGGAAAACAGGGTTCTAGTTAAGATCGCACAGAAAGCTAATCATCACCGACTCTCCTCAATGAATGAAGACATTGACTCTAGTTGTGGTAACAGAGGTCTGCAAACTTACTTGCTTGTGGATCCCTATTATTATTTTTTAGTTTATTTTCATAATATGTGTGTATATGTATGCATTTATAGCACATACATGATTATACCTTATCGCCTTCAAGTAGATTCTGACTCATAGTGAACCTTTAGAGCAGACTGCTCCAACGTATTTCCAAGGCTAGACTTTTTACAGGATAAGACTGCCATGTTTTTCTTCCATGGAGCTGGTAGTGGATTTGAATGACCAAACTTTTGGTTAGCAGCCACCAGGACTTCTTATATCAGTATATATTTTATAAAACATGCACAAAATAAAAATTAAATGTTAATTAAAAAATGCAAAGGATGTAACAAGAAAAAGTCAATGAAACTTCATCAAGAGTCTAGTTTATTGGATTGCATAGATTGGGTAATAGGGCTCAGAAAAGTGCCAGGACTCACTCACCCAAGATCAGAGAGCAAAGAGGAAGTGGCAGCTCAAGGGAGGCACCAAGCGCCCATCCAACATCCTTTGCCTCGCTCCACTCTCACGTGAGTAAAGGACACACGTGGATGGACATGAAGTGGTGCCTGAAATGAAGGAAATTATGTTGCAATTATGTCTCTTGAAAGGGTAATTAACACTTTCCTTTCTTCTTATGCAAGTGCATCTATCACAGGAAACTGTAAGCTTCAGGAAGGCAAGAATGACATCTTTTACCTTGCCCCAGTACTATGACAATTCTGGCATTGGGGAAGAATGTACTCTCTATTTGTTGATAGACTAAATACAGATACAAATATGAACAATACAGATCCTAAAGCAGAGCACCAAACGTGTACAAAGCTAATAAGAACAGATTTGCTGTTATGGCAGAGAAAGACTTGCCTACCAGAGCTTTAAATTATCAGCCAGTAAGCACTTGTTATGTGCTTGGATGCTTCCTGACCACTTTTCAGTTCTATTGTTCAGACTTTCTTTGTGGGTTCCGTTATATGGCATTGTTTTCTATAAATAACTATCTCTAGATTTGCAGCCCCCCTAAACATACTGCCTTCCCTATTAGTCATCTCCCATGTGACTCTTTAGCCGTGTAAGAAATCCTAGCCCTACAGTACATGGCCTAAATCCAAGGAAACACAGTTGGGAATCCTGGGGGATGTCTCCAAGCTCCTGCCATGTAAGATGACTGAGAAGGAGGATTTCAGAGTTCAATTGCACAAAGAGTTAAGTTATTAGCATTTTTCAGCAATTAAATTAAAATGCATTTACTGTGACTCCTAAAGCTAAAACATCATAGCACGAAATGCCCAATAAAACCTAACAAATAGTGGGGAAGATACATTTTGCTTATCAAGAAAGAGTGAGCAAGAGCATCGAAACCTCACGGCAGAGCAAACACTCTTGTTGCTTTAGCTCGCCAGATGGGGATCTGAGATCCCCAGGGTAGGGACTGAGCCATGGGGTGCTGCCTCACACTAATGAGGTTTGCCCTAGAATTGGAGGAGACAGATGGATCTGCAGGTTGGACCCCCTGGCAATCTCCCTGGGTGTTGGCACAGTTTCATTGGTTCAATTCTGCTCTCTCTCTGTCTCTCTCCCTCCCTCACTCACTCCTTCTCCCCCTCCCTTCTACTGCTCCTCCATCCCTGCTACCTCCTCTTTCACTTGTTTCTGTGCCTTTCCCGTGCTCTGCTCACCAGCAAATATTCCTCTCTTCATATGCCCTTCTACATCTCACGGACTGTATACTTTTCTGGTCTCACACAAATCCTCTCGCTCCCTCCCTCCATTCCTTACGCCCCTTTCTCCCTAACTGTGATCTGCACCTGCTCCAGCCAGAACTTTTTCTGACCCCAATAAGTTCCTGTTTATTCACAGGTGCTCCAAAAAACACCCATGCAGGAGTAATGAGAAGGAAAAGAAGGCATTATTATAAGCTCTTATTTCTGAGTCTGCTTCTCAGTTAAAGAATTTGCTGAATGGAAAACATTTTGTCCATTGAAGGAACTATGAGACTCTCATTGCCCCTGAAACCCTTAAGAACTCTATGAATCTCAGCTAATTAGAACAATCTAATATTATCCTATGAGACAACAAGAGTAGATTTCTGTGAATTTTGGCAGCTTCCTCTGAGAAAGGATGCATTTAGACATCATGTACAATTTCCTTTTTTATGTAAGAATGACTTACATAATAAGTTTAGTTACATTGGTGTTATTTGGACACCATAAGCATCTCATACCACTAATATTAACTAATATTCACTAATAAGAGCACTGGTCGATGTTCCATTCTGCTGTACATCGAGTGTCGATGCGTTGAATCAATCGCACAGCACTAAACCACAACAACCAGAGGGCTTTTATATAAATCAAAATATACTTGCATCTTTAATTGGTGATTGACAGGAGTGGGTGAGTCATAGTCACACCCACAGTATGGGTCCACTCACAGAGACACATATGACAAAGTAGAACTGCCTGAGAGTGTTCCCTAGCCTGTCGGTTTCATGGAAGCAAGTCAACATACTTTCTCTTGTGTATCTTCTAGGTGAGTTAGAATAATCAACCTTTTGGTAAATAGTCAAGTGATTAACCACTTCCCTGGACTCCTTAAAGAATGCATAGATGCAGTAGTTTAATAAATGTAAGATGAAACAGGGGTGGGAATAGAGAAAGAGAAGAAAAAAGACAGTAAGGACAAGGTAAGTCTGCCATGGTGCTATGGGTAAGTGAGGAATGCTGTGTCCTGTGGTGGGGCTGGCCCTGTGGTCGTCTCTGTGAGTGCAAAAGCAAATGTGTTGAAGAAAGCTGATGGTGTCCGGCTATCAAAATATAGCGTCTGGGGTTCTTAAAGGCCTGAAGATAAACAAGCAGCCTTCTAGCTGAGAAACAACAACATGGATGAAGCACACCAGCCTGTGAGATCACAAGGCATCGAAAGGATCAGGTATCAGGCATCAAAGAACAACAAAAAAAAAATCATAGCATTGTGAATGAGGGGGAGTGCGGAGTGGGGACCCAGGACATATCTGTGGGCAATTGGACATCCCCAGCAGAAAGGCAGCGGGGAGGAGGTGAGCCAGTCAGGGTGCAGTGTAGCAATGATGAAACATATAACTTCCCTCTAGTTCTTGACTGCTTCCTCCCCCCCACTATCATGATCCCAATTCTACCTTACAATGTACACTGTTACAGGTGGGAACTGGAAACACTGGGGGATCCAGGACAGATGAACCCCTCAGGACCAGTGGTGAGAGTGGCAATACCAGGAGGGTGGAGAGAAGGTGAGGGAGAAAGGGGGAACAGATTACAAGAATCGACATATGACCTCCTCCCTGGGGGACAGACAGCAGAAAAGTGGGTGAAGGGAGACATCGGACGGCATAGATATGACAATATAATAATAATTTATAAATTATCAAGAGTTCATGAGGGAGGGAAAGTGGGTAGGGAGGGGGAAATGAGGAGCTGATACCAAGGGCTTAAGTAGAAAGCAAATGTTTTGAGAATGATGAAGGAAACAAATGTACAAAAATGCTTGACACAATGGATGTATGTGTGGATTGTGATAAGAGTTGCACAAGCCCCCAATAAAATGATTCAATTATTTTTAAAAAAGAAAAAGGTAAGGTCTGGATTTAGGTGAAGATTGGCTCGTGTGGGAAGAAAAGGTGTGTTACAAGGTGATGGTGAAAACCATTTAGATATGTGAAAGCTATTGTTAGGTGTTATTATAATTTTTAAAATGACCAGGTGCATTGTGCATGTGGGTCATATATAGACCAATGATGAGAGTGTGTTCATGTGGCAAAAAGTGTGAAGGTCAAAACGTGGGTAGTTATAATAATCCCCACTTCACACTCCTCATTGCGCCTAAGATTAAAATGAATATATATTAAGTCCTCCTGAACTTTTCTCCTGACACTGCAGTCATGCTACATGCAATCAGGTTTCAGTTCCTCACACACACTGGGCCATCCTGACTATAGAACTCGCAGCCTGGTAGCCCACTGCTTGGTACACGGTTTCCCTTCCTACTTTACTGTTTCCCTTCTACGCCTTCCCCTTTCCACTAGAATGCTCCATCCTTGCAGAGGCCATCCCTGAACTCCCAGATGAAGTCAGTCCTTCCCAATACCTTTATCAAGGAGCACTTGGGGCAGGGGATTAACAAAAGGTTAGAGGTTCAAACCCACAAACTGCTCCACAGGTGAAAGATGTTGCAGTCTCTTCATAAATATGTACAGCTATGGAAATCCAAGAGACCATTCTATGCGGTCTTCAATATGGATGAGGACTCAATGTAAAGAAAACCAAAACCCTCACAACTAAACCAATAGGTAACATTACGATAAACGGAAAAATATCAAAGTGTCAAAGATTTCATCTTGCTTGGGTCTACAATCAATGCATATGGAAGCAACAGTCGAAATCACACAACACATGGTAGCGGGCAATTCTGTAGCATGACACCTCTTTTAAGTATTTAAAAGTAAGGATGATACTTTGAGGACTAAGACACACCTGAAAGAAACCGAATGCCTATGAGTTCCGGAGCTAGGAGGGAACACTTGATAAATAGGAAGGGTGCAGTCGGAGGGGAGTATTCTTTCAGTTTATGCACAAGGTTCACAGCCGTTTCTTCCTCTGAAGTGTGGGGGGTGGGGTGGGGCGACGGGTCCTTCCTCACTGTCTGGTCTTAGTCTGGAAGCTCCACTGAGACCTGTTCCTTTGGGTCACTCTGCTGGCATTTGAACAACCAGTGACAGAGCTTTCAGCATCACAGCCACACACAAACCCCCACTCTGACCAATTGACAGACAAGTGGTGGACCGTGCAGTGTTTCTTCTGTTGTGCATTGGGTCACGATGGGTCACAGCCGACTTGAGGGCATCTAACAACAACACTGCTGCAGTTTAGGGAGGATTTGCTCTTGGTACTGGAGACTGTGAATTTTGGTAACTCTCCCAGTGAGACACTACAATGGGAGTTCCTCAATATCTCTTGAGAAGCGAGTGAAAGGATTCTTTTGCATTCCATAATCTCTAAGGATAAGGCCTCACTCCCGCTTTCCCTGAATCTCTTAAATAAAAACAAAACAAATAAAAAACTCTCCAAAATATTCTAAAACCCCTAAGATCTTGATCAAAATCACTGTTGTAAAATCGATTAATCTATTATAATTAATATTGACCGTAAATAGGATTTCAGAGACTGTAAACTTATGTAGGAATGGCTAGTAGGTTTAAACTGACTCTTAATTAGAAATCCAAGGAAGGCCTAGTGGTGCTCTCAAGGAAGCATTGAACTGTTAACAGCAAGGTCACTGATTCAAACCCACTAGCACCTTCTCAGGAGACGACTGTCTGCTTGAGTAAAGATTGACAGCATTGGAAAGTCTGTGCAGGGTTTTTGTGAGTTGGAATTGACTCAGTGGACGTAGCCTTGGCTTAGGGTTTTACTCAGATCTGGATACCAGATTTGGAGGCAATTACTGAAGATTGTATTGTTTAATTTAATTTCAGCTTGGAGTTCATGATTACGGAACTGTGTGATCAAATTTAGGTTTTCATATATGAATGAAAACACCCAAACCCAAATTCACTGCCATACGGTCTATTCTGCCTCATAAGCAGAAGTGAAATTGATAACAACAGTGTCTGCAAGCTTTAATGGAGGGAACTGGATATAGCTATTCTCAAGATTCCATTTGTAGATATACTCCAGAGTATCATTACAAGCTGGGATCAACTCTATGGCAGTGGATTGATAAGCCCTTGAGACTCAACAGTTAAGGCTTCCGTTGCTAACTGAAAGCTTGGCCGTTGAAACCTATCAATGGTTCTGTAGAAGAAAGACCTGTTAATCTGATTCTGAAAGGAATAAAAACTAAGAAACTCTATGGGAGATTCTGTATTATAGGGTGACTGCCAATAGGAATTGAGTCAATGACATACCACAGGAGCACATACTACTCAGAACCATCCGGTCAATGCCGACTCATAGTGACTCTATAGGACCGGGTAGAACTGTCCCAGTGAGTTTCTGAGACTACCATTCACAGGAGTAAAAAGCACTGTCATTCACTCACGGAGTGCCTGGTGGTGTCTGACTGTTGTCCTTGTGGTTAGCAGTCCCATATGTCACCATAGACTACCAAGGGTCCTCTACAGGAACACCCAGGCCCTTGATGGTCTGAGATACATATCCGTACACCTTCAGCTAGCCTCGGTTTTCAAAACCTCCCAGAAGGTTTTTATTTCCTTGAAAAAGCAATAATATTTGAAAAATAGAAGTGCTTACTTCATATTCTTGACTCTATTTATCAGAAAAATTGCATCTGAATGACAGTTCCCTGGAGAATCATATTTATCTTATGCTTAGCCTCCAGAGAGACATTTCACAGGACATATTCCTGCATAAACCAAATGGGAAAGAACCACTCACCAGTTAGTGCCTCCCTGCTACACATTATCTTTATAACACACTCATGTGGGTGCTTCCACAACATTAAACTACCATAGCATGAGATATTGTGATTTCTTAGAATTAATTAAAATATTTATTGCAAAAGCCAGGAAGGCCAATGGTCTACGGCATACCAGCACCAGAGGCTGTCGAGCCAATCCGATTCCTGACGCTGCATGTGTGTGAGGACAGAACCTTGCTTCATAGCGTTTCCAAACTCCAAATTCCACATCTGTTGAGTTGACTCTAACTTATCACAACCCTATAAAACAGAGGACAGCTGCCCCTCGGAGTTGCCAAAGGTACAGTCTTTGCACAGCAAAACGGCTACAGCTTCCCCCACAAAGCAGCTCATGGGGTTGAACCACTGATCTTTTGGTGAGCAACTGAGTGTTTTCATTGTTGCACCACCAGGGCGTCGTAATGGAATTTTCAATGACTTATTTTTCACAAGTAGGTAGTCAAACTTTTCTTCTCAGCTGACTCTGGATGGAACCTCTTGTTTTTAATGAATTAATTAATGTTAATCATATTATCGGGGGCTCCTATAGTTCGTATCACAATCCATACATGCATCCATGTGTCAAGCACATTTGTACATAAGTTGCCATCATCATTTTTTAAAAAGCTTTGTTTTTACTTGAGCTCCTCATTTATTTCCCTCCCTCCCTCATGAACCCTTGATAATTTATGAATTATTATTATTTTTCATATCTTATACTGGCTGATGTCTCCCTTCACCCACTTTTCTGTTGTCTGTCCCCCTGGGGGGGGGGGGGCTTGTTAAATGTAGATCATTGTGATTGGTTCCCTCTTTCTACCCGGACCTCCCCCCTTCCTTTCCTGGTATCCCTACTCTCATTATTGGTCCTGAGGGATTTATCTCTCCTGGATTCCCTGTGTTTCCAGCTCTTATTTGTACCAGTGTATATGCTTGGGTCTAGCCGGATTTGTAAGGTTAAACTGGGGTCATGATAGTGGGGTGGGGGAGTAAGAAGAATTAAAGAACTAGAGGATAGATGTATGTTTCATCAGTGCTATACTGCATCCTGAATGGCTCTTCTCATCCTTGTGACCCTTCTGTGAGGGGATGTCCAATTGTTTACAGATTGGCTTTGGGTCTCCACTCTGTGCTCTCCCTCATTCACAATGATAGGAGTTTTTTGTTCTGGGTCTTTGATGCCTGATCCCTTTGACACTTCTTGTTTCCACAGGCTGGTGTGCTTCTTCCATGTGGACTTTATTGCTTCTCACCTAGATGGCCACTTGTTTATCCTCAATCCTTTAAGACCCCAGACAGTATATTTTTTGATAGCTGGGCACCATTAGCTTTCTTCACCACATTTGCTTATGAACCAATTTTGTCTTCAGCGATCATGTCGGGAAGCTCAGCATCATGGAATGCCAGGTTATTATAACAAAGTGTTCTTGCATTGAGGGAGTCCTTGAGTAGAGGCCCCATGTCTGTCTGCTACCTTAATACTTAAAGTATAAATATATGTACATAGATCTATTTCCCTATTATTTTATATACATACATTTATATATGTACATATCTATGTTTAGACCTCTATCAATGTCCTTTGCCTTCTAGTTTTTTCCTCTATATCCTTTTACTTTCCTCTTGTTCCACTATCATGTTCAGCCTTCATTTGGGTTTCAGTAATTCCTCTCAGTTACATTTCCCTTTATCAAGCCTTACCAAGCAACCCACGCCCTCCTTGCCATTGATTTGAATCACTTGTTGTTCCCTTGTCCCTGGGTTTGACACCCACTTCCTTTCACCTGCCTCCCCCTCTCCGGTGTCTCCCTGGAACCGTTGGTCCCATTGTTTTCTCCTTCGTATTGTTTATCCCACTTATCTTATCTAGATAGACATGCAGAGACACAAATAAGCCAAAAAACAAGACAGAACAAAACAAAACAAAAAACAACAACATAAAAACTAATGGGGGGGAAAAAGCCTGTAAATAATTCCAGGTCTGTTTGTTGACCTTTAAGAGTGTTTCTGGTTGAGTCTGTGCCCTGGCCCCAAAGTCTATTTTTGGTATTCCCCAGGGACTTTATTGCTTTGCTCCCCTTGCTGCTCTGTTGTGCAACCTTAGTGTTTTGCCCCAGTGTGGTGGGGTCAAGTCAGGCACAATTCCCGCACTGTGTCTCCAGTGTTGTCCCTTGTAGTGCTATGGATCAGTGAGTGATGTTGGGTCTCATGCTGGGGCCAGCCCTGTGGTCCTCTCTGTGCATTGGCTGCTCTGAGCAGGAATATGGTCCCCAGGGCTTGGTGGGATGAATGGATGGATAGATGACTTTGAGAATGGATGGATTGATAAGAATCATGCCAATAAATGTTGCATTATATTCAGGGATGGTATGGTAGGAATGTTATGCACAAATCTACGTGACAGAGAACATATCATTAAAAAGATTGGTTACTCAGAAAAGATGGGACTTGAGCTGACCACTGAAAGATAAGTAGAATGCAGATTAAGAAAATAACTTTTAGGAAGTTATTTAACCTCCAAATCTCTGAGGTTTCCTCTTGTCCCTTAGGGGCATACGCAAATCTGCCCCTCTTTGATGGGGATGTTCTGGAGCTGGAGATAATGCATACAAGCTGCTGAGTGCTAATTAGCTCTATCTGTCAGGGCAGAGGAAGCCAGCAGGTCTGAGTGTCTGATTGCAAGGTCTGTAGCCGAAAATACTTCTTGCCTACTGCCTGGAGGGGCTGATAAGGAAAATGACTATGCTCTGAAAATTAACATATTCTAAACAGGTCAGAAGACTGGGTTGTGCAAAACAGTAGTAAAGACCGAATGAAAAGTGGAACCACCCTTGTGTTAGCCACTGTACCTAAATAATGAAGCTGTGATTCCTTGACAAGGATCCTGCCCTGGGAGTCAGCAGTGGGTGGCAGTTGAGTATAATTTTTAGGGGTGGTTTCTGGCATATTAGGAGAGAAGTGTAGTCATTGTGCTCATGTCTTATTTTTTTTTCATTTTGCCCGTTCCTACTTGAGTGCGCATTTACACGTTTTTCATCTGCTTCCCTTAAAAACAGAGCTCTCAAACATATTGAAATTGAGGAAATTTTGACTCATAGTGATCTTATAGGACAGTGCAGAACTGCCTCTGTGGGTTTCAGATTGTAACTCTTTACTCCATATGTCATCAAAAACAGATACAGGTAGCACCTCTGCTGGCAGGCATCCTTCCCCACCTCTCATATACCTTTAAGGCCCACAGAGGGGTTGGGAGAAGATCAATGACAGCAAAGAGGGATCAGGACACTAACCAACCCAAGGGGAGAGTATTGTTTTTATCTCCACAGGGAAGGGAGAGTGAGAGTAGACCTCAATCCAGTGTGCCAATCCTTGAGGATGATGTTCCTGCTCCAAGCAGCTAGTTTCCAGAGATAACTGCAGGGCAGGCCTCAGCTTGAGATGCGATGTCCTCTCTCTAGATGGCCGTGCTGCAGAGGACAACCCTGAAGATACAGCTCAGAGAAGCAACTGGTCTGACCTTCACACATGGGGGCAAATCAAGAGGGGAGCAAAACAAACCAGTCCTTCTCAGAAGGGCCACATGGAAGGGATGATAAATCCAGGGTGATGTATGGTACTGATGAACTACATAACTATTCTCTAGTTCTTTAATACTTCCTCTCCTGACTATTATGGCTTTTATTTATTTTACCTCATTATGTATGTTAGATGTTTGTATGTTCATTTGTATATTTTAGATCATAGGGTGCATGAAATCCAAGACATGAACCCTTTAGAAATAATAACAAAGGGAATAATGATTCCCAGAGGGTAATGGTTCCCTGAGGATATGGGAAGAGGGATGGGGTGAGGTGGGGAGCTGATAGCACTGATGATTGTATAATCCCACTGGATGGGATTGAATAACAGAATTGTATGTGAATGGATATATTGGATTTTATCATATATGGAAAAGAACATACAAACAAACAACTATTATAGGGGGGGAAAAGAATAAGGGTTCCTAGGGGGTGTAGTTGGGGAGGAAGGGGACAAAGGGGAGCTGATACCAAGGAGTTCAAGAACAACGACAATGTTTGAAACTGATGGTTGTGGTAGCAATTGTGCAAGACTGCTTGATGTGATTGAACTTCATCTTTTTCATGGAATAGCTGGTGGTTTCAGATTGCTGATCCCAAGGTTAGCATCCCCAAATGTAACCCATTGTGCCACCAGGGCTCCTATGATTCTGTTACTCCCTCTAAATAGGCCTGCTTTGGGTGATTTCTGAACCTCAAGATTTCCCTATGGATTGTCATGAGTTTGGCCGAAGAACACTGGGCTAGTCAGTGTTAGAAAAGACAGAGCTCCAGTCGGGTCCTTCTTTTCTAGGTCCATCCTTAGTCATGGCTCCTTTGATTAGAAGTGACCCGGAACAAAGTGACTCTAAAAAAGGTGAAAAAGAAATCAGTTGACTTATGTACAGAAAGAAAGAAGGTTTATACAACAGAAGCTCGTGGGAGTGGCCGCACTTAGGCATTGCTCAATTGAAGGGCATATGAGCAATAGCCACGTTCTGTCTTCTCTTCATTTCTCAACCCTGCTTTGTGCAACACACTCCAAACATGAACCTTTTTATACTAGATTTCCATCTTATGATGACTCTGTTCTATTGGTAAAAAACAAAAACAAAACCTCACTCTAGGCTGTTCAACTTAAAATTAACTTTTCAAAAGAAAGAAAGACATATCTTTCCTTCCATGTGTGTATATCAAAACCCAGAAAACCAGGGAAATGCTCAAGCCTTTGTACTGGTACGGTGGTGGTGCAGAGCAATAGTTCATGAGTACAATTGTTCATAACTACCTCACTCAGGGGACAGGAGAAGGAGAGTCCATGAAAGAAAATGATAAAGATAGCAATTGTTTCTACTATTTCCTGTACTGTAAAATACCCGGATTGTAATATAATGGATGTGGACATGCTTTGAAAACCACAAATCCATGCACAAATAAACAATGTCCTTATCATCTAAATCTTCTATGCTTTTGAATTCAAGACCTATGCTGTTCCAGGTATCATCTGGCTTGTAAGGTTATTACTAGAATTAAATTGGACAATGTCTGAGAGCTTTGGGGAGATTACATGGCAATGAGGCTGGTTCTAAATGTTAGTATCTCTGCTCATTCCAGAGAATATGCAATATGCCAAAAGTTTTATCTGGAGAGAAAATCTAATGGTCAAAATTAGTCATCTTTCTGCCAAGTGGCAAAGGCATTTGAAGATGAATATGTAAGATTATCATTATTATTTAGTATATTTTTCTTCCTCCTGTCTTTATCTCTCTCCCAACATACAATTGTGTGTGTGTGTGTCTGTCTGTGTAGCTAAAACAGTAGAATGGAATGTAAGTAAATACCATTGGAACCATCATGTGAAATATCTGGTGTGCTTTAGTATTAGTTTCCCGGGTGATGGTGTTGCTGTTGATACTGGCAACAGTGAGAAGCATAATAGACATAGTTCCATGGCACAAAACCTTTGTGTGGAGCGTTTGTGATGTGAGCTGAAGTGCCATATTTAAAGTGTCTCGCTCCATACAGTACATCTTCATCTTGAGATAAGAAAATTGGCTGATATGTTGGTTACCAACCATGGGCATGTGACGAGTTTCATTTTAGGCTAAATATTTAGTGAAAAATGAGTTCTCCATGAAGTAAAAAAACAAACAAAAACAGAGTGAGATCAAGAGGATGAGTGCTTTCTCAAGCGTCAGTAGAACATTTCAGTCCCTGGAGTCAGTGATGTGGTGAATCGATCACTGAATTAGAATTTGGAACCTTGCACTTCATCATGGCTCACTAGTCAACTTGCTGCATAAACTTGGATAATCTATTCTGGAAAATAGTAGTTGTTGATCTTGGAAATGACTTTTGATAATATTGTGTATTCCACTGTTTCTGCAGACTAGCTCACCACTCATAAGCTGCCCCTAATTTTAAGTGCTCATTTTGCAGTCTGTCTGTCGCAGTGGAACTGATCCATGACCATTCTAAGGCAGCCGTTGTCATGGGAGCAGACTGTCAGGGTTTTTCTCACCTGAAGCAGCTGGTAGAGTCAAACCACAGACCTTTGTGTTAGCAATCTACACTTAATCATTGGACTACCTGGGATTTTACCGGGCATTTATTTGCACACTCTGATTGCTCTTAATAGCTATGCACTCGGCATCTAACCAAAAGGTTAGTGGTTCAAGATCACCCAGTAGTATCTCAGGAAAAAAGGCCCGATGATCTGGTTCTAAAAATCAATGGAAACCCCTGTGAGATGTGTCTCTTGTCCGACTTAACACATGGGTTGCCATGAGTTTGAGTTGGAGTCAACTTGACAGAACTGATGACTTTAGAACTAAAGCTAACGCTAACTAATTTTCTTTTCTATTTTTTGCCACCCATCCTACTTTCATAGTGTGCTGTATGTCATTTAAGTTGACAGCAGTTATTGTAGCCTGAGATGATGGGATCTCCACTCCAACATATGCACACATGCACATACAAGCATCTCTACATGTGTGCATGCAAAGGCAACAAAGACCTCTGCAGGCTCACACACACCACTTTTAATGGGTATAAAAAAACTATATAAGTGAAGCAGAGACTTGTGCATCAAGGTTTATTGCAGCAAAATTCATAATTACCCAAAGATAGAAGCAATCCAAATGTATACCAACAGATGAATGGATAAATAAAATACAGTACAAACATTTGATGGAATACTGTTAGTTTATTAGAATATATAAAGTCTTGATACATGGTGCATTGTGGATGAAGCGTAAAGACCTGGTGCTTAGTGAAACAAGTCATCCGAAAAGGACAAATGTTCCAGGACTTTGGTTATATAAAATATATGCATAGAGACCGGAGTGAATTAGGAGGAGGAAGGGGAGAAAAGGGAAGGATCATGGTGCTAGAAAATTTGCACTGATTAAGGTTTGGGTTGAACTGCTAAGTGTTCTAGTTTCTGTCAGTAAGTTATACATTTGTAAAAAGTTAAATTGGCCATAGATGTGTGATAAATGCATTTACAACAATGACAAAAACCAGTAGCTGCTAGGATTGTGTGGTAGATATATAATCATTTGTTAATTTGAGGATTAAGAATGAAGGGGTGAAGTCTACTCTGTCGATTGGGTCATAGCCAATGAGGCTTCTGTGTGGGCCTAGCCTTCCCCTAAGGATTCTGGACATTACAGTATTTCCTCCTTGGAGGTGGGAGACTCTGCTCACACCCTGGGAGACACAGCTGTTGACAAGACACATGAACCCACCCTGATGTAACCAGACCTCTGAAGCTGGAGAAGCCATGCAGAGACCCCTGCCAGTGCTGAGATGTTTCCAATGCCGCTGGATCCAAAGACTTTCTACCCACTGGCCTGTGATCTTCTACATTCAGCATCACTGCATGTGTTTTGTGAGTCTGAAGAGGACTTTATAGATTGGTATCCTACATATGGGCTAATATCGGACTTATGGACTTGATCCGGACTAGGCCCGGTTGTTTTCTCAATGCTCAATTACCATTTATATAAAACTCTATCTTATATACCTATGGGTGTCTACGGATTTGTTTCTGTAGTCTACCCAGATTAACACAGATTGCTTATGTACAACCAAAACCATCATGGGATTTGTTTTGGAGGTGTAGAACCCAGGTTTAATAGTACACCCTAGCTAATTGGCCTAATGACATGTTTAGTGCTTCTATTCTACATCCCAAGGAGTCCTGGTGACACTATGTGACAAGCATGGGGCTGCAAAGTTGGTTGTCCAAACCAGCAGTTTTCAGCCTTTCCATAAGAGGAAATATACATCAGTAAATGTGCGGCAATTCAGAAGCCCTAAAGTGCAGTTATACTCTTCCTGTGGGTTGCTCTGAATTGTAACCAACCCAACGGCAGTCAGTGAGTTGGGTTTTTGTTTTTTATTCCACTTCTTCATTTATTGTTTCATAACCAAGGTCTTAAGAAATGGGAAGCTGCCATCCAAGACAAAGCAGTTGGCTTCTATCTGCTTGGAACAACAAAGGAAAAGAAATAGGAGGAGAAAAATAATAATAAGAGAGTGGCTAATTGCTTCTATGAATAACTGCCTTCTTTGCCATGAGATCAGAACTACATAGCAACCAGCTGCCATTAATAAACAGTTTGATCAGAGATTTGATGGAAGAAGGCTCTCAAAAGGGGAAATATGCAGAACATAATTTCTAATTTTCAGGGATTCCAGTCATTTTTAACCCAAAGGGGCTGATGAACGTCTGAAATTATTGCCATGAGATCATTTTTAACCTTTAAATAACAATATCCCCTGAAGTCTTCTTAAAATCAAACAATAGTTTAGCTCAACTAAGAAAAAAAGTTCACTTTAATAATTAGGTGTTTTTCAGAACAATCTGTATGGAGTCTAAGGGGCAGCGACAACTCCATTATATAGAAATTTTAGGGGAAAATGATTTATGTTAATGGAAGAGGGACAATTTAGAAAAGCTGTCTGCACAACTCAAAGAATGCAATCAATATCACTAAATTGTATGCATGCTAATGGTTTAATTGGTGCATTTTCTGCTGTGTATATTCCCAATAGCAACAACAAACTAAGATTTAAAAAAGGAAAACTACCTGTGTGGGAAAACTTTGAAAACTACCATTGGCTAGCTCCATTAAAAAATGGAGCCCCTCCTTACTCTTTATCCTCTGTTGTTCCAGGCAGATCGAGACCAACTGCTGTGTCTTGGATGGCAGCTTCCAGACAAACAAACAGCCAACTAACTGATTGCCTTAATTTTTGATCTAGACAGTGGCAAAGAGTCTCCAAAATTATCCTCTTTTCTGTCAACTGTCAAGGACATATAAGCCTCTATCTCTTCAACCCCTCTCACCCCCCCCTCCCAACCCAGTCCTGTTCTTTCTCCCCACCCCAAACACACACACACACACACATCAACAAGTGAATTAAGCTTAATACCTACCCAAAAAAAGCTGACTTGCTGGAAGACCACTAACATTCATGGACCTGATCTTTGTTTCTGTCTATAAGCATAAAATGACATTATTCTATTTCTCCATAGAATATAGCCTCCTTGAAGGCCGAAGCCCGAAGTCTGTATTTATTGCTGTGTGGCATATTTATTCATATCATTTGACGCATTGAGGCTCAATAAATAACACAGACAAATGGTTAAGCAAATAAATAATTGATGGATGATAGTGTGTACAGGAAGCTCTTATTTATTGAATGAGTCCCCCTAAAAACATGCATTGAAATCCTATCTCTAAAACATAAACCCCTTATGTCTAAATTTCACATTTGAATGTAAGTTACTAGTTATATCTATCCTCTGAACTTTTTATAATAAGAAATCTTATGAAGAATAGTTGGCCCAAATTAATGCTTCACAAATACAGTGAATCACATTTGTTTTCTTAACTTTAAAAAATGAGGATTCCAGAGGTCATGCTCATAAAGTAGGACTGTTGGTGTGATAGAACCCCTGGTGGTGTAGTGGATACGCACTGCACTGTGCTTCACATCAAGGGCAGTTGGAAACCACCAGCAGCTCAGCGGGAGAAAGACAGAACTTTCCATGCCTGGAAGCAGAGTTTCAGAAACTAGCAGGAGGTTGCTAGAAGTCAGCATTGACTCGGTGGCAATAAGTTTAGTTTTAATTTGGTGAGAACGATATGGAGTTCTGGTATCACTGTCAGTTAGTCACTGGACCACTAATTATAAGGTTTGCAGTTCAAAACCACCAGCTACTCAGTCAGGGGAAAATGAGGCTGTTTAAGAACTCCTGTAAAGATCTAGAGCTTCAGAAACTCTAAATAAGGTATAAAAATCAGTCAGAATTGATTTAATGGCTGTAGGCTTTGGGGGCCTGGTATGATGGGTCTCTTGGTTTCAAATTAGAAATATATCTTTATTTATTCAGTCTTTATGCTCAACATATAATGTGAGAAGCTGGACAATAGGAAGAGGGATGTGGCATGGGAGGAAGACTCATTAACAACCTGTAATATTGAAAAGGCACAACTTTGCTTGCTGATAGTGGAGAGGACTGGAAGCACTTGTTGTTGCAAATCAAAAACTATAGCCTCAGTGTGGATTATAGCTCAACATAAAAAAGAAATTAACAAACATCCTCACAACTGACCTAATAAGTAACATCATGGTAAGTGAAGAAAAAATAGTTGTCAATTATTTTATTTTTCTTGGATCCACAATCAACACCTACAGAAGCAGCACCCAATGAATCAAATGACATATTGTATTGGGTAAATCTTCTGCAAATAACCTTGTTTAGGGTGTTAAAAACAAAGATCTCATTTTGGCAAAAATGTGCACCGAACTTACAGTATGGTATTTTCAATTATTTCACATGCATGTGAAAATTGGGCAATGAATAAGGAAGACAAAGAAATTGATGGCTTTGAACCAACCTGTTCACTATACCATGAACTGACAGATGAGTGAACACATATGAATTAGATAAAGTATGGCCAGAATACTTCTTCTAAGGGAGCAAGGAGAAATTCTGTCTCACACATAGGAGGGAGCAGGGCCTCGAGAAGAACCTGCTGCTGGGCCGAGTTGAAGCCCGCCCCAAGGAGGAAGAGTCTCAATGGGAGGGGATGACGCAGCGGCTGCAAGAAGGGGCTGAAACAGCAGCACTTGTACGATGGCTTGAGACCAAGCATGGTTTTATTCTGTTATACAGTTGGTTGCTATGAAACGGAACCAACTGTGTGACACCTAAAATCAACAACAAAATAAAGGATCGCTAGGACCCTTGGGTGGCACACATTCATCTAAATACTCAGCAACGACCCTAATAGTTGGTGGTTCAAAACTATGCAGTAGCACTATGGAAGAATGACCAAATTATCTGCTCCTATAAATATTACAGCCAAGAAAATCTGATGGAGCAGTTCTAAACTGTAAGCATACCTTTGTAATGCCATTCCTGGGAGATTCAGAGGCAAGTGGTCCACAGACCATGTGTAGGTGTGGGAAAGGTTATGAACCAAAAATAAGCAAATAAATAAAAAGGAAATGACACCCTCAAATCCAAAGCAGCAAATGAAAAAATCCTGACTGAGCTATATGCATAGCAGTTGCTCAGAAAACCGATGAGTGAAGGAGAATAATTGATGGATATGTGCACAAATGAGAAGATGAATAGAAGGGTGGATGAATGAACGGATGAACAGGTGGATGTATTAAATAGAAATATGAGTGAATCATTGACTAAATGAATAAAGAAGCTTCTTTCTTTTATAGTCTAACCAAATATGGACTTACTAAAATTCCAAACACAACTCTAGCCAGATAAAGCAGAATTTATTACCATGGGGGTAACCGCTAGAATACACTATCGGGGTATATTTGATTTTCCAAAGGGATCTGTATCATTTTCATGGGTGCACATTGAGTCTAACTGGTATTACTTATAAGATTATATTTTAGGGCAATAGGGTGATTTAGACCACCAAGGAGTCGTTTTGCTTGACCTGAATATTTATTGCTCACGCTTCTAGATAGCATATTTTATTTCTCTGTTTTTATGAACTGCTATATGCTTTAGCTATTGCCCTTTCTGGATGGAACTGTCTAATAAATAGCTTTGTTATAAGAGGTGGCTAATTATGAGGCTAGAGCATATCCATTAAAGGCATTTACTTGTAATTTGTGATAAGAGAGTGAGTGAAATAAAGCATGGAATATGATTATTGTGGCTGAGGCTATAAAGACATAAAGCTATTCATTTATTTTAGGACTGGGAATTAATCTAACATGATAAGATCATTTTAGGAGAGGCTGACACAGAGCTAAACTCTTCCTGCCACCCATTTTTATCCAGCGACGAGTTCTCCTTACGGTCCTCTGGATGTCTATCTGTCACGTAGGTCATTAGTGTGACTCCTAGGTGCTTGGTCCTCCCCTTTTAACCTCCTGGCCCACTGTCGACCTCCTTACTCCCCGGAACTCTCCTCTCCACCGAATTCCTTCAAACAGACAATCTTTACCCCCCTCCCCCACCATAGAAGCAACAACAGTGTGTTGTAGTAATTTAGTGCATAAACACAGGAGAAAAAAAAACTGTCTGCTTTAAAATACTGGCTCTACCACTTACTCCCACTTAACTACTCACTGCCTCAGTTTCTTCATTGGCAAAACAAAAACAATGATTGCCGTTAGTGTACAGGATTGTCATAAGGATGAAATTAGCTAAGAATGCATTCAATATTTAGAACTTCATAAATAAATTTTTAGCAAGCATTGGTTTATCTTATCATGAAGGGCATTTTATAATGTGACAGAAAAGAAAAACACACATTCATAATCCTTACAGTCTATCTCACATCTATTATTGCAATTTTTAATGCAATAGCTTTTGAAAGTGGAATTTGTCTTTCAGTAGATTTGGAGAAAATTCAAATCTAGCTATGAACCTTTGACTATTTTCTCTTGCACAAAACATTTCTTGGAGCTCTAAATACACAGGCAAAAAAGGGGAATTGCTTCCTAAACTGAGATCCCTGCAACCGAGTAGCATTTGTGAAGCTTTATGAAGCTAGGGTATAATCCATATTTATCAAATTAGTTCCACATTTTGTAAAGCCTTTGGCCACTCTGAATGAATTTATTGTATGAAAATCAGGGGCATAAACTTTGAGGTCACCTAAAATTCAAGGGCAGAATCTGATCTGATGACAGGGAAAAGACCGAGTTCCTCAAGGGGCTCAGGGAGAAGAAGGAAGGTTGTAATATTACATTGTGCTCTCATCATTACACTAAGAACAAGAAACTACCCATGTTAAGGAATCATATATAGCAAAGTGGAGAATTTTACTTGAGGGATAACATTAGTGCATGAAAATATTGAATTTTTTTGGTTTGTTTGATTTTATGGAGGTGAGAAAGCTTGAGGTAGAAATTATTTTTTCAGAGACCCTGGACACTGGCTTACTTTCTCCACACCCAAATCTCCTCTGTGATTGGGTTTACCACTACATTACCACTGCATTCATCCTAATGAACAAGGAGCATTACATATTAGTAAACATTTCCTTAATCCAACGTATGAGGACTATTACCGTAACTCTTGATGAATCCCTGAGGATAAAAGAGCAGTTATGTGGCAAGACAGGAGTTTTTAGATGCTACAAAATCCATTATGCATGGACAGGATCACGTCAGCTTAAGTTTCATCAGTAACTTTGGGGAACAATACTTTTATGCGGCATTTACTCTTTTCCCCTTTAAAAAAATAATTTTATTGGGGACTCATACAACTCTTATCACAATCTATACATACATCCACTGTGTCAAGCACATTTGTACATCCGTTGCCCTCATCATTGTCAAAACATACCAGTGTGCATCCTCTGGTCTAGCCGGATTTGTAAGGTAGAACAGGGATCATGATTGTGTAGGGCAGGAAGTATTTAAGAATTAGGAAAATTGTATGTTTCATTGTTGCTACATTGCACCCTGACTGGCTCATCTCCTCCCCACAACTCTTCTGTAAGGGGATTTCTGTTACCTACAGATGGGCTTTGGGTCCCAATCTGCATTCCCCCTCATTTACAGTGATATGATTTTTTGTTCTTTGATGCCTGATACCTGATCCCTTTGATACCTCGTGATCACACAGGCTGGTGCGCTTCATCCATGTGGGCTTTGTTGCTTCTGAACTAGATGGCTGCTTGCTTACCTTCAAGCCTTTAAGACCCCAGATGCTATATCTTTTGATATCCAGATCTGCCATGTTCTAATGTGTATGTGCGTATGTATCTTTTCTACTAAAGTATAAGCCACCAGAGTTGCTGTCACAAATTAATACCAAACGAGATGATATTGAATGAGTTCCAACTCAGGAACACCCTTTATGTTGCTTCAATGGTTTTCATGTTTGTAACATTTTGAAAGCAGATCATTTGAGCTTTCTAGATGCCTCTGGGAAGATTTGAACAGTTATCACCTTTCAATTAGTTGCTGTGCTCTTAACTGGTTGCACCACCCAGAGTCACTGCAGGTGACCACTGTTTTCCATCTTCACAGGTGTTTGAATATGTAGAGTCCAAATGAGCAGCCTTACTTTGCTGGAGGCAAAGGGTAGGAGTGGGAAAACTGAGGATAAAATGGTGTAATTCTTACTTTAACCACCCTGATGATGTTCAAGTGACAAACTCAGGAGGCAGCTGCCAAATCTCCTGCTGTTCTCTGTTTAATGTGGCTCCAGATAAGCTGTAATAATTTAGTTGTTAGAATGAGTTGAGAGACATGTTATACATTCACATTTCCAATCATGAGTCCTTTCAAGAGTTTGCAAAGTAGTTCTCCTGTCTCTCTCTTAATGACTTGTCTTCTTCAAACCCACTCCCTGCTAACGCATGCCACCAGGCTTGACTTCTTGGGGAGAAGTGATCAAGGCGCTTAGGGCCCTTGCTGAGAAACCCATTAGAACAATTTCTAAAATATGCTCTTTAAACTCATTTGATCTATGATATGTGTTATCATTTAATAAATATTGGACTAGCTCAGGTTTATTTTGCATTAGAATCATCTATTGCCATAGTCCTTTAAGCAAAACAAAAAAATATTCTAGTAATGGTGAAATTATTTCAAAGCCTTATTTATTTTTTTGGTTATTGTTGTTGTTATTGTTTTTTAAATAAAGCTGCGTATTGAAAAATTAAATGGCATAATTATAAAGTAAGCATTGGAGAAACTTCACTCTGCCTTAAAAAATATTAATTAGGCCCTTCTTAACCTCGATCACAGATTTTATTATGAACTTGTTTTTCTTCCAAATATCTCTTTTGATTAAGTATAAATGAGGCATAATTACTTATGGGTGGAAGGTTATTGTAGACAAATATGTTCAGAAATTAGTGAACAAAATTCACAATAGGCTTTAGTATTCTCGTAAAATAATATAGATTGGAACCAAAATAAGCAATTTGTTCTCTTGTAGTATCTGCTTTGTCTTCTCCTTTTTCATATTGGAGCTAAGGAGTATGTCAGAGCACAAAAAGAAAACAATTAGTCATTATGACCTCTAACTGAAAGAAAATTTGTTCTCTGATTATTTCCTTAAAGCTAAGTTTACCATTTCTGTGGCTTTTATTATCTGTATCCATTATATTAAACTTCTCTGTCAATACTTTAGCTCAAATTAAAACTGTAAATCCCGGGTTTAATTTTAAGGAAGAGATGAAAACAGAATGCTTAAGTGGTGAATAAAGAAGTGGTCAATTTCAGTAATCCCTCTCCATAACATAAACATTTTGTTTTCCTAGAAAATTCATAATGGGAAGACACCAAAGGTGTAATTTTAAGAGCAGAATATAAACGGATTTGCTTTCTTTGTTTACAGGGTGCTGCTTGGACCTGTGTAAGAATGTGTGTGTGTGCACGCGCGCGCACACGCTGTGTATAAAAAGCTAATTACCTTTCAGTTACCATAGCAATGTTTATAGGAAGAATAAGAAGGTCACATAGTTCTGTTACCCGGTTTGAAAGAGGAAAACCCACATAATCTATTATTTTCAGTCCCCACTGGAATTTCTGGCAGCAAATTTTGGATACTTTTAGTTTAGTAATTATAAGACCCATTTAGAATTTTTGCTTTGAGCTAAACCCATATGCATTGAATCTAGGATAGTGAGAAGAATCCATTTACAAGAAGTATTGGTATGCTGACGCAGTAAAATCATTCTTTAGCTCTGAAGAATTCTTTTTTTTTAAATCATTTTATTGGGGGCTCATGCAACTCTTATCACAATCCATACATACATCCATTGTGTCAAGCACATTTGTACATTTGTTGCCATCATCATTCTCAAAACATTTGCTTTCTACTTGAGTCCTTGGTATCAGCTCCTCATTTTTTCCCCTCCCTCATGAGCCCTTGATAATTTATAAATTATTATTTTGTATATCTTACACTGTCTGATGTCTCCCTTTACCAACTTTTCTGTTGTCCACTCCCCAGGGAGGAGGTTATATGTAGATCCTTGTAATCAGTTTCCCTTTGACATCCCACCCTCCCTTCACCCTCCCAGTATCACCACTCTCACCACTGGTCCTGAAGGGATCATGCCTTGGATTCCGTATTTCTAGTTCCTACCTGTACCAGTGTACATGCTCTGGTCTAAGCAGATTTTTAAGGTAGAATAGGGATCATGATAGTGGGTGGGGTGGGGGGGGTGGAGCATTTAGGAACTAGAGAAAAGTTGTATGCTTCATCATTGCTACACTGAATTCTGACTGGCTCATTTCCTCCCCATGACCCTTCTGTAAGGGGATGTTCAGTTGCCTACAGATGGGTTTTGTTTCCCCAATCTGCACTCCCCCTCATTCACAATGATTTGATTTTTTTGGTCTTTGATGCCTGATTCTTTCAACACCTCGTGATCACACAGGCTGGTGTGCTTCTTCCATGCGGGCTTTGTTGCTTATGAGCTAGATGAACGCTTGTTGACCTTCAAGTCTTTAAGGCCTCAAATGCTATATCTTTTGATAGCCAGGCTCCATCAGCTTTCTTCACCACATTTGCTTATGCACCCACTTTGTCTTCAGCAATCATGTCGGGAAGGTGAGAATCATGGAGTGCCAGTTTAATAGAACAAGTATTCTTGCATTGAGGGAGTACTTGAGTGGAGGCACAGTGTCCATCTGTTACCTTAATATTAAATCTATAAATATATGCACATAGATCTATTTCCCCATCATATACAAATACATTTACATATATACATGCCTTTATTTACACCTCTATACATTTCCTTTGCCTCCCTTTTGCTCTGTCTTGTTTTTGTGCATGTTATTATCTCTGCAGGTCTGTCTAAGTAAGATAGGCTGGATGAATAATCTGGAGGAGAAAACAACAGGACTGATGGTTCTAGGGGTACATGGGAGAGGTGGACGTGGGGGTGGTGGTGGTGGAGGAAGTGGTGTTAACAAACCCAGGGACAAGGGACCAAGTGATTCAAATTGGTGAGGAGGAGGGGTGTAGGAGGCCTGGTAGGGCGTGTCTAAGGGTAATGTAACTGAGAGGAATTACTGAAACCCAAATGAAGGCTGAGCATGACAGTGGGATAAGAGGAAAGTAAAAGAAAACAGAGGGAAGAACTAGGAGGCACAGAGCATTTATAGAGGCCTGAAGAATTCTTTTAGATGTGATTAGCATAGCAAGGTCCATCATGCAATGATCTCACTTTTGTAAATCAAAGTAACTTTGATGAGGGGAAGAGCAGTTTGGTAAACAGTCTCAGATAGTACCTGCTACCTCTGGAGAGTGTGCAAGGCCACATGGCAGGGACCACCACAAAATCTTGCAACTCAAAATGGTTGCTTCAGGGGAATGCATACAACCTCAAGGAAAATGTCAGGAAAGAGGAGTCACAGAACCCAAACAGGAGAACCAGAACTGAAAATAAAGAAAAGTGCCTGCCGAAAGCGAGGGAGTTTCAAAATTGAAAAGGGGGAGAAGGCACGTACCACACTGGGTTCAGGTGTATGTGTGACAATGCTGCTGGTGTCTAGTGGGCATGCCCAGCTTGATCTTCATCAGTACGTCTAGGTGACCTTGGTCTGGGTTTGCCCACCTGTGGATTGTGTCTAATGTGTGTGTGATTTATTTAAAACCCCTTTATTTTGGCAGGGCCAACTAATTTAGTGTAGGCATTCAGTGGAGAAAATCCCCTTTATTCTTAATCTTCCTACCTATCTGTCCCATGAATTCTTAAACCAAACTCATTAGATTGCCAAGAAATCACTGAAACTTACAAGTATTTTTGATCACCTTTCTTGTGACAGTGTGACAGTGCTTTTCTAGCCAAAGGAGATGCCTTGATAAATAGACATTAATAAATCTCTATTTTGTGTACCATCATTCACTCAATGTACCTTGGACAGATAACTGTAAGGTTGGTGGTTGAGACACCAGCTGGTTGGTGGCTGAAAACTGGGGCCACATGCTCCCCTAAAGATGTACAGCCCCCGAAGTTCAATACAGGCTTGCTATTAGTAGAACTTGGCTTGAGGACAGTGATTTAATCTGATTCAATTAAACTTACCTTCAACCATGGTCTATATGCTTTGTCGGTCATGCAGAAATAATGAAAGTGAAGTACATCTTAAACTTGTAGGAAGGATAAAAAAATAAATAAATGAAGACATCTAAGAACATCTTACCCAGAGAAAGAAGGGAGGGTGAGAAAATGGGATGGGAAAATCAATCTAGTGTGTTAGATTTTGGGGAAAGAAAATGCTCAGTACGTATGGAAAGCAGATGTCAAAGCAGGTGGTGGCTGTGCCATAGATGTAAGTGTATATCAAAATGTGAAAGGCCTTAATTTGCAGATGTTTTCCAGAGATGACTGAAAAAATATATTGTACCTTACATGCTCTTCTAAAATGTGGGCTTGTCCTGTCTTCCATCAAATGAGGAAATCTATGCCCTTTACCTTAAACCTAACTATGCCATGCGAAGAAACCTCAAAGCTTTAGCATAGCCCCCACACCAACTGTAAAATAAAGAAAATTAAGTTATCAGTGAATTTAATGAAAGTGATACAAATATGCTTGGGTAGATGGGCAATTTCAGCAGAGGTGGGAATTAGAAGAAAAAGGTGAAATGGGAATTTTAAATATCAAAACAGGGTGCAGTGGGTAGAATAATACCCTCCTCTGAAATGTTCCTGTCCCGATCCCAAAGTCTGTGAATGTGTTACCCAGAACGCTTTGGCGTGCTTTTTTTCCTTTCCTAATTAAATTAAATTAGAGATTTTGAGAGAGAAAGTTTATTTTATTTTGTCCAGGTGAGCCCAAGGTATTGGAAAAGGTCCCAGAGGTCTTATGAAAGGTGGATAGAGGCAGGATGAGAGTCAGAAAAGAAGCTGTCATGACAGAAACAGTGGTGAGCAAGACAGAGACTTGACTATATTAAGCTGATGTGTTAGAAAATAGAGGAAACGAAGTCATGCAGGCAAAAGAAAGAAATCATAAAAGGCAGGTAGTATATTATATTTTATAAATCGAGATGAAACACAATCCAACTGGCCATAGTTAGATTCCTGCCCTTCAGAACTGTGGAATATAAATTTTTGCTCTTTTATGGCACTGGACACTCCAGGATACGTACTGACACAGTGGGTATGACAACGGGATCAAGCATAGCAATGATTGTGAGAATGGCTCAGAAGAGGGAGGGGTTTTCTTTGGTTGTATCTAAGGGTAAAAACTGTGGCAGTAGAGCCTTTGGGATCTTCAATTGCTGATGGGGCAAGACTCAAATGAAGGCGAAACAGATGCAAAATTCTGCTAATGATCAGAACTTGGGATAAATCTAAGAAAATTAGAAGTCATCAAAAATTAAATGGAATAGATAAAAATTGGTATCCTAAGCATTGAAATGGACTGGTATGGACTGGTAATGGCCATTTTGAGTACATGAAAAGCAACAAATGACTTACTATGCTTAAACTACACAAGCAAGAGTAATGGTGTGATATTCATTGTTGAAAGTACATTGCAAAATCGACCATGAAGTACAATGCCATCTGTGATAGGATTACATTTATTTCCCTTCAAGGAAATCCAATCAATACAACTGTTATTCAAAAGTAGGCAGCAACCACAAAAGGCAGTGATGAAAAAATAGAAGAATTCTAAGAACTTCAGTTGGACATTGATCAAACATGTAATCAAGATGCATTAGTAGATATTGGTGATTGGAACACAAAAGTTGGAAACAAAAAGGAAGGAACAGGAATTGGAAAATATGAACTTGATGATAGAAATGAAGCTAGAGATTGCATGATAGAATTTTACAAAACCCACTACTTATTCATAGCAAATACCTTTTCCCAACAAAATAAAGGGCAATTATACACATAGACATCTCCAGATGGAAGACACAGAAATCGAATAGGTTTGATCTGCATTTGATTGTGGTGCTGGAGAAGGCTATTGAAGGCACCATGGACTGCCAAAAGGACAAACCATTTTGTATTGGAAGGAGTAAGGCCAGAGTACTCACTTGGAGGCAAGGATGTAGCGGTTTTGTGTTTCATATTTTGGACATAGTTTCAGGAGATAGCAGTCCCTGGAGAACAACATCGTGTTGGGTAAAGTGGACAGGCAGGAGAAACATTGGAAGGGCCGCGAGGAGATGTTTTGACACAGTGGCTCCATCACGGCTGAAGGACAAGAAAGTTGTGAGGAAGGTGCGAAAATGCAGTGTTTTATTCTGTTGAATATATTGTCTCCATGGGTTTGAGTTGACTCAATGGCATCTGAAAACAACAATAACAACATATCTGTGGGAAGAGATAATGGAGAAGCTAAATATCAGCAGTTAAAACCAGTCCAGAGACTGAAGGTATAACAAACCATGAATTGTTCATGTCTAAGTTCAGGATAAAGTTGAAGAAAACTAAAGCAAGTCCAAGAGAGCCAACTGACAATCTTGAGTCTATCCCACCTGAATTTTGAGAACATCTCAAGAAAGGATTGATGCATTGAACACTAATGATAGAACGCAAGATGAGCTGTGGGCAGACATCAAGAACATCATTCAGGAAGAAATCCAAAAGTTATTTAAAAGATAGTGTGTTAGACAGGGTTCTCTAGAGAAACAAAACCAAAACACTAATAATTATATATATATA
>NW_022111372.1:69509648-69532296 GCF_000313985.2 Echinops telfairi
TTATCTCTCCACCCTTCAATTAATCCCATATGTGTTCATTGGCCATGTTGGCACAATACACATTAACTATCTGATATAGGAAAGAACGCTAGAATCAAAGTGAATGTCAGAAGAGGCTCTGAAAAGTTCTCCTTAATTGTAGAGTAGCTAAAGCAAAAGGAAGAAAGGATGAAGTCAAAGGACTGAATAGAAATTTCAAAGGGAAGCTTGAGAAACAAAGCCAAGTCTTACAATGAAATGTGTGGGACCTAGAATTAGAAACCCAAAAGGAGAAAAAAACATGCTCAGCATATCTTAAGCTGAAAGAACTTGAGAAGAAATTCGAGCTGCATGCTGCAATATTAAGATTCTATAAACAAATTGCTGATTGTTACAATCAGCATTAAAAGAAGATGAAAAGAAGACACAGATTCACTGTTCCAAAAATAACTAGTCAGTATTCCACCATTTTAGGAGGTAGCCTATAAACAAGAAACAATGGTCCTGAAGGAAGAAGTTCAAGCTGCATTGGAAGCATTAGCCAAAACCAAGGCTCCAGGAGTTCATGGAATACCAAGTTAAATATTTCAACAAGCTGTAGCAGCACTTGCTTTACTCACTGATGTATGCCAGAAAATTTGAAAGACAGCTACTTGGCCCACTGATTGGAAGAGATCCATATTTGTATATATTCCAAAGAAAGGTCACTCAGTGGTGCTCAGTGCTCAACTACAGACAATATCACTGATATCACATGCCAGTAAAACTTTGCTGAACATCCTCTACCAAAGATTGTAGCAATACATTGACAGTTTGACAGGGAGAGGCTATAGGTTCAGATCAGATTCTGAAGAGGATGTGGAAATGGGATGTCATTGCTGATGTCAGATGCACCTTAGCTGAAAGTGGAGAAAACGGAAAAAAAAAAAGTTTATTTATGTTTTGTTGACTATGTCAAGGAATTCAACTGTGGGATCATTAAAAAATATGATAACTTTGAGAAGAACAGGAAATCCAGAACACTTCATTGTACACTTGCAGAACTTGGACATGGATCGAGAAACAGTTGTGTGAACAGACTATGGTTTTAAATCAGGAAAAGTGCGCAAAGGCGTTGTAAATGCTCACCATACTTATTCAATCTTTATGCTGAGCAAATCATCAGAGAAACTGTATTCTATGAAGAATCATGTGGCATCAGGATTGGAGGAAGGCTTATGAAGAACCTGCAATGTGCAGGTGACACAACCTTGCGTGCTAAAAGTGAAGCACTGTTGATGAAGTTCAAGGATTGTAGCCTTCTGTGGATTATGATTCAATGTGAATAAGACCATATCTTCACAACTGGGTGTTATCCATAGGTAACACCATGAAAAATCAACAAAATTGAAGTAGTAAAGGATTTTGTCTTGCCTGGATCCACAATCAATGGTCATGGAAGCAGCAGTCAAGAAATCAAAGACCAGTTGCATTACATAAATCTCCTGTGCAAGACCTCATTAGAGTATTGGAAATGAATGATAAAGACTAAAGCCAGATATTTTCCCTCGACTCATATGCATGTGAAAGTTGGATATTGAATGAAGAAGATTTATGTTTGGTGGAGTAGGAAGGCAACAAAAATGAGGAAGATGGAACGACACGACAGCTGCAACAATAGACTGAACCATAAGAACAATTGTGAGGATGGGCAGAGCCTGGCAGTGTGTCATGAGTTTATGTAAAAGGCTGTATGGGTCAGAAGGAACTCAATAGCACCTAACCACAACAATGACCTCAAATAAGACCACTGGGTGTCAGATCATCAATAGCATAACATTCATACTAAATTAATGTACAAATTACCAGAGATGGAGACCTACTTCAACTAGCTCAGTAAGAGCTGCAGCAAAGCCAACAGGGGGCGGGGTGGGGAGTGGCAAAATTGGAGAAAGGGTGATAGAAATAATTCAACTTAAAGCTCAAAGACAAATAGTGGGAAAAGTTATATCAGCAACTAAGGTCCATGAAATAATTTCAAATTTTGTAGCATACATAAATGGACTTTTTAAAGATACGAGTAGAAAGTAGATCAGAAGAAATAACCAAGGATTTCCAAAATAATGAAAAACCATAGAGTACAGAAAACACCAAGCAGAAATATAGAATAAAATCAAACTATTGAAAACATTTGGAGGGAGATAGAGGGAAAAAAAAAAACCAAGATGGCCATAACAAAAAGAGTTCTGGCAAATGTGCTGTGAGCAACAAGGCAAGTCAGCAGACAGTGGAGTACCTTGAGAGCTTAAACACAACCTGTAAGTTGCTGATAGAAAGAGTCATGTTTGCGTTCTGTGCTGTCTTCAGTTGCCTCACTGTGACCGTTCAGAAGCAAATTCCCAACCTCTCTTCAAGGTAGGTATGTCTGAGTGGGTTGAAACTGTCAACCTTTTATCTAGTAGTTGAATACTTAACCATATGCCACGCAGTAGGTGTCCCCAGAATTCTGTACACAGTAATAAAATCTTTCAAAAGTTGAAGTGAAATGAAGACTTTTTCCAGCAAACAAGGCTGATGAAATTCATTGTTTACAGGCCATGAAGAAAAGCTATGTTTACATAGATCCAAACAGACACTTTGACCTATGCAATTTTTTTCACTCTAGTTTCAGTCACTCAAGACTGTAGGTATCACGTGAGGCTCACTCTGTAGCACTGGGGCCATTGATGCGCTACCTGAAAGGCATGAAATAACTACGCTAGACTCAAAACTGAGTCATGAGGGAAAGGTAGACGGACTCCATAGAGAGGAGACCCTCCGGAGTGTCTCTGCTCACTGCTTCCTATTTGAACACCGAAGGAGAAAGTTTACAAAGGTTCAAATGCAGTAGCAATTCTAAGGCACAATGACTTCAGGCTCAAGATGTTTTCATGGTTGATAATTAGCATTCTTTCACTAACATACCTTCTTATATGACTAACAAATATTCTTGCATGTGAGCACTTTTTGACCTGATGGAGTTCTTTTTGTCTTCAGCAAGGAATCTTCTATCATTCAGAATTCATGCCAAGTTCCTGGAAGATGCAAACAGGTATACATTCGAGGTTTACTGAGAGTCTCTGCACCCAAACAATGCTCCCAAGGGGAACAGGACAATGTTTCCCTGCATTGTGCCCTTATTTATTATTTAAAGCATGCCGTAGTACTGTCCTGGGTGTGGAGCTAGACAGTAAAGTTTCTTAAACATCTAAGGATTATGATTATAAAAAAAAAAAAAAGATATAAAATAGCTGCAATTACCCCCATTTGAAAATGAATTCCATGAAACCAAGCATTATAATTTAACCATGAAAACTATTTAACATTTTAAGCATAGACGTTTTTAGCTAAATAATAAGTTGTTTTCTGAGGGCAGTTTCCAAGTGATTAACTTGGGTGCTGAGGTTAGTAGAAAAAGTTCCAAATTATTATTATTTTCTTTCTAATTTCTGGGACACTAGCCCCCACAATTGAATGGGTTCTGGGGGGCAGTTGTGTAATTGAGGGGTAAAATTAAAGAGACATCAGACAAGATAAAGCATGCAAGTGCTCACCTCCCAGACAACCATGATCTCAGGAGCCAGGTCCGTGCAGAGAGAGTGAATATATTTCCAATCATGGCTTATATACCCTGAAGGGACATGCTAGCCCCCTAATTACATCAGAACAGGAAGGGGTTTTACCATAGGCATACATGCAACAGGAGGGGGATGAGCTAGAGGTGTACATGCAATAGGAAGGGGAGGCACTAGGGGCATACATGTGACAAAATGGGCAGAGTCTAGAGTCAAGATGGCAGCCTAACCCTGATCCTCCTTGTGTTGGCTTGACCATGTCTTTATAAGAAGGGACAGACTATAGGCCCTATAGTATAGGGTCTGATTGCTCTAGATAGCCCTCAAGGAGATAACCTTTAAGCAGCTGATCTCCAAGTGTATAGCCATTAACCATGTGTTAGCAAGCAGCATATTACATGGGGAGACAACCTGGGTGTTAACCTTTCTGTACCCCACACTAATTCTTGCATTTGTATAGTTGTACTATAAGGTAGAGCAGTAACACAAAGGCATTGATATTCCCAATGACATTTTAAGGTTTGTCTTGAAGCTTGTGATTTTTGTTGGTCTAGTTTTTATGTGTCCCCAGGTGACTCATTGTTGAGTTTGAAGTAAGGGACTTAAGGGATTCCCTCTTTTTTGTTTTTTGAGGCAATTTTTAATTGTTCAGGGTGTTCATTTAACAAAGGCCCAATTCCCACAAAGCCCTTTGTTCATAGCTTGTTTCACGGGGTCTTTTGTTCACTCCTGTGGCAGGCAGGGACAGAGCCTCTGTTCTGTTCTCCTTATTCCCCCCGAAGAGAGAAATGTATCACTCAGCATTTGTGCAAAGTTCTTGGAATATTCAATTAGTTACATACTCAAAGTTTACTCATAGTCTTTACACTCAAGCAATCTTCCCATGGAGGACAGGACAATGTTTCTCTAAAACTATTGAAAACTTATATGTATATGTTAAATATATAACAATAAATAAAAAGCCATGATAGTAAGACAAGAAGTATACTCTTGTAAGTTTCCTTCAGTTTATGTGAGGCTATATAATTTTATTTGAAAACATAATGTGATAAAGTAAGTACATATTAAAACCTAAGGTGATAACTTAAACAAAAATTAGGAATGGAAATATGATAAATAATAGAAGAAAAAAAAATACAGTGATAAAATATAAGTAACCCAGAAGCAGGTGGAAAAAGATAAAAATATCAAAGAAGCAAACAAACAAAATAGATGTAACAAATAAAAAACAAGTAGTAACATGGTAAATTTAAATCCAATAATATTTATAATTGCATTATTTGTAAATAGTTTTAATCTATTAATTAAAAGATAAAATAGAACAACTATTGATGCCACACCAATTCTAACTCAGTAGGTGCTTGTGTGACAGAGTAGAACTGTACTACAATGAGATATAGACGGTGCCAAATTGGATAAAAGTAAACCTTCAAGTATCTTCAAGTTCATAGCAACCTCATGTATTACATAATGGAACTTTGCTCTGTAGTGTTTTCAATGACTCTGTAATTCCATAAGTAGATTGCTAGCTTTTCTTCTGAGACTCCTCTAGGTGAGTTTGAACTCCCCACCTTTTGGAAAGCACAATCATTTCTTGTCTATAGAAAATATGATTTGCAATGTCTTTGGTTAAATATAAAATATGACAAAAATTATACTCTTTTGGTGAATTTACCCTGAAATTGGTTTGCTTTGACATTAAGATCATCATTCCAGATTTCTAGTGATTAGTGTTTATGTGGTATAAGTATCTTGATTTTATCCAAACCTGATAAAACTGAAAGGAAATATGGACAAGTTGCTATTATGGTTGGAGGCTTTAATACTCTCAACTAATGTGAGCTGGTTGACATTCATGGAACACTATCAACAGTATCAAAAAAACATTTACATTAAACATAAAACCTCAGCAATTAAAACATAGAAATCATGAAGCATTTAGTTATTGACGATAATGGAATTAATTAGAAATCACCAAGTTTCTAATACCAAAGTCTTCATTTAATACCTACTTATTAATTTAGAATTTATTATATTCTATATAAACTTGTCTAGATTCAAACTTGTCCAGGGACTTCAAAAAGTTTGTGACAAAAAATGAACAGAAAATGAAAACTATCATTCATTTTTTAAAGCCTTCTTGTATGTACCGGTACCAATGTTCCCCAGCCGGCAATGACATTTTGTGAAAGAGAACATGAAATACCACTTAGCAGAGTGCCTGAGACTGAGGAAAATAGCATGTGGGTGACTATCCTTCCACGCAATCAATCCAGCCTGCTGCAGTTCACTTGTTTTTACCTTCTAGGTAAACATCATTCTGTTACTATTTTATTTTTGAATGCCTAATTTTGAACAAGGGAATACTGTATGGTTTAAAAATCAGGAAAGGTGTGTGTCAGGGTTGTATCGTTCACTATCCTTACTGTGAGATTTAAAATCAGCAAAGGTGTGTGATGTTGCTGTATCTTTCAGTATCTTTACTTAATCTGTATGCTGAGCAAATAACCAGAGAAGCTAGAGTATGTGTAAAGAATGCAACATCTGAATGGGGGAAAGCTCACGAGTAACCTGAGCTATCAGGCTTGCTCAAAGCAAAGAGCACTGGAACACATAATGGTGAAGACTCAGATTACCTCTAATATGGATTACACCTCACTCTTTATAAAGAAGAAGAAAACCAGGGAGAGAGAGACCAACAGAACCAGGACAGTAAGCAACATCGTGATGAACAGGAAAAAAAAAAAAGATGTCATGATTTCATTTCATTTGAGTCTACAATCAATGCCCAGGAAAATACTGTCGGGCAATCAAATTATAGATTGCACTGAGCAAATATGCTGCAAGAGATCTCCTTACATTGTCAGAGAGCAAAGATGTCCATTGAGGTCTCAGATACATCACACCCAAGTCATGATCTTTTCAGCCCCCGCACGTGCATGCAAAACCTGGACAAGGAATAAGAAAGGATGAAAAAGAATCGATGCGTTTGAATTGTGCTGTTGCAGAAGGATATCGAACATGCCACAGACTTTCAGAATAATACCCAAATCAGTCTTAAAAAACAAATGTACAGCCCGAATACGCGTCAGAATCAAGGACGGTGAAACTTTGCTTCATGCACTTTGAAAACCTCCTCAGGAGAACCCGTCCCTGGAGCAGGAGCTGTTGCTCAGTGGAGGATCCGTGAGAAAGAGGAAAGCCAGTCAGGGTGCAGTGTAGCAACGATGAAACATACAACTTTCCTCTGGTTCCTAAATGCTTCCTCCCCCCACCTCCCCCACTATCATGAGCCGAATTCTACCTTGCAAGTCTGGCTAGACCAGAGGATGTACACTGGTACAGATGGGAACTGGAAGCACAGGGAATCCAGGGTGGATGATCCCTACAGGACCAGTGGTGTGAGTGGCGATACTGGGAGGGCAGAGGGAGGGTGGGTTGGAAAGAGGGAACCGATTACAAGGAACTATATGTGACCTCCTCCCTGGGGGACGGACAACCGAAAAGTGGGTGAAGGGAGACGTCGACAGGCAAGATATGACAAAATAATAATTTATAAATTATCAAGGGCTCATGAGGGAGGGGGGAGCGGGGAGGGAGGGGAAAACATGAGGACCTGATGCCAGGGGCTTACGTGGAGAGGAAATGTTTTGAGGATGATCAGGGCAATGAATGTACAAATGTGCTTTAAAAAAAAAAAAGAAAGCGCTCAACAAAACAAGCTGACACCACTTCTACAATGGACTCCAGCACAGCAGCATTGTGAGGACGGCAGAGCCCAGGGAAACAACAGCCCTGTATGGAGGGATATTTGTTAGATGTTGGAGAAAATGGCAAGCCTTTTGGACAGTATCAGCCATTTTATTACATAAGGAAACTTTTTAGTAAATGAATTACCCCCCCCCTTTTTAATTACCCCTGTCTTTATGATCTCCTATAGTGTCTCAACTGGCTGCATCATGAAAAAAAGAGTTATTTCCCTAGGAAACATGATGTCTAACATGATCTAAAGAAAATGCAAGGAACTGTGAGTACAAGCCAGGTATGAGATCAAAGTGGAGCGTGGGCGCCTGAAGAAGTCACTGAGGCCCTGGAAGCAGAATACGAAGACTAAATAAAAATAAATATAAATATGAAATAAACCCCGTGACTTGTCACCCTGGCAAATCTTCACAAGTCCCGAGGGGCTTTCTTACTTGGTACTTTGCTAAAGAATTTTATCTTTCTACAAAAGTTCGCCCATTTTCACTGGCAGATGTTTGTAATATTGCCACATGGTGCTTGTACTCAAAAGTTGCCCCACACAATACAATATGACCATATACTGATATCCCATATACTCACAAGTGAATTTCCTAAATTTGACTCAGGAAGAGGCTATTATGTCCTCAAACAAGCCTTGCCCCCATGACTGTCTTGCTCCTCACTAAGCAAGACTCCAGATCTTGATACGAGTTCCATTTTTATTTGTTTGTTTTGTTGTTATAAAAATACAAATAACTTACCATTTGGCAATTCAACGTCATGTGTATACTTCAGATTTACCAATAATATCAATCACCTTGTGTAACTATCAGTGATATTGTCAACTTTCCTATCACCATAAATAGAAACTCCCCTTCTTGTGGAACTATTTACATTTATCAGAGAATTTTGAGGAATTTCCCCCAAAGTGCAGGAGTGGTTATTTCTTTCATCCAGACCACAGAAAGCAACAAATTAAGACAGAGATGTGCATGGAGCTTAGGAACAGGAGGCTTCTAAAGAAGTACAGGTAATTATGGATTTTAAGTTGAGAAATAAATATTCATATGCGGCATTTTCTTGAAGACTCTACATAAGTTCAAAATATGTTCTAGAAGAAACACCTCAAATGGGAGGGTCTGTTAGGCCATTTGGGCAAATGGCTTATGTTCTAGTGGAAATTGCGAAGGATCGCCCACTTTGCAAACAGGAAGATTTTAAGAATTATGCATTGCAATGGAGTTAGTAATTTTTCAGACCATCCTGACACAAGGGCCAGGCACAGGGCCCAGATAAAATAATCTTGTGATAGAAGTTTTATTTAGTCCTCATCACATAAAGCTAAAGGGACAACACTAAAAACACCATGGCTTTACTTTGCTTCAAGAATATTCTAGCTAGTTACATGGACAAAACCAAAATAAAAGAAATAGAATAAGAAATTTTACATTCAATAAGATAAAATGGCTCTTTTTACTGTGGTGTGATATGCTGTGCCCATTTCCAAGATGAGTGTACAACAGGCAAGATTTTCTTTATGTGTTAGAAGAGACAGCCTTGTCTCCTGCGAAACATCATTCAGTGCTGGTGAGCGGTCTGCAAAGTCCGGAGTGGGAATCCTGGAGTCGTTGTTTCTTTCCCAGGGCTATCATCCTCGGGAGCAGAGAAAATGATGCGAAGGCAGGCTCAGACTCACCCCTCAGTCTAACAAAAGAGGAGCAATGGCAATATGCTAATGCCCATGAGGTTCTTTGACTCATTATGCAGTTACTCCAAGGTTTTGATTAATGGAAGCATTATTGGAAACAGCATTTGGTTCTTTTGCAACCAGGCAGCACATTACTCCTAAAAGTAGGTGCATTAATCTTTCTTAATTTGTTTACTTTTATCCACCTTCTTCTTTATAAATGATTGCCTATTCCATTTCTGGGATGCCTTTTGTTTGGACAAATTTGACCACTAAAGAAAGAAGTATCATCAAAAGTATATGAAAAAAATACTTATGTACTAGAGTATAATAGAACATGTAAAGTACATATGTATACTTCCTCCTACTCCAAATCCAAACCCAAGTCCTTGATGTGGAATCAATTTCAATAATAGTGACCCTGTTGGACAGAGTGGAGTGGGTCCGCAGGGTTTCTAAGACTGCAAGTCTCTAGGGAAGCAAACTGCCACATCTCACAGTTAGCAGCCAAGCAATGGACCACTGCACCTCCAGGACTCTTTAGACACGTGTATACACACATGTCGCATCTCTTGCAGCCCCATGTGAATGTAGAAAACTATTCCAAGAATATGTTAAGGGGATGAACTTACGCAGCATGAAAAGCTGTGAAACATATGCTTACAAAGTGGCATTTAGTCTATTTCCTGGCAAACACAATACTATATAAACTTATAAAGTTAAAGTAAAGAGGATGCCTAGCTCTGACTTTGGGAACAAAGATTTCTCGGGGAAGCTGGAGCCCGTGAGTGTAGGCTGTGGAAAATAAGATTATGCTAGAAATAAGAGAAGGGCTTGGAGCAAACTTGGAAACAGCTCAGACTACTTTTTTCTCACAAACAATACAAAATCGAAGACTGGTTTGTGGGGTGGGTGTGACGAGTGCATGTAATCACCCCACATAGTCAGAAAGAGACCTAGAAGTACAAACCTGGTCTCTTAACACCCAAGAAATTGCTTTTTCACTTCTACTAAAATTATCTGGAAGGATTTGCTGTTCCACTTCTTGACACTGGGGACCCATGTCCTTAAAACCACTCTACCCTGACATTTTTCATTTCGGTAATGTCACTGCCATCTACCTAGTGCACATGTCCCCAACCAAGGAATCATCTCTGATTTCTCACTTTACCTCAATATTTTCACTTCATCTACCCTTCAATTCTACTGGCTCAGGCTTCAAAATGTGCCCTTCAAAATATACTGACCTCTGCTGACGGCATCCATCAAACTACATCTCTCTCTTGAACGATTTCCCTCTGGCCTCCCATCTTCCGATCTTGACCCTGACATGGTAGTCTGAATGATTTTAAAAACATAAGTCAAATTGTATTACTCTCCTACTGAAAATCACCTTAGAATATATTAAGACACTCATATTGGTCGCAGAGTTCAGGTCTCGCTCCTGACTTACTCTCTGGTTTATTATAAACACCGGTCACATCAGCCTTCTTTCTTTCACTTTGACGGGCCAAGCACATCCCTGCCTGAGGGCCCAGCCATCACTGTTTTCTCTGCTTGTAATGTTCTGTCCCTGGTATTTTGTTCTTATCATTGAAGTCTCTCTTTTTTTTAAATATTGACAGGGGTCTTTAAAGCTTCCAGACTTCCATTTAAGGTATAAGTATTAATAGCCCCCTGCCAGAGCAAAGGAGATTGAAGGAAATTTAAAAATGCATAGAAATCATTAGTCAAAATACTAATGGACCAGTGAGCCTCAACCTTCATGATCCTGAGACCAGAAGAACTAGGTAGTGCCTGGCTGGTGACCATTTTGAAAGAGATCACAATGCAGAGCTGTAGAGAGAATGGGTGAAAAATGTGGGGAAATATTCAAAAATGCGGGGAAATATTCAAGATGAGATGTGCTTGTTTGCTAGAGACTGATGGACCCACTAAGCCTATAGCCCTACTCACGCTTCAGTCCTAAAACTGAACTTACTGCCATCAATCGACTTTCAGCCAAACAGCAGACATGCCTACAGAGTGAATAATAACACCAGGGATGTATGCATTCCTTAGAACAATCAACCACCTAAGATCAAAAGGGTAACATTTCCCCAAAAACAAAGCTTAGAAGACAGGAATTAGTAGGAGAGAAGGGTACATGAAACTGGTAAACACAGGGAAGAAATGGAAAGAGCGCTGTTACATTGAAAAGACTGTAACCACGGTCACAAACCAGAATTCTCATGAATTGTGGAATCAAAATCAGTTTCCTCTCTAAACACTGATTGTAAAAAAAAAAAAAATTCAGTGAAGTCTTCTATTACCACATAATCCCTCCACCCTGGAGTCATCCCTATCACATAAACTAATTTTCCTTTTAATAAGTCAGGCATCATAAACATTGTGCTCATCCCTGTATCTGCAGAACACAGCAACCACTCGGTCGAATAAAAGACCTCAAAAGATATTTTCAGATCTGGAGGGAACCTGATAGATTATAAAACAAGAATTACCTATATACATTATTAAAATTGATAAACATTAGCAAAAAAAGATTGACCAGGAAAATGCATTAGAATTACCGGACATTGGCAAAGGCTCACTTGAATTTTGTAATCATATATCTGGATGTCACCCTCATTGTCTGACAGTCTCAATACTTTTTGTGTCGAGATTGCCACCTGCTTATCCTGATTTACATCCTACCAGCTCAGAAGATATATTGAAGAGAATAACATTCCCAGGAATTACAGCAACTTTCTCTAAGTGAGCTCTCATCTACTAGACTTCAGCCCTTGGCCAGGTTTAATCTCGCTGCCGTATCCAGGGGAGATGCTATCCTCTAATTAGCTAGGTTCTGCGCCTTCCCCTAGGTGTCCCTGGGTGGTACAAACAGTGAGCATGCTGCACTGAGGATGGAAAGGTTAGAGGTTCATGTCTACCCAGAGGCATCTTGGAAAAGAAATCTAGCACTTTAATTTTGAAAACTCAACCATGGAAAACCCTATAGGCCAGCTTCACTTCGGGAAGCACGGGGTTTTCATGCATTAGAATTGACTAGGAAACCACTGGTTCAACTAGCTTCCTCACTTCTAGTCTGAAAGCATCATTGATTCAGTCCCACTTAATCATAAAGGAATAGTAGGGAAGAGTAGGGCTTCCCAGATCAAAGTATAAGTTACTATATGAAGGAATAATAGGCAAAAATATCTAGATGTAACTTGTATGTATATAATGCCATATTCCGTTACCAAAAAATTTTCAGAAGAGTGAAGTATCATAAACAACTAATAGGAACCTGTTTTTATTCTAATAGTCTTTTGTTCCCTAGCTTTGAAATAGGCATACTGAGTTCAGGAAGGCAATGAACTGACTGAGTACTGATGGTTTTATGTAACACTGTGAACTATTTAGCTATTTGGTGCACATTCACCTGCTTTCTAAATGCAGACTCATTCCACACTTCTTTGACTTACGTTGATACACAGTACTATTCGCTTCAGATTTTTTCAATACCTGTCAGATTGCATTCAATTTTCCTTAGAGTGTCTCTTTGTATATATTTTAATTAGATTTTTAACACTTTCTGCATCTCCAAAACCACAATTCCATTTTTATGTGTTCAAACTATTTATGTGTTAATTTTTTTCTTTCCTAGCAATATCTGTGTGGCTTCATATTCTCAGTATCTGCACAATCACATAAGTTGCTATGGCAATATTATAAAATTATTCAAAATCACCGGGTCTCTCTGAAGCGCTGCATGCTAGATTTAGAAATAACATTGCTGAAAACCCTGCATTTCAGATAAGCACAGATTCTAAATAGGATTACTTCCCTGATTCTTTTCCTTAATTTATTATTAGATTCTTGTTTTTGTGTGAAGACAAGTAGTATAAAGGAAAATACTTTCCCATAAAGAATTAAATTAGTCTTGGAACAAAGCTATGTGGATAAGTAGAAAGAATCCTGTTAACTAAACTTGGCTTTTACTTCTTTTACATACAAACTTATTGGCATCACAATGTTAAACCACCCCTGAGATAAATTAGAATGTAACTATGATAACGTATCCATAAGGTGTGAGCACAATATCTAGGACAGAATAATGATTGATTTCCACTCTTCCTAACCTTCAACCCTGATGTTATGTATACAACAAACCAATCACAGGGTTCTTAGCAACCCATCTGCCAACTGAGAAGCCAAAAGGAACTACACATTCAGGAGTAATTCTCTAAGCAAAGAAGCAGGACACAGAGAAAGCAGGGCTTAGTGGTATTTTTCACGAATGGTTGCTATCTTAATCCAGCTTTTGTAGAATCTCTGAGAAAGGAATGATCATACAGGTGATTTATTGAGGGAGTGCTCTCAGATGGACGCTGTAAAGGAATAAGGAAAACAAAACAGTAGAGACGCGCGGTGCAAAGGCTTGGCTTGGTCCATAGGGAGCTCTGCAGCATAAACAACACTACAGAAACGCACCCCATTCAGACAAAGGAACCAAGCTTTTATTGCTATCAGTCATTAGATGTGAGACCTCACTTGTGGGGGGCACCCCTGGAAAGAGGACTCCCACTGTCCTCTGGAAAATGACTAGGGAAGTGGCACAGCTGCAACTATTAGCACACCGCATAGAGAGATGTGGCCAGGAAGAGGCGTTCGGTTTTATCTTTTAACCTGATTCTTTCGCATTCTTATTCACTCCATTATTCATCACCCACTAACCCAAGTCAAGGAATGCTAGTGGAATATGAGTTCAGGGTTGGGCTGCTCACGGAGAGGCTTGCAATGAGGACCCACTAGCCAAAGACAGACGAGGCAGCCTGCTCCCATAAAGATAGACACTCTGTGGTGTGGCGCAATTCTAGCCTGCCCTCCAGGACCCCAATGAGCTGGAATCCATCTAACAACAGTGGGTTCGGGTTCGCCCAAGCCATGGCATTTTCAGTCACCTCATATGCATGCAAAAGCTAGACAATGAATTTTTTATTTATAAAAAACCCCTGTCAATGAATTGCTGCATTTGATTATGGTGTTACTGAAGAATAATGACTATCGGATGCACTGCCAGCAGCAATGAGAAATCTGTCTTGGAAGAAGTACAGCCAGAATACTCTGTAGAAGCTGGGGTGACAGGATGCCCTCTGGCTTACTTTCGCCGTGCTTTCAGCAGGGGGTCGTCCTCGGGGAAGGACATACTGCTGAGCACACTTGCTTGTTACTGAGCATGAGAAAGGCCCTCAGTGGAATGATTGAACATAGTGGCTGCAACAATGGGCTCAAACATACAAAATTTGAGGATGGTAAGGTACCAAGCAGTACATTTTTTCTTGTTTTGTGTGTGTGTGTGTGTGTGTGTTGTATATTGGCTCACGATTATTCAGAGCAGACTCCATAGCACCTAGCAATAGCAAGTAGACCTCCTCCCCCTCTCTTCTCATACCACAGATGTGCACCGTTTTGTTTTCTGTCTACACAATGGAATGTAGTGGGAATGATGGCTAAGATGGGAATAATTGAAGAGTAAAGTATATTAGTATTAAAATGCCTAAAGACTAATATACTGAGTCCCCCTCCCCAAATGGCTGTCACAACCAGTAACTATGTGTGAGCATTTATCACAAGTCGTGTATATTTTATGGACATTTTTGTCTCAATTAATATTCACAACAATCTGGGAGCTTGGTATTATTAAATAACTTGCCCAAGGCCAATTAGGCATTAAGATCTAGTACCAGAATCCAAACTCTAGTCTAGATAAATCTGTCATCAATCAGTGCTCTCTAACATGATCCTTTTTTAAAAAAAATCATTTTATTGTGGGCTCATACAATTCTTATCACAATCCATACATACATCAATTGTATAAAGCACATTTGTACATTCCTTGCCCTCGTCATTCTCAAAACATTTGCTCTCCACTTAAGTCCTTGGCATCAGCTCCTCATTTTTCCCCCTCCTTCCTCACTACCCCCTCCCTCATGAACCCTTGATAATTTATAAATTATTATTTTGTCATATATTACATTATATTTTGTCTCCCTTCACCCCCTTTTCTGTTGTTCATTCCCCAGGGAGGAGGCTATATGTATATTCTTGTAATTGGTTCCCTCTTTCCACCCCACCCTCTCTCCTCCCTCCTGGTATCACCACTCACCACTGGTCCTGAAGGGATCATCAGTCCTGGATTCCCTGTGTTTCCAGTTTTTATCTATACCAGTTTACATCTTCTGGTCTAGCCAGATTTGTAAGGTAGAATTTGGATCATGATGGGGGGGAGGCAGGGGGAGGAGGAAGCATTTAGGAACTAGAGGAAAGTTGTATGTTTCATCATTGCTACAACACACCCTGGCTGGCTCATCTCCTCCCCTCGACCCTTCTGTAAGGGAATGTCCAGTTGCCTACAGGTGGGCTTTGGGTCCCCATTTCACACTCCCCTTCATTCACAATGATATGATTTTTTTGTTCTTTGATGCCTGATATCTGATCTTATAGATACCTCATGATCACACAGGCTGGTGTGCTTCTTCCATGTGGGCTTTGTTAGTTCTGAGATAGATGGCTGCCTATTTACCTTCAAGCCTTTAAGATCCCAAATGATATAACTTTTGATAGCTGGGCACCATCAGCTTTCTTCACCATATTTGCTTATGCATCTGCTTTGCCTTCAGCGATCATGTCTGACATGATCATTGGTCAGTGAAAAAGAGGAAGAACCTTGTGGGAAGGAGGACAATGTGGCTGTAACAATGAGAACAAATACAGCAATGGTTGTGAGGATGGCAAGAGGACCTCAAAAGGTTCATGTAAAAATAGAATTTAAAGATATAAATGAAAACTACAAGTTCCATTTTCTACATAAAGTCCTTCAAGAACATTTATAAGAATTGATACCAGCCATTTATTTAATCCTGAAAAAAACTTAACGTCCTAGGAAATTATCAATGTCAATGCAATATTTTGTACATTGTTAACTGAAGAATAGCGGGTGCCCTTTAAACCTGGTTTAAGATTAGGAAACAAAATTAAGTCAGAGTGAGTCAAATTGGGGCTATATAAATGCCTAATGACTTATCATAAGAATTATCAAAAATTGTCCATGTTTTATGAACGGAATCAGTTGTGGTGGAGAACTCACTGGTGAAGTTTGCCTGGGTGTTTGGATACTAAATATTTGGCTGACTTTCTCAAAACACCCTCATAATGTGAAGATGTTGCTGTTCGTTGGCATTCCAGAAAGTTAATAAGGAAAGTGCCCAAGCATCCCAAAGAACTGTTCCTGTGACCTTTGCTTTGACTTCTGTGATTTTGGTTTAATTAGGGTACTTTCAAATCTTAGTAGTCATTATTTTGATTGTACCTTGTCTCCAAGATTGTGCTGGTCAAGCCATGTTTTAATCTCCTATTACAATACTTCTAAGAAATGTTTCAGGTTCTGGATCCCCTGTGTGTAAAATTTCTATTGAAAGCTCTTCTCTTGTCTGGAGCTAAATGGATATCCAACAATTTTGACACCCTTTGAAAAGAAACATTGTCCAATTTTAATTTTTTAGTCAGCTGTCAAGCAGATATTTACAGATAGCAGAGAATATCAGGATGATTCTTATCTATGTTTTATTGGCTAAGAATTCAACGGTGGATAATAACAAATTATTGGTACCATTGTGAAGAATGGGAAGTCCAGAACATTTCATTGTGCTCATGTAGAACCTCTAGATAAACGCAGAGGTAGTCATTCAAACATAATAAAACTATCCTGCATGGTTCAAAATCTAGAAGTTTTGTGTCAGGATTATGTCTTTCTATCATAATGTTCAATCTGTATGCTGAGTAAAGAATCCAAACACTGGATAACATGAGGAAGAACACCACATCAGAACTGGATAAAACTTCCACATGCAAAATGAAAGGACTTGAAGCAATTACTGAAGATCAAAAAAAAAATATTAAAAATATATTGCATCTCAACATAAAGAATGTGAAAAATCCTCACTTCTAGACCAATAAGAAACAACACGATAAATGGAGAAAATATTAAAATTTTCAGGAATTTCGTGTAAATTGGAGCAACCACCAGTGGCCATGGAAGCACAGACAAGAAATCAAACAAAATATTCTTTAGGGGGGGAGGTGTCTTTGGGGATGTGAGGTGAAGCCTGACACCAGATCTGATTCACCAGCACTGCAGCTGTTTTGGATGAGATGGTCCCATCACCTGGTTCTTTGAACTTATAATTTGAAACTTACTAGCCTTCACAACTATGTATGCCATTTCTTTAATGATTTTCAAGTTCTTTGAGACATTGCAGTGAACTATGGAACCTTGTGAATCGGGAGTATACTATTGTAGGCTACAAAAGAGACCTCATCTCAAATATAATTTAAAGAGGATATTTCTTAAGTTTTAAAGAGACAAAGACACATCATCTTGATGAAAGGGTCCACTTACAAGAATTAAAAATGGGGCCCAAGAATTCACAATTGGGAAACAAGATAAATAGGGCGTGGGGGGCGCGAGGTACAAAGGAACCTGCCACAAAAGCACGAGTGACGGTAGATCAATACAATGACAACTGGGACTGCAGAAGCAGGAAAGGGACCATTGTTGGGACACGTACATCATCAGCTAGGACTTACAAGATGGATCCAGGGCCTGCCAGCCAAGGCACTCAGGGCAAGACTGATAGGGCCTGACTCAAGGTTATGCACCCTCTGTAGCGTCCCCAGTGTGGCAACTTCCATCAAGGACACACTTAGGCAAGCCCCTCAGAGGGAAACTGCCCCTCCCTGGGCTGGCCTGGGATGGGTAGAGGCAATCAACTCTCCAAGACATTCTGTCTGAGGGCAAATTTAATCTACGTGGGGACTCCATAAATGTATTTGGGCTGTCACTGTCATACATAGCTTTCTGCAAATCAGAGTGCTCAGAAGTTAAACTCCAATACAACACTAAGGGAACAATGTTAGTTGATATTAGGGATAATGGAGTAGTATAGCATTTTGGAAAATTTGAATATTTGGGATCTCTTCAACCGCCACATCTTTGGGACCAGTCTTATAGTAATATTTCTTTTAGAATTATTTTTGTAAATATTAGCAGGAATGATGAGTCATGCTTGGAAAGACGTCATGTTTGGAAAAGTAGAGAGTGAGCAAAAAAGTGAGAAAAACTCAATAAGACCAATTGACACAGTGGCTGCCACGATGGGATCGAATACTGGAATGATGGTGAGGATGGTGTATTTCATTCTACCTTGCATAGGTTTCCCGGGAGCCAGGGATTACTCAAAGGCATCTTCGAGGAATACCACCACTGACATTAAGACCAGAGAAAAAGCTCTTCTGACACAGTGGTTCAATTGCTCTGTTGATAAGCAAGAGTGTGGCAGTTTAACTCACCAGCCACTGAAAGGGAGAAAGACTTGAAAGCCTGTTTTTGTGAAGATCTACAACCTTGGAAACAGTGCATTGCCATTCTACTCTGTCTTCCATGCTTCCTCCATGCCTGTAAAAATGCACAGTCTCAGAGACCCCCGCAGGGGCAGTTCCACCCTGTCCTAAGGAGTCGCTGTCAGTTAGCATGAACTTGATGGCAGTGAGTTTGGTTTTGGGTTTGGTATGAAAATACTTATTGCTTTAGGCAAATCTGCTGCAAAAGACAACTGCAAAGTGTTCAAAGATATCACTTTGAAGCCTGCAGTGCCCCATCTCCAAACCACATTCTTTCCAATGACTCATCTCCGTGTGAAGATGTGTGATGCCTAAGGCACACTGGGGAATGGATGCATTTGAATAGCGGGGACAGCGAAGACTGTTGAAAGTACCAGGACTGCCAGAAGAAGGAACTCGTGTGTCTTGGAAAAAGCACCTCCAAAATGTTCCTTACACGTGAGAGGGCACATTTCATCTCACATATTTGGGACATTTGTCAGGAGAGCCCCATCTCTGGAAAAAGACAACCTACGTAGTCAAGTAGAGAGTCAGTGAGCCACAGAGAAACTCTCAAAGAGAAGGAATGACACTGTGGCTGCACAAGTGAATTCAAACACAGCAAAAACTGTGAAGAGGGCTCGGGAACAGGCTGTAGTTTGTTCTGTCAACTTAATGTCACTTAACAGCACTATAGGATTACTATGAGCTGGAATTGACCTGATGACAAAGATTTTTCGGAAATACTGTGTGATGGTTAAAAACATTTGGGATTTAGAAATTCACAGTTAATTTTTATAATTATATTTTATGACCTTCTCATGCTCCTTGGAGTTAAATAGTGTTATTGTCCTTTGTTCTTATCTCTGACTGCTAGTCAGTACAAAGAGTAGTTTTATTCAACAAAAGAATGCAACTCTAGGCTGCCTGGCTTCTCCGTAGGGCACGAGGGAGAGGAGCCTCTTTTACCCAAGCTTGTCTGTCAGGAAGCAAAGTCTTGAAGTTGGCCTCAAGGGCAGGAGTAGATGGAGAGAAGCATGTCTGATCCCAGAGCGACACTGCTCAAGTTCTGCATCAGACACCTCTCTGCTCCCTCCCTTTGTTCCCCTGGAACAATATGAGAGACCTCATCAGCCTTGAGAGCTCTGTGCAAGGAGCTGTCTCCTCTGCAAGAACTCCTCGCTCCACCCTGATCCCCACTTCTTTCACAGAATGTGCACATTACTTTCTAGTGGAGGATTGAAAAGAAAAATCTGACCTGAAGCTTTCCTCATGGACAGCAGCCAAAGCTGTGAATTTCCACCGCCCCCCACCCTTAACTTAAACTTTAAGTCATTCCAATGTAAAATAGATATTTTAAAAATATTCTCTTACGGTTTAGTGCTTAGGAATTGAAAACAACCATCAAAGGCCTCCTCAGTCTCTTCATGGATGTGCAAGGCATTTTGTCAAGATGCTTAATTAGCTATACCTGGATTTTTTTCATATATATATGAAAAAATATACACACACATATGTATATTCCAAGAGTTTTATGGAATATTCCATTACCTTATAATTCCATTTTGCATAATATTTTCGAAGTCCCCTCCTAGGAGTGTACCATAACACAGAAATAGTTATTAAACAAAATATTAAAATGTGATACTATTGTTTCTCAACATATCCTCTGTACAGTCTGAAGGCAGTATTTCCATCTCCCTATCTCCTAAAGAATTCCGCATTTTCCTATTTACAGCATGTAAAATGTCAGAATTTTACAAGCAAGAAGGGGTAGGGACAATGATAAAGGGCAGACAGGGCAAAGCTTCCCAATGAAATTCTCTACCCTAGAAGAGTGAGGAGGTGCATTGTTATGATGCAACAATTATTTTATGTAACATCATTGGCCTTTTTCTCACCAATGCAGTTTATTAAAAAAAATTATTGTAATAGTCCTTCTAATTGTGTCTTTAATAGAATCTATCAAGATTACCTCTTTGGAGCCCCCCAAAAGACATTGTCACCGTAAACTTCTTAGTTAAGTTTTTTTGCTTTGAATTTAACTGTCCTAGCAGATAACGTTGGAAGACACAGCTTTTTTGGACCTTTCTGTTCTGAAGACATCCTTATGTGGCTAAGACAAGTGTACTACTGAGAAACCCTGCTTACAATCATCCATTGATCACAGAGACATGTTTAAACATGTGTTGTTTAGAATAGATCCATGCATGGATAAACTGGGCCCTAAAGCCCTGTATGTGTGCATGTGTTATTTTTCATCTATATATGAATGTGTATATATATATATATATGTATGTATGTATGTATGTATGCATATATTTATATATCATCCTTGAGATATAGCTCCTGTAGTAATATCATCGTATGGTGCTATTCACTGATTATTCCCTCTTACTAGATTTGTTGACTACCGTCTGCCATGCAGCCAGTTCTGACTATTAGTTATCCTATAGCGATTCTGCAAAATTGCATGTCTCAATAATTTATAGGAATACATGTTGAACAAAAAAGGCTAGTGCTTGTCGTCACTAAATTCACAGATTTGCATTTACTGTAGACACAAGTATGGATTCTACTATAGTACATTGTGCACTTGAAGCTGGAACAAGCAGGAAGGACCTGTGACTATTGGTCCTGGGTAAAAAGCTCCCAAAATATTAGAGGAATCAGAGAAAGTCTAGGTCTACTGCCTTAATTTCGAAACAAAAATAGAGACCAGAGATAGGTTTTTGATGAGCCTACCTTAAAAAAGAAGATAATAATATATAGAAACTTAGTCCCATAATATGCTTCCTCTAGAAGTGGTAACAAATCTGTCTTCTCTACTACCTTTAGTGATTTTTTTTCAGTCTTCTATCTTTTTGTATCTATTATATTTCTCTGAGCCACGTGGTGAAGGTCTGCACTCCACTATTATCTTAGAATTCTTTTTACCTTACCACTGGCTGAGATGGACACTCTCTATAATTTTAGTATTCAGATGACATGTTAAAGTTGAACATGAAGAAAAATTCAAGCTGTGATTAGGCATCAGCATGTCTAGGTCAAGCCTATCTTTCAGTGTTTTTAGGCAAGTGCTATGGATCAGAAGATACCAAGGGCAAAATGAAAACCTAAGAAAAGGAACTGAAAAATGAATATTCTTGAATTGGTGGCAAATTATTCTGACTTCCCCATACGGCTTTAAAAATGTTGCTTCATCTCATTCTTATAAGACGTGGCATTGTGGTTCAAGTGGTGTATAGGGAGCCTTCTAAAACTGAATAGAGAGAATTTAGGAATATACACAAGCATATATATGTTAAACATGTACTAATTCATTAATAAGGTGAACATAGGTAAATAAAATATTACATATTATTTCTGATTTATGATATAGTATATTTGCAGGTCTTGCCATAAAGAATAACAAAGAGTATGTCTTTGAGCGCACTGTCCCTTATGCGTCCTGCCCTCTCCATGCTTCTGAAACACCATGAGGAAAATCAGTTCTTACAGTCAAGGTTGATCCTTGACTACTTGGAGGAGTGCTGAAGAATAAGTCATAAAATTAATCTGCCTTAAACAAATACAAACACAAGTACCTTAAACATAAGCACAAAGGTGCACACATGCACCCTCCCCCCATCTCGCCATCCTTATCAAAACTGTCCCCCTTGGTTTAGATAAGAATGAAGAAATATGTGGGGGATGGGGTATATCTAGGATGCTTCAACATTCTCCAGGAATCTATGGGGATTACTTAATATTTTTCGAAGATCGTGTGTTGCTCCCTTGTCCTTGGGTTTGTTGACTCCCTCCTTCCTTTTCCCTCCCTCCTGCTCTCCTGTGTCCCCCTGGAACCATGGGTTCCATTGTTAATCAATGGTGAGGAAGGCAGAGGATGCCTGATGGGGTTTGATTAAGTGCAACGTAGCCAAAATGAATTAATGAAACACGAATCAAGGCCAGACATGATAGTGGGACAAGAGGAAAGTGAAAGGAAATAGAGGAAATAACTAGGAGGCAAAGAATATTTATAGAGGTCATGTACATATGTAAATAGATTTATATATAACGATAGAAAATAGATCTATGTACACATATTTATATGGTAAGTATTAAGGTAGCAGATGGACACTGGGCCTTTACTCAAGGACTCCTTCAACACAAGAACATTTTGTTCTAATAACCTGGCATTCTGTGATTCTCACCTTGCCGACACAATCACTGAAGACAAAAT
>NW_022111372.1:69533722-69558905 GCF_000313985.2 Echinops telfairi
AAAAAATGAACATAAATACTTTTGCTGGTTTTCCCGGGTACAGAAGGACAAACCAAAGATATCATCAAAAATGATCATTTTTCAATTCTTCACACATTTTTCACACCTTCTTATATTGCTACCCAGTGTTGATGGCTACATTCTTAATTTGAGCAATGAAATATTTACAGACTGAAGGGAAGTATTCGTTTCCTATGCCTGCTGTAAGAAAGTACTACGAGACCAGTGGCTTAAACAACGCACATACATTATCTTACACTTCTGGGGCTTAGAAGCCCCACATTAGTTTAACTCAGTAGCAAATCTCACAAGGTGTCAGTGGGACTGGTTCCCTGGGGAAGCATCAGAGAATCTCCCTCTCTTCCAGTTTCCTAAGGTCCCCTGTTTTGGGTTTTGCCTTGGACTTCTTTCGCTATTATAAAATTCAGAAATCCAGAATCTTCCAGTTTTCTGCCACTTACATCTTCATCTCTTTAGATCTATTTCCTCCCTTTTATAAGGACACTGAAGATGACCATAGGCTTGTGGAGATATTTTAAATAATCTCATCTCAACAAAACCAAACTCACTACCATCATGTTGTCTCTGACTCCTAGTGATTCTATTGGACAAAGTAGAACTGCCCCTGTAGGTTTCTCAGACTGTAACTCTTTACTGGAGTGGACAGCCTCATCTTTCTTCTGCAGAATGTCTGGTGGTTTCGAACTGCCAACCTTGATGGTTAGCAGCCCGAAGTCTAATAAGTCACACTATCAGGGCTTCTCATCTCAAGATCATTAATTTAATAATATCTGAAAAAAAAATAATAATATCTGAAAATCATTTTTGCCATATAACAAATCTGCAGGTTTTGAGGAGTAGGATGGGGATATTTTCAGAGGGCTTTATACAACCTACAATATGTTGAAGCAGTTCATAAAACATTTCAGCCTAAAATATTGAAGAATTCTGTTCACATACCTGACCGGTAATAAATATTATATTATGATACTGCAGGCCCTAATATGTCTCTGAAGAGATGGATTTTTCAATCTTGATAGTGCAGTGGGCTACATGGGCTTTCAACTGCGAAGTCTGTGGTTCAAAACCATGGAAGGGTTATAGTGTCAGAAACCTATGGGGGCTAGTTCTACGTCACTATGAGTTGAAATCAACTCAATAGCAGTGAGTTGGTTCTGAGTCATATGAAACAATGTCCATAGAGACTTCTGATTACTATTTCCTTAATATTTTACAAAAAAGACAAAGATGTAAAAGGATAATGCATTTTAATACAACTCTCTTAATTATAAGCACCATCAATATTATACTTTCACTACTTGATATATGAATGCACATATATTCATCTTTATACTGCTATGAGGAAACTTCAAAAAGTTCATGGACAAATTCAATTATTACATAATTCCATTTCCCTCTACACTTTCAGACCCTTCCTCATATGAGCATGTACTCATTTTTTTTGCAACAAAATGAAATGTCAAAGGATACAAAATAAACTAAACTTCCTTTTACCCACATAGCCTTATATCATAAACCTTTCCATACCATTAGATGTTCATTGAAAACAAACTTCAATGTAATACTCTTAAAAGAAATAACTTCCCCCAAATTTGAACTATCCTATTTCGAATGGTCTTGTTTGTGTTTTATATTGGCATTGTTTCATAGAAGTTTAACTAAATAAAGAAAATACATACCATTTAATTATAAAACAAACAAACAAAATATTGCCATAAATTTGATTCCAATTCATAGAGAATGTAATAGGATCAGTGACTTTTTTTTTCTTTTTCTTTGGTAAATCCTTGCAGGAGCATAGAAACTCATATTTTTCCTCCAGAGAGGCTGATAGTTTTTGAACAATCAACCTTGTAGTGGACCTTAGCAATCCAAAACTTACTCAACATCATTGTGAATACCCAGGCCAAGAGGTAGAAAGCTGCTTTTTGCATTCTTCTTGTTACCCACTCAATGTAAAAAATGTTCTTATTTTGTGCTCACTTCAGGAGCACATATACTAAAATTGGAACAACACAGAGGAGACTAGCATGGCCCCTGTGCAAGGATGACATGCAAATTCGTGAAGCGCTCCATATATAATTTTTTTTCTTATTTCAATTATAACAGATCAGTTCTCTTGGTACTTGAACATCATATAAATGATTTCAAACTGAATAAATATACAATATATTCTGTTTATTATTAATTTTTCTTTCACTCAACAGTGTTTTTGAAATTTATCAATATTGTCCCAAGAGGCATTCGTTTATTATTTTATATTCCTAAGAAATAGAAGATTGGATACAAACAAACAGAAAAACTGTATATACACACAATTCATTACTACTTATTCCTAAGAAATGGTGATGAAACCTTGAGAGACCTGATGACATGGAGGGATTTCAAAGACATTATGACTGAAGCTAGTCACTCACAAAAGGACAAATAAGGTATGAGTCCACTGCTGTAGAAACAAACCACAGGATGGGAACAAGCTCACCCTTGCAGGGCATCCAGTCTGCTGGCCAGGGTTGTCCAACAGCTTGCTAGAGAGGATGACTAGTCCAACGAACCATACACCATCTCAGTGTATGTTGAAGGCCACTCTGCCTGAGGGCACCTCGTGTCAGCTGGAATCAAATTGTTAATGGAGAGGAAAAGGATGTTGTCTGTTGAGTGGCTGCCATGCAAAGCTATGATGAGGTCCCCCAGACAGGTAGACAACTCTCTTACAGGACTCAGGGATGCTGATGGAAACTCACATCAGAAGGGGGAAGGGAGCAAGGCATTTAGGGGAGCACAAAGGCAAGACTGCTGGTAGGAAAACACGGGAGGACAGACCTCTTGTTTGGGGAAGGAATGACTAAAAATACCTTTGGAGACTCTGGGGGTGGGGCATGTCCCTGGTGGTCTGCACCAAATAGGCCACATTGACCTGGGCTTCTGGGTGCATCCTGGGGACCCAGACTGGGTCCTGTGGAACCCTGGGACATTGAATCCTGGGTCTTCAAGGCGCATGACATGCTCCAGAGGCTGTATCCGTGAGAAATGATTTGGAAAAGCCACTGGGTGAACTGGATGCTGCCTCAGGCACACTTGACCTGAAGACTTAAAACTGAAAATTCATGGTGTCTGAGGACATGGAAAATAGTGGTAACAAAATTGTTCAACTGTTGGGAGGCAGAAAAACATGGCATCGATATCCTATATGCCATATTAAGATTTATATGAGTGATATATATGAGATCTATATGAGCAAATATATATTTCAATGAACCTGTGACTGTTAGTCTCAGTGAATATTATTGTACATTTTCCCTAATGATTATCTTCCATTGTTTGTGTAAATAGCATCCAGCCATGAAAATATTGATTGTGTACAAAGGAATAATTCAGATACTGTAATATGAAGATAAGGAGTTATCCTACATTGGCCCAATATCCCCAGGGCTTTAAAAAATTAGCACCAGGAGCTAATCAAAGACAAAATTAACAGAAGATTGTTTTGCCTCAGGGAGATGATTAATAAGACTCTCTACCATAAATTAACAAGGAGGTTTTGAAAGGAAGCCAATGGCAGGGGGGAAAAAAGAGGAAAAAAAAGATCCAGGATTGGGTTTTGGACTCACACTAAATATTAGCCTAATTTAAGAAAAATTAGTTCTTATATCATGGCCTTACTAATACTTGTCCTCAGAAAGGGAACACAGATGATATGGATGCTATAGCAAAATGTGGTGAAAAAATTATATGGTGCCTGGCTATTAGATAAAATAGTGTCTGGGTTCTTAAAGGCTTGTTTCCAAACAAGCAGCCATCTAAGTGAGATGTCAACTAAATCCACATGAAAGAAGCACACCAACATCAGTGACTGAAGGATTGTAAATCATATAATATGAAGGTGAAGGATGGAATAGTATAATAGCCTAGGTGTGAGAATCCAGTTTGCAGAAGGCTGTGGATAACAGTGACAGTGACAGCCCAGGATACATTTGTGGGAACTACATAGGCAATAAGCCTCCAGTGATGTCCCTCTATCCATAATAGAGGGATGGGAGGATAGAGGTTACCAAATAGAGTGCATTGGAGAGATGACTACAGAAGATCAAAATGATAAACCTGACAGTTAAAACCTTGTCAGTTGATCTCTTCTGATCATGTTAGGCCTGATCAGGTTTTCAAATTTTTCTATATTTTTTTGGTTTTCTGTTTGTTCATGTTGGCTTATCTCAGATGTGTGATGTCATTGGGGTCACCCTCTTGAATTTTTGTTATATATTTTTCTGTTTTTCAGTATAGTAGACCCAGGATTCATGACCCCATAAGGACAGCAAATTTCTGAAGGCTATGGGGGGAGCCGGTTAAAGGGAGCTGATGTAAAAGAGTTCAGTAGGAAAAGAATGTTTTGAAACTGATTGGGGTAGCAATTGTACCATACTGCTTAGGGTGAGTAAACAATGGAATGATATGATAACTGTATTAACTCTCAATAAAATGAGTTTGAAAAAATAAATAACAAAAGAAGACATATAGATGCCATTTATCAGACATCAATTGGCCATACATAATAGCATTAAAATTATTTCTAATTTTTATTTTATAAATTATTTATTAGAAATACATTTATTATATTTTAAATAATATATGTATTAATATTTTGAAATAATAATATTTCCCAATAAGAGCTAATTATATTTTTTGTTCTGTTTCAAGGAGCCCAGCTGTAGTAGTAGTTATGAGATTGGATGCTAAGCACAGGGCAGCAGTTTGAAATCCCTAGTTGCTTTTTGGGTGAAAGAAGAGATTTTTCTATTCCTACAAAGAGCTATGTCTCAGAAAACCATGGAGGCAGATCTACGCTGTCCTATAGGGTCACTATGAGTCAGAATTGACTCCATGGCCTTGAGGGGTTCTTGGTTGCTGTTGTTTTTTAATAGATTCTTGATATAGGACTATTATATGGGTTGCTTAGGGTTTTTTTAAGTCATCAGTTGTATACTTATGCATATATGTTTTCTCAATTTATATTTTTCAGCTGATTGTATTTTTAAGTAGATTACTACAAGTTAGATAAAGAAGGTACACACTTCAATATGCTTAGTATTTTTTTATCAAATATGTTTACACTTGCCTACTCTAAAGCATCTACGGCAGCGGTTCTCAATCTGTGGGTTGCAACCCCTTTCGAGGTCAAACAACCCTTTCACAGGGGTTGCCTGATTCATAACAGTAGCAAAATTACAGTTGTGAAATAACAATAAAAATAATTTTATGGTTGGGGAGGTCACCATAACATGAGGAACTGTATTAAAGGGTCACGGCATTAGGAAGGTTGAGAACCACTGATCTATAGGTAAAAATATTATCAATATTAATGTCAAAGTATAATTAGCAATATTATTATATTATTACTAGTTTATCAAATTTATTTTGAAATTTTTCTATTTATTGGAAAAATAATAGATCATTGGAACTGAGAAATGTTTGAGACATCTGAAGCCAAGTTTAGAAAAGAGTACCTAAGAGTGACTGAGTTAAGAGAAAGTAAAAAGAAAAATAAGGAGAAATAAAAAATAAACTTTAGCTACTTCAAAATATTTTCTATAAATACTTAATATTTTTATCTGAAGCAATATTTCATGACCTGGATTTCTGAGCAAAATTGTAAATGTCTTCTTTGCACATACAAGCATTTTTCTGAGAAGAACTTCAATCTTTTTTCTTATATTCTGTAAAAGTCAGTTGCATGTTGTTTTAGAAACTCGTGTGGATCAACTATTACGGTTTTCCCTTGGGAAGAAGATATTAAACCTGGTTAGTCTTTTAAAGGTTCTCTGTTACAGTTTTCAAAAAGGTAGATTAAAACCAGGAACAGAAAATAACTGGCTAGAGTTTATATAGCTACTTAATGGAAGGTCTTGACACTAAAACTCAGATTCTTGACTTTATGTTCACTATCATCTTTGCTAAGAAAATGGTGTGTTTCCCTTTGTACATCACTTTGGGATGGTGATAATTGCTAACTGATTAAGAGAGATGGAAAGATTGTGGGATAACATAAATTGTGAAATTGTGGCCTGAAGACAGAAGAAGAAGGAGGAGGAGGAGAAGAAAGAAGAAGGGCAGACTATGTGAGAGAACACAGGAGAAAAGATGGGTGGGGACAAAGGAAAGCATGAATGAATGTATGAAAAGGGGAAGGAAGAAAAAGATGAAGAAAGGGAAGAGCAGAAGGGAGAGAAAAACAGAAAATCTTGAGAGCATATATTTTACTGTTTAATAAGTAATTATTGATCCTCTAAAACTAAGTGCTGGGCCGGGCATTGATATGGTGCTGATTCATACTCTATGACTTTATACAAAGAGCAGTTGAAAGGGGGTTATAAATGACATGAGTGTCCTGAAAACAGTAATATGACAAGTGAATACAAAATCATTAAACAGGTCCCGTTGTTTTCTCCTCCAGATTGTTCATCCAGCCTATCTTATTTAGACAGACCCGTGGAGATAATAACATGCACAAAAACAAGACAGAGTGAAACCAAGTAACAATATACAGCACAACAACAACAACAAACCAATGACAAAACAAAACACAACAAGAAAGAAAAACTTGCAGATAGTTCAAGGATTGTTTGTTGGCCTTTAGGAATGTTTTCCAGTCCAGTTTGTTGGGGCACCATGCCCTGGCCCCAAATTCCACCTTCAGCGTTCCCTGGGGACCTCGCCACTCCGTTCTCTTGCTGTTCTGTTGCACCCCTTTAGTGTTTTGCCTCGGTGTGGCAAGATCAGATTGGGCGCAATTCCCACACTGTGTCTCCGGTGTTGTCCCCTGTAGAGCTATGAGTCAGGGAGGGCCGTCATGTCTCATAGTGGGGCCGGCTGTGTTTGCCTCTAAGGAGCACTCTGACCTTCCCATACAGATCAGTTTGTCCTTTTGACAGCCCAGGATACCTTCATTATTCTTCTCCAGCAAGACAATTCAAATGCTTCATATTCTATGGTCTTCCTAATTCAATTTCTAACTTTCACAAACATATGACACAACAGAGAATACCCTAGCTTAGGTCAGGTGCACCTTAGTCAAAGTAGCATCCTTGCTCTTCAATACTCTAAAGAAGTCTTACGCAGCACACTTACCTAATGCAGTACTTACTTTGACCTCTTGAGTGCTGCTCCCATGAGCCTTGAACGTGGATCCAAGCAAGATAAAATCCTTGACAACTTCAACCTTTTCTCCATTTATCATGATGTTACCTATTGGTGCACGTGTGATGATTTAGCTCATCCTTACATTGTGTTGTAATCCATACTGAAGGTGACAAACTTTGATCCTCATCATCAGTGGAAACTTTACTTCCATTTCTCCTCACTTTCAGTAAGCAAGGCTGTGTCACTGGCATACTGTAGATTATTAATAAGATGTGCTCCAGGCCCTTTGTCACACTCTTCTTCATAGAATTCAGCTTCTCTAATGATTTGCTCAGCATACGGAATAAACAAGTATGAGAGAATATAACCCTTTTCTGATGCCTTTTCTGATGTTAATCCCTTATTCTGTTTGCACACTGCCTCTTGATCTATGTACAAGTTCTTTAGGACCAAAATGAAGTGTTCCAGACTTTTTATTCACACAGTTTATTATGGTCCACGCAGTCAAATGCCTTTACATAGTCAATTAAATACAAGAAAAAATATCTCTCGTATTCTCTGCGTCGAGCCAAGATCCAGCTGACATCAGCATCGATATCCATTGTTCTCACCCCTCTTCCGAATCCAACCTGAATCCAGTCCTCTTCTAAGCCCAATCTGGAAGTTTCCTGTCAATGTGTCGCTGTAACCATTGCTATATGATCTTAAGAAAAATTCTACATGTGTGTGATATCGATGTGAGCCTTCTATAGTTTGACCATTCTATTGGATCACCATTTTTTGGAATGGGCACAAATATTAATTTCTTCTAGTTAGTGGTCCAGGGAGCTATCTTCCAAATTTCTTGGCATATACAAGCGAGTGCTTCCATTGCTTCTTCAGCTTTCTGGAACATTTCAGTGGGTGTTCTGTAATTTCCTATAGCATTGTTTTTGGCTAATGCATTCAGGGAAGTTTGAACTTCATCCTTCAGCACCTTCTTGCTCATATGCTGCCTTCTGAAATGGTGATTATCCACTAGTTCTTCCTGCCCCAGTGATTCTATGTATTTTTTCCATCTTTTCTTGATGCTTCCTGAATCATTCAATATTTTGGCTGTAGAATCTTTCAAAATTGCAGTTTGAAGCTTGAATTTTTTGTGAGTTCTTTCAGTTTCAGATATGCTGAGCATGTTCTTTTCTTGGGGTTTTCTAAGTCTTAGTACATTTGGTTCTAATATTTGGCATTGTCTTCTTGAGCTTCCTTTTAAATTTTTCTATTCAGCCTTTGACTTAATCCTTTCTTCCACTTGCTTTAGGTACTTTCCCATTAATATCATGTTTCAGAGTCTCTTCTAATATCCACTTTGACATTTTCTTTTTACATGTCTTTTTAATGACCTGCTTCTTTCTTCATGAATGATGATCTTGCTGTCTTCCCCTAGATCATTAGATCTTCTGTCACTAGTGTTCAATGCATCAAATCTGTTCGGAGTTGTTCTTGAAATTCAGGTGGGATAGACTTAAGATTGTATTTTGGCTTTATTGACTTGTTTTAATTTTCTTCAACTTTATACTAAACTTATAGATGAGCAATTGATGGTCTGTACCACAGTCAACCCTTGGTCCCATTTTAGCTGCTGATATTGATCTCTCTCTGTGAAGATGTTAAACTCAATTAACAACATCCACAGAATAGATGACAATAAAATCTTCCCACAGATGTAGTCAATTTGATTTCTGTTTATTCCATCTGATGAAGTCTAAGTATATAGTCTCCTTTTTTGTGGTAGTTGAAACAAGGATACTTGCTATGAACAAGCCCTTGGTTTGGCAAAAGTGTATCATCTAAGCCTCCAGCTTCATTTTTATCACCAAGTTCATATTTTCCAACTAGTGTTTCTTCCTCTCTGTTTCTAACTTTTGCATCCCTGTCACCAATAACTATCAACGTGCCCTGACTATATGATTGATCAATTTCTGACTGAAATTGCTGTTAGAATTCTTCCATTTTTTCATCACTAGCTTTTGTGGTTGGTGCATAAAGCAGAACAAACTATTGATGGCACTTCCTTTAAGGTGGATAGGTATAATTCAATCACAGAGGGCATTGTACTTCATGATGGATTTAGCAAGATCCTTGCTGACAATGAATGCTATGCTGTTCCTTTTGATTGTGTTAGTCCCAGCAGAGTGAATCATATGATTTCCTGATTCAAAGTGACCAATGCCCGTCCATTTCAGCTCGCTAATACCTAGGAAGTCTATCTTCATGAGTTCCATTTCATTTTTGACCACTTCCAGTTTTTCTAAATTCATACTTTGCATAATCAAAATTCCAATAATTTGAAGATTTTTTCAGATTTTTTTTCACCTTGAGTTTTGCCCCATCAGCATGTTAAAATCCTGAAGGCACCATTTCCACAGGCTTCACCCAACTCCAGTCACCATGGCTGACTCCCCTCCAAGAAATCAACTCCTCTTCAGTCACATTTCAAGTGCTCTTGGACCTAGGGGCCCATCTGCTGGCAGTAGTTCTGACAATGTTCTGTTTCCTTTGTTTAGGCGTTCAGTATTTGAAAACTATGCATAAGGTTTTCAGCAGCTTCTTTACCCAAAGTGGGGAGCCAAATAGTTCTTCATTGTCTGTTCTTAGTTTTGAATTTCTGCTGAAACCTGTTTACTTTGGGTGACCCTGCTGGCATTTGAAATACCAGTAACATAGCTTCCAGCATCACAGCTACACCCAAGCCACCACAGTATGACAAACTTGCAGACAAGTGGTATGTGGATTGTATGGCCCCCACTTAGACCATAGGCACCATCAAATATGACAAAGAATGAGTACCTCATTCACTTATTTGTTCTTTAAGTAACATCTGTGTGAGTTTGGGTTCTCCAGAGAAGTAAAACCAGTGATGCTTGTATGAGCTTGTATAAAGAAAGAGATATATATCAAGAAATGGTTCTAATAGTTGTAGAAGTAGGTAACTCCTTTCCGGTTCAAGTTAGGAATCTCCTGACTCATGCTACCCTGAAAGCTGACAAATAGGAAACAGGATGGTGCAGCAGGAGGTCCACAAGCTGATAGATGCAGAGGTAAATGAATCGGATGTTGGCTGAATGAATCAAAGATCTGCAGTCCGCTGACAAATCCTGGGATTGTTGGCAGCACAATAGGAGATCTTCAAACCAGATACAAATTCCAGTTCCAGTAGGAGGTGAAGGGCAAAAGTGAGCTCTGCTCACAATTTATCTTTTATACAAAAAGCCAAGGAGATGCTGAGAACATCAGGCTGAGAACAGTTTGGTAGGTTGGAATCTACCACTACTTACACCCAGGAGTTTCTAGTTGACATAAAGACTACCCATCACTGCATCCTTTTTTTTTTAATCTCTGCCATGTGCTGAGCTTTAGATATAGCGCACTGTGAAGCTGAGATGTATGAGTTTTAGTCACTAAAAGAAATAGTTCTTTGAACTGATTCAACATATCTAATCTATAGGAATTGGGTAGAGTGTGTTTGTCAGGTGGGCACTTGAATTATTAGCTGAGCATTATATATGGTGGCTTGTCTAGGAGAATTCTCTCTCTCTCTCTGTGAAGATGTTAAACTCAATAAACAACATCCACAGAATAGATGACAAGTTCTCAAAGATTTAATTCCAATTAAAACTAAGCTAAAGGAAAAAAAATCTATCTGCATCTCTACATAGATAACATATTCCCTCCTGGGTAATTTACTGTGTACCTTGTAAATCAAAATACAATCTTTCTAGCCTGAGAAAAAAATCTACCAAATCTATTCCAAGCTTGTGTCACTTTCAGGCATGCAGCAGTTGAACAGCTTGAAATGTGAATAATGAGTGTATTTCATGTAACAGTAGGATTATTTCAAGAATCTGCCTTAATAAATTCTCAGTGAGTATCTTCTCTGTGCAAAGAATGTATGTGTGGGAAATATAGAAACAAATAAGCTTCCCTATGCCCCAGGGTCTATGACCTCTTCAGAAAAGTAACCAGTACTAGATAAGGAACTCTAAAATAAGGAGAGTGTGATAAAATGAGGTCGTTGCAAAGTAGAAGTCAGCCTTTCATTAACAGAATGTGATACTCTCTAGGAGAAAGCAATATTGGAATTAACACCATCTGCTCATCTGTCCTTCTTCTTATTCATTTCTCTCCATAAGAAGTTGTTCAATTGGTTAATTGTTCAGTTGGCTATCCCAAAGAAACCTAGGTATATAACCTAGGCAAATAAAGATGAACAGCTTACTGATTTTAAAAGACAATGGGATGAAGACCTGTTATATCCTACAAACACATTGCCATTGAGTCAACTCCAATTCGGAGAGACCCTAGGACAGGGTAGGACTGCCCTATGAGTGATTGAGATTGTAACTCTGTATGGGAGTGAAAGTGCTCATGCGTCACCCATGGAGCAGCTGATGGTTTACAGCTGCTAGTGTTGAGCTGAGCAGCCCAGCATCTACCAGTGCACCTCCATGCTGTCTACTCCTGCAAGATGTCAACATTGGAGAAGAGGTGATAAGGGATTCATAGACTCTAACTCAATTTCTTTAAAACTTTCTGTTAATTTTTAAATTTTAAAAAATTAGAATTATATTAAAAGGCAGTGGTGGTCTCTGTATTTCTCAAAGGTGTTACAGTACACTTGTCACATGTGGCTATTGAGCACTTGAGATCTCTTGTAAATATAAAGTTTATACCAGATAAATTCAATATGGAAAGGGGAATGCAAAAATGATCATTAACTATTTTTATTTTTATTATGAGTTGAGATGATAATGTTTTGGTTATGTTGTATTTTTTTAGCGGTAAGCAGTCTGCACCATGGACAAGGGAAAAACCGGGATGTTGGAGTCAATAACAAGGAGGAGATATGGATGCGAGGGAGATGGGGGGGGGGCGGGCTTTCAGAGCAACAGCAAACTAGCTAAGAGGAGGTACCAAGAGACTGAAATAAGGGGTAAGTGACAGTGGGGAAGGAGGAAGGTAAAACAAAACAGAGGAAAGACCTAAGAAGCAAAGCAGTGGATAGAGGTATAAACCAAATATAGTTGTGTACATATGTAACTACATTAATCCACAAAAATAGAGGCATTGGCCCATGTACATATATTTATATGGCAATACACAGAGGTAGAGGATGGACTTTGGGCCTCTGCTCATACCCTCCCTCAATACAAGAACACTTTGTTCTAACCAGATGGCAGTCTGAGATGTTCACCCTCCCAACACAATCGCTAAAGACAAAACGGGTGCATAAGCAAATGTGGTGAAGAAGGCAGATGGTGCCCGGTTATTAAAAGATATAGTGTTTGGGGTCTAAAAGGCTTGAAGTTACACAAGTTACCATTCAGCAGTGAAGCAACAAGTCCACATGGAAGAAGCACACCACGGTGTGATCATGAGGAGTCATAGGGACCAGGAAATAGGCATCAGCAGACACATAACAAACAAAAACATATTGTTGAGAACGAGGTGGGCTGGAACAGAGATCCAAAGTCCATCTGTAGACAATGGAACGATCTCCTCACAGAGTGGCCACAGGGCAGGGATGAGACACCAGGGAGCAATAAAGCATTGATGAAACACTATATTCCTCTGGTTCATTGAGGCTTCCTCACCCCCCACTACCATGACCCCAGTGCTGCTTCTCACTTCAGACTAGACCGGAACATGTACACAGGTACAGAAAGGGGTGGGAGCTCACGACACACAGATTCCGGGATCAGGAGTGGGAATAGTGATACCAGAAGGGTAGGGGGAAGAGTGGGAGAGGAAGGGAGAAAGGTGGAACCAATTGCAATGATCAACACATAACCATACACCCCTCTACAGGGGGAAGAACAACAGAAAACATGGGGGAAGGGAGACAGTGGTCAGTGTGAGAGATGAAAATAATACAATGTACAACCTATCAGGGGGTTTATGAGAGTGGGGGGAGGAGGAAAAAAGAGCTGGTGCCAAGGGCTCAATAGAAAGCAAATGTCTAGAAAAGAATGGTGGCAACATACGTACAAGCATGCCTGATTCAAGTGATGTATGGATTGTGATGAGTTGTATGAGCCCCCAATAAAATGATTTAAAAAAATCATGAGGCCACTAGAAAAGTTTAAATGATCTATACGGTTTACATTATCTTTCTATAGGAAAATGTTATTCTAAGGCATTCTCCTAATTAAATTTATGAGGGAAATTGCAGTTATGTGATTAGCTAACAAACTATACTCTCCATAGTCTCAACTGCTCCCACATGAGCTCGAGAAGGGAGGGGGCCAGAGGAATGGGACGCACTTGCTTCAGCCATGTTTAGCAACCCGGAAAGGTGATATTTAGGAGCCTTTGGACCTCATTTCTTGATGATCCTTTTCAGGTTCATATCCCTACTCCTTGGCTAGATGGGGAAACAGAACAAGGGTGATTAGGCTTCGTTAAGCCTCTGGCCCAAAAGTACAGTTGAATTACTAAGACAATATAAAGGAGGAAAAGGTGATTTAGAGAGTATATGAAAATATCTATTAATAAAATAATATTTATATTGAGTGATGCACACAGAGTAATCTGGGAAAAGTGCATGTCAAAGACAAAGGTAAAAAACCTAGGAATGTAGGGGAGGGTTGGGAGCCAGTTAATCGCATTACTTGGCTGGGTATTAGATGTTTGTCCACGCATTGCATCGTAGCTCAAAGTCATGCAGGACACATTATGGTAAAACAAACTGGAATGCAGACTGAAAGGTGGAGGCTGACTCTATAAGCGATAAGCATGCATAAAAGGATTCTTTTGAGCAGAGGGGTATACTGGTTGTGCCTGTTTTGAAACAACTACTAGCAATGTGAAGTAATTAATGACACATTAGATAGAGAGAACCCATAATACCCAAGTACTGCTCAATAGTCTATGTAAACTGGACATTAAATGTGAAGACAGCTACACTGGTATCTGTCATTTAAATTCAGCGAGTAATTGCTGGGGATATTCTCAAACCCTGTTCTGTGTACAGAAGTCATTGAGCACATAGTTATTAATGATGTTGAAGTTTATAAGTGTGTTCCTGAATTTTATGAAGGTGAAATGAAAAATATTTCTTTTACATTTAACAGAGTACTAACTTTAATACTGGAAGTGAGGAAGGGACATTTTAGATGTACCCTGAAAATGGATCCAGCAGTGGAATTAGACGGGGGTGGTGGGAAGTGAATGTGCCGGCTTGAGGGAACAATGGGGTCTGATAAGAAAAGGGCCTGAGGAGGGAAAGGGTTTGCTGCTTTCAAAGAACTTAAAGGAGTCTGATGTGAATGTACAAGGAAAGAGAAGTTGAGATCATACGTACCATTATAGGTCTAGAGATTTCACTCCATATGTATTTTAAAAAGTGGGAAAGGGTGATGAAGAACCTAGATAGTGCCTGGCTATCAGAAAGAAGAGTGTCTGGGGTATTAAAGGCTTCTTTTCTTTCTTTCTTTCTTTATTTATTTTTTTAACATTTTATTAGGGGCTCATACAACTGTTATCCCAATCCATACACACATCAATTGTGTAAAGCGCATTTGTAGATCATTCTCAAAACATTTTCTCTCCATTTAAACCCCCGACATTAGGTCCTCATTTTTCCCCTCCCTCTCTGCTCCCCTCTCCCGCATGAGCCCTTGATAGTTTATAAATGGGTATTTTGTCATATCTTGCCCTGTCCGACGTCTCCCTTCATACACTTTTCGGTTGTCTGTCTCCCAGGGAGGAGGTCACACACAGTTCCATGTAATCGGTTCCCTCTTTCCTACCCATTCTCCCTTTACCCTCCCTGTTATGACTCGAATGCGATCTTGCAAGTCTGGCTAGACCAGAGGAGGTACACTGGTACTGATAGGAACTGAAAATACAGGGAATCCAGGACGGATGAGCCCTATAGGACCAGTGGTGTGAGTGGTAAAGGCTTATTTTCAAACAAGCAGCCTTCTAAGTGAGCATCAACTAAGTCCACGCGGAACAAGCACAACAAATAACCTGTGTGATCCAAGGACTGTAAGTAATATAATCCAAGTCTAAAGGAGGAAATAGCATCAGAGCTTAAATTGTGAACATCTGGCTTGCAGAAAGTGATGAATAACCATGGAAGTCCAAAATCTATTTGCAGGGTCTACACATGGATTCAGCCTCTGGTGAATCCCCTCCACTCCAATCAGGCTGAGGGGTGGAAATCACCCTTTTATCAGACAGACAGCATTGTAAAGGCAATTATGGAAGACATACTTAGGTCAAAATGTAGTATCTTAGATACTACATTTGATTTCTCTTTAGACCTATTTTAAAGTGGTTTCCATTTTTTTTACAAAAAAATGAAGGGGAAATACATGTGGATTAAGCCCCTGGTGAATCCCTTCTGGCCATGGACCAGAGATGGGATTAGTCCTGCTAACATTAGAACCCACTGGAAGATGGATTGCTGCAGGTGCAGTTAGATAAAATGTAATACCCTGTCATTTGATCTTCCTTATGATCCATTTAAGTTTGTTCTACTTTTTAATATTTTCTACTTTCTTTTTGATTGAATTTTTATCTGTTTTACTTTATTGTTCTTATTAGGTTTTGTTCGTTTTTTAAAGTTTTTCTGTACTGTATGTGAAATCCAGGCTAGGTAACTCTATGGAGACAGTACCTGGGTGAACGGTTCCTGGAGGGTCTGGCAGGGGAGGTTGCCAGGAAATGAGCTAATAACAATGACTACAAGAATAAAGAGAATGTTCTCAAACTGATTGTGGTGATGATTGTACAACTCTCCCTATTGTGATCGAATCATTGGATTGTATGACATGTGAATGATATGCCAATACAACTGTTGGGGAAAAAGTGGAAGTTATTGAAATATTTTTTTAAAATAATTTTAGTGACATAATTCACATAGCAAAATTCAAAAGTACAATTACATTAAAAAGAATTGTATGATCATCATTATAATCAACTTTAGAACATTTTCTTCTTTCTTGAATTAATTGTCATTAACTCCCTGTTTCCCCCCAACTTCATCTGCCATATGCCCAAGAAGCCATTAATACAGCTATTGTTTCTATATTTTTAGCTATCCTGGATTTCATGTACAGAAAAAAAATTTTTTTTTAATCCAACAACAATAACAAAATTAAGCAGAGTAAAAAACCTCAAAAAGTAGAAAATATTAAAAACTAAAACAAATATAGCAGGTCAGGAAACAACTAATTCAAACTAAATTCAACACAAAATAACAATAGGTGGGAGCCATTCGGGTGGGCTGAAACAATAGGAAGAAAGATACAGTAGATGCGCCCTGAGGAAGTTAAAGGAAAGAAAGAAAGCGAGCAAGCAAGCAAGAAAACTAGATAGCGTGTAATCAATGCGAAGGGGGAAGATGCTAATTGGCTTTATTTGCATAGACTCAGATTCATGATGCTCCTATGAATGTCAGAGTAGTACTGTGTTCCATAGCACCTTAGTGTAAAGTTTCTCAGAACTAGATCACCAAGCTTTTCTTCTGAGGCATTTCTGAGTGGACCTGTATCTCCAATCTTTCAGTTAGCAATAGCGTCTTTATATTACGGAAGGTCTGCAAAGGAAGGAGCCCTGTGGAATAGAGGTAAGTTGGTGGATTGCTTACCAAAAGTTCCCAACCACTAGCTGCCCCGTGGGAGAAAGATGAGGCTTTCTATTCCCCAAAAGAGTCACATCTCAAAAATCCACAGGGGCAGTTCTACCCTGTCCTGTGGGGTCTTTATGATTCAAAAAATCAACCCCATGCCAGGGAATTCATCTCTTGTTTATTTTGGTTATTGAGTGATCAAGAAGGAAATGGTTGGTCTTTGTTTATTTTGGTTATTCATCTCTTGTTTATTTTGGTTATTGTGTGGTCAAGAAGGAAATGGTTGGTCTTTGTTTCTTAGTTGTAACAGTGGATGTAGAAAAACAAAGAAGCAAACAAATTTTTTAAAGAACTAAGATTAGTTTAGACCAAGGCACACCTGACCCAAGACATGGGATTTTCAGTCACCTCATATGCATGTGAAAGGCCGACATTGAATAAGGTAGATGAGAACTATTGTGTTGGCAAAGAATGCTGTATCATGGACTGCGAAAAGAATAAATAGATCTGTCTTGTAAGAAGTGGAGCCGAAATGCTCCTTATGAGGGAAGGATGGAAAACTTTGTCTCACATACTTTAGACACTTCATCTGGAGAAAGCAGTCCTTGGAGATGGATATCTTCCTTGGTAAACTTAAGGGGCATCAAAAAAAAAGAGGAAAGCCCTGCACTAGATAAATTGACACAGTGGCTGCAGCAGTGGGCTCAAATATAGCAACGTTGGTGAGAGTGGCACAGGAGCGGGAGGTGCAGGAGCAGGTAGGTTTCGTTCTGTTGTGCAGAGGGTTTCTGTAAGTCACAACCAATTTGATAGCACCTAACAACAACAACAACAACAGAATTAGTTCAGAAATAACCGGATGACATTTAGTGATTTCTGAATAACAGGAAGTTATGGGGAAGGAAGAGCCAAGAATTATGCTCATGATGTTGGCTTAGTAAATGATAATTTCCATGCAGAAGGAGAACAAGGAAAAGTGTATAAAGGAAATCAAAACTACCATGCATAGTGCAAAGGATAAATTACAGATGACAAAATACTAGCCCATAATTTTATACATTGTAGGCTTTTAGTGATATTAGCTGTCTCCCATCTGGTGGTTGTTGGAGAAGCAACTGGACCTAATCTTCTTTAACCTTGCCTAGTTCAGTTTTTTACATCCTTCCTTCTCAAAGTATGGATTGTGGACCCGATAGTATTGGCATCATCTGGCAGCATGTCTGAAATGACCTCAGATCCTATCCCAGATCTCCTGATTTTGAATCTACATTTTAAGATCCCCAGGTAATAAATATGTGTGCTAGCTTTTGAGTCTCAGTGTTCTATATCACATTCATAACCAAATACACAAGGGATCATTCTCTATAACCAGACAGAAATGCATGTACTTTCTTTTACCTTTGCATAACTCAAAATCATAAAAATAAACTGCATGTTAAGTTAAAAAAGCATTCTGAATCATGCCAGAGGGCTGTTGTTACTCAGGAAAAAGAAAGGCTAGCCATAGCAGGCAGTTCTCCTGTGACAGGTAAGGTAATTGAATATAACTATAAGCTCAAAATACAATCAATCTGTTATCTATAATAGCTTAAATTGTTCTTAGCAATAAAGATAGCATAATTGGCTTCATAGATATTGCTAGTTTTGTAACACATCCTGTCATCCTTGGATTAATTCCAAACAGACATCTTATTCCCAATTATTTGTAAGAGTAAAGAACATATTCTTTGTTCTCAAAGATCTTGAGCTCTTCAAAACTACTCTTTACTATTCAATAAACTTTCAAGATAGTTGTTTTCCATTGGTAAAATTAAATTAATTATATACATATTCAGGTGATCTTTTGGTCCATTCTTTATCCTATGCCTTGGAATGGCACAGATTTTCTGTTTGATTTATATTTGATCTTCTAACCAAATATTTCTTCTAATACTATATTCTCTTACCTTAGAGTAGTTGGTCTTAATAGGCCTGTCTCTCTGAGGTTGTATTACCATAGTGTAGGAAGTATCCTGAGAGCTGTGTTTAGTCTTACTTGGCTTTCGGCTCCCTAGAACCATTTACAATGTGCAGTTTCTATATTCGCTAAATACTCATTAACAATGAGCTCTAAAGCCAGACATTTCTGAATATGTTCTGAATCCCAGGGAGGCTTTGCTCAGTAGTTCAGACAATAGTGTCAAGGCTCCAGTTGTCTTCTTCGGCATCTACCCAAAAAAGGGGGGTTTCGTTTTTTTTTCCCAGGGAGGGGAAGGGAATTTTTTTTTTCCAGGATTTTCGTTGGGTTTTTGTTTTTATTCGGTTTTTGCTTTCTTGATTGATTCAATTACAGTGTCCAGGAAAATGGACTATGTTGATTGCCTTAAGCTAAACCAGGCCAACCTTGAATTGTTCAAATGTGGGTGAAGCCCAGCTCTGACATCGATGTGGACAAAAGAGGATATGCGGAGTAAGGAAATAAGGAGACAGCCTCATCTTTCTCTCAGGGTGTGTCTGCTGGGTTTGAAAGCCGATCTTGATGTGAGGAGCCCAACACTTAGTCCCCTGCACCACCAGTGCGTCTTGTTATTTTAGTGCTGAGGAGTCTGTCCCAACTAGTTGTGCTCCTCACATTGCTCTAAATCCTCTTAAATTATAGAACAGATCTCTGGCTTATTCTTTATTTTCTTTCTTCTCTTTTCCCTACTTTCAATTAGCTGCTATCTCAGAAACAGTTGTCAGCCACACCAATGTATTCATAGTATTGATGTAAATCACTTAAATCCCCATATATGAAATTTCATGCTCTCTTTCATTCTTGGACCAATCCCAATGAGCTAACTATGAAAATCCAATTTTAAAAATTATTATAGCATAACTAAGACTGTGTTCTACATGACACCACCAACATGTTTTAGATGATTTTTTAAATTGCAGAATTGGTCATTCACTCCAAAGATATATTCAAAATTTGACAGAGAATGGTAGGCACGGTCTTCTGAAAACGTGCAAACTACTGTTTTTATTCATGTTTGGCCTCTGTATCTCGAGATATAATTTGCTATGCCAGAGAAGAGAATCTTGTATCCTACAGACCATTTTGTCGTGCTAAGAGAATGCACTTTGGAAATGTTTTGGGGTCAAACCTCACTTCTTCCATGTATTGACTATGCAGATGTGGGCAAGTTACCTTGCTCCTCCAAACTCCATTTTCTTCAGAATTAAATGAACTCAGGCAAAAAGAGCACTTAGTACAAGCTGGGACCATCAGGGACCTTCAATGAATACGAATTGTTATTAGCCCTTAATTCCGCACATATTCATGTCAAGTCCTTTCAAAAGTCAGTACAGTTCAGCTGCATATGGATTGTTTGAAGGCTGATTTCGTTATTACAAAGTAAATGCTGTGAGAAAAGCAAGTTTAGGTACAAGATAGAATGCAGAATTTTAATAGAGCTGCCTGAAAAAAAGCGTGATCAAATATAAATGAGTAATGCAAACTTCAAAGTGCTAGTCCTTTTGTAGATAAAGATTTATTGAAAAATCAAATGCTTTGCTACTGAGTTAATTGACACACATGGCTACCCTAGGTGTGGTAACAACCTTGTGTTGATATGTTGGTCAAGGCAGCTTTCATACTAAAATAGAAGATATGAGTAGTTATTCCAGAAACCATCTGACCTGCAAAGCCAACAATATTTAGCATCTGACCTTTAAAATCTTAGCTATATATAATTTAATAAGATCAATAATGTTTGGTTGTTCGGTGTGATCAAGTTGGTTCGGACTCAGTGAAACTATGAACAATAGGACCAAGCACTGCCTGGTTCTGTACCATCCTCATAATTGGTCTTATACCTGTGCCCATTGTTGCAGCCACGGTGTCAGTCCATCTTGTTGACGGCCTTCCTCTTTTTCTCTGCCTCAGTACTTTACCAAGCATGTTGTCTTTCTCCCGAAAACATGTCCAGAGCATCTAAGACAAAGTCTTACCATGAAATTTCCCTAGCTTCATACTTTGTAAATTCCAAGTTCTGATTATTAGTGAATTTTTGCAGTTGTTCTTATTTTGAGTTGTGCCCCATATGCAAATTAAGGCTCCAAAGGCTTTACTTCTGCTGTCTTTACTCCATCCACCTCCTATGGTTGACTCTACTTTGAGAAGGCAGTTCTTCCTCAGTCATATTTTGAATGCCATCTGAGGTACTTATCTTCTGTCATCTCTCACAATGGTGTGCTTCTACTCATGAGTTTCTTAGTATCTGACAATGTTTTAATTCTAACTATAAGGTTTTCAGTGGCTAATTCCCCAAGTGGTTTGCAATTTGTTCTGGAAATTCTGCTGAAACCTGTTCACTTTGGATGACCCTGCTTATATTTGGAATACCAGTGCCATAGCCTTCAGTATTACAGCACACACAAAGCACCACAGTAGGACAAACTGACAGACAAATGGTGAAAGATCATTAATAGAGATGTAGAATCATTCATGGATTGATATAAATGACTTCCAAAGTCGATTTCAACAATGTTTCATGATAACATCAAAATACCTCAATATTATTCTTAGGAGATATAACCTAAAAGAGAAACCATATTTGTTTCCCAAAGGTTTGTAGGTATACTGTAATATCCTATGAATATTTTCCTTCAAAAGTTAACTAAAGACAAGAATTTACATATAGGTACTTGTTTGGAAAGCCATCTCAAAAAGCAACAGTTGGAGACTGGGGATATTGCAACAGGATATTAGACAGGCAAAGACATTATAAGGATGTGTGTGAGAACTAACAACCAGGGGCAAAATAGGCTTAAAGCTACAAAGATCTCCTGGAGAACTGTGTAAAATGTGGTTGAATTTAAGAAGGAAGCATGAATCCCCCAACTTCCACCCCTTATGGGGTTAGCCTCCCACATGGTATTAATTCTTTCATCCTTTAATATTTGCATATGCACCAATGCCACAGTAAGTTCTGGTTTTGAAAGTGATTAACACCCAGTGCAGCTAGTCTGAGATGAGGGAGGTGCTGCGATGTTTCCTTGTACTAAATATGCTACTAGCAATGGCTTTAGGAGAAGAGGACATTAGGTAAGGCACAAAGCTATTAAACGTAGTACAGGAAACCCCAGCGAAGAAGGTTCCATTCTGTCAACTCTATATTAAGTCAATTCTGACATGAGTTAAATAACTGACTTTTCCTTTTTAGTGTTCATTATTATTGATTTTTATTATTGTGGTATCTACATAATCTGGTGGACATTAGGTAAGGCACAAAGGTATTAAACGTAGTACAGGAAACCCCAGCGAAGAAGGTTCCATTCTGTCAACTCTGTATTAAGTCAATTCTGACATGAGTTAAATAACTGACTTTTCCTTTTTAGTGTTCATTATTATTGATTTTTATTATTGTGGTAGCTACATAATCTGGTGTCACTTTGAGACATGAGAGCATTAAGAGTGAAGGGATTGAGCTTTGTCTGTCATTCGGGTCATAGCCAATGAGGCCCCTTTTGGGTATGGCTTTTCTTTGAGGATTCTGGGAATTTCTGTATTTCCTCCTTGGAGGCAGGGACACACTCTCTTTGATCACTTCCTGAGAGGTGCTCTACTGACAAGACACATGGCACTATGCTGATATATCTCATGACCGCTGGAGCCTGAGAAGCCATGTGGAGAGCCCTGGCAGCACTGAGATGCTTACAATGCCACTGGATCCACAAGACTTCCCACCCAATGGCCTATGGTATTCCTGTACTCAGCATCATTGCATGAATTTTGTGAGTCTGAAGAGGACTTTATGGATTGGTATTGAACATATGAGCTAAAATCAGGCTTACGAACTAGATCTGGACTGGGATGCTTTCCAAATATCCAATTGCTCTTGTATATAAAGCTCTTTCTTATACCCACATAAGTGTCTATGAATTTGTTTCTCTAGTCTACCCAGACTAACACAATTATTAATGTCTTTATAAATCCAATCTTTATAGATTTGGGAACTTTAAACTTTATATGTAAACTTACAGAGATATACTGGTGCATTGTTGTTAGGTGCTGTGGAGTTGATGTAAATTCTTAGAGATTCTACATGAACACAATTGTGGTAGTTACATAATTTTATTTTAATTTGAAGATATATGAAAATGTAGCAGTGGTATTCAACCTGTCAATCACATCACAACTTGATAGTGCCTCCTTGTGGGCATAGCTTTCTCATAAGGAGGCCATGAGGAACCTGCCTCCCCCTCCCCACCCTCTGTTTGCCTTGAGTCTCCTGCTTGCTGGCAACCTCGAGAGCTGCATGAGCCCTGCCATGTTACATGGACGTTGGATCCATACAACTTGCACTCATAGGCCTGTAAGATTTCCTGCATTCTACATCATTGCATGTGACTGCATGAGTCTGAAGAGGGACTTACGGACTTTGATCAGACTTACGGACTTGAGTTGGACTGGGCTGGAAGGTTTTCTTAATATATAATACTTCTCAAATACAGGGCTCTTTTGTACACATATAGTACTGTCTCTGGGTTTCTTTCTCTAGTCAACCTGACATAACACAAAAATAAAGTACTGCCCAGCCCTGCACCATCCTCACAATCTTTACTGTGTGTGAACCTATTGTTGCAGCCACTATGTCAATTAATCTCAATGAGGATTTCTTCTTCTTCTTCATTAACTCTTCTACTTCACTATGTGAAATGTCCTCTCCAGGGACTTGTCCTTTTTGATAACACGTCGACAGAAAGTGAGATAGTCTCACCATCCTCACTTTTTAAAAACAGTTTTATTGGCACATATCATACAATTGAATCATTCAATCATATTAAAAAGATGTGCAATAATAACCATATTCAATTTTATTTTCTTCTCATATTTATGTTTTAGCTTCCTATTTCCTCCTTTCTCCCTGCCAAGCCCCTATCCAGTTACAACTATCTCTTACCTCTACCTATCCAGCATTTTTTATACAGAAAATCATATAAAAATTAGCAAGAAACTAGCAAACAAAACTCAACAAGAATGACTAGACCAAATATTTTTTTTAAATCAGAGGAAGTGAGAATAAAATTTAAAAATTACATAAGAGGGTACTCCTGCACTCCCCTCAAAAAAAGCAGGAAAAACCTCTACTGGGTGGAGCTTTCATAGTATATATTTTCCTGGTTAGCGAGCATCAAGCAACTCACTCTGAATTAATGCACCCAATGGCATCACCTGGGATGGTTCTCTCTGGTCACAGTGAATTTTTTTCACAAAAGCAGTTTCACTCATTTTTTGTGATGGCTGATTCAAAAGAACAATGTGAGACTGTAAAATTTTGTTTCCTGCTCAGGGAAAAATTCAGCAGAAACTGTTGTGATGCTGAACACAGCTTACAAGGACAGTGCTATGGGAAAAACTCAAGATATGAGGGTTTTTCTCATTTCAAAAAAGGTGAAATGTCCATTGATAACAAACCTCATTCTAGATATCTGTCAACTTCTCAAATCGACAAAAATAATGACAGAATTTATGCACTTGTGATTTAAGACCTACAATGGACTATTGAAGAGATGGGGAAGTTATCTGGACTACTGTATCTTGGTACTAGGTTCAGTGAATTTTAACTGAAAATCTGCGAATGAGAAGGGTCGATGAGAAATTTGTGCCTCAGGTTCTGACTGACCACGACAAAGAGCACTGCATGGAAACATGCCATACTTTGAAAGAATAGCCCTGAAGCAACCCAGACTTATTTTCCAAAGTCATTACTGGTGATGAGACATGGTGCTGGATTATTAAAGGCTTGAAATTAAACAAGAAGCCATTTAGCTGGGAAACAACAAAGCCCACATGGAAGAAGCACACCAGCCTGTGTGACCATGAAATATTGATGGGAGTATGCTTCAGAGGCTTAATAACAAGCAATAAAATTGACAGGAAGGAGTGCAGACAAAGCGGAGACCCACAGCTCATCTGTGACATAATTGCACCATCCCTCACAAAAGGGCCACACAGAGGGATGATATATCTAGGGTGCAATATAGCACTGATGAAATGCATAACTATCCTATAGTTCTTTAGTATTTCCTCCCCTTACTATTATGGTCTTTGTTTCACCTCATTATCTTGTTAGACCTATATAGGTCCATCTGTAGAATTAAGATTGTCTAGTGCATGAAAGCCAAGTTAGGTAACCCTTCAGAAACAGTAATGGGAGTAATGATTCCCTGAGGGCATGGGAAGGGGTGGGGGAAGGAGGGAAAGGGTGAACTGATAGCAATGATAACTGTATAACCCCACGAGAGGGGAACAAACAACAGATTTATAGGTGAACAGATATATTGGTTGATGTAAGATATGGCAAAAAATAATAAATAATTATAACAATAATATATAATATCATAAGAAGGGTTCCTGGAAGGGGGTGTAGAGTCGGGGAGGAAGGG
>NW_022111372.1:69559860-69601572 GCF_000313985.2 Echinops telfairi
GAGCTAGCTGTCTTCCACAAACATCTCTAGTACCCCACCCATATGTTGAAACATTGCTATTTCTCAATAATTGGAACATTGTTTTTCACTAATTCCTTCAGTGGAGCGTGGATTTCTTCATTCAATATTATTCCATTTCTTCTCATATAATTTAATCATAGAACCTATCTGGTCCTTAGTCTGTCGTCTATTTTAGTCTTCAATGCATCAAATATACATTAGATTGCATCTAAATTCATGTGAAATATAATCAAACTTATATTTTGACTCTTACTTGCTTGCTTTCATTTTCCTCCGCTTCAGTTTGAACTTGTATGTGAGCAATTGATGGCATGTTGTGCACCCAACCCTAGCCTTATTCTTACTAATGTTATTGAGCTTCTCCACTGTCTCTCTGTAGATATTTAGTCAATTTGATTCCCGTGCATTTTATCTAGTGAGTTCCACGTGTATAGTCACTATTATGTCACTCTGATGATGAAGACAACTTAGATGATACTAGCATTTTGTCACTTGTGCTAGTAAATTCACTTGTGGAGAGTTCTGATTATCCTTGGAAATGGAGACATTGTTTCTGGTTAAAAAGCCATAGATTTATGTGTGGTCCTTTCTTTAGTTTCTTCCTGTCTTTCTCAGTAGTGTCTCGCTACTCCCTGACTCGGAGCAATCAGCGTTTGGGTCCATGTATTCAAACATCAGAAGCCTCCAATTTATTTTAGCTAAACTTTCCACTTTATTTTTTAAAATAGTTTTTCTTCTTTCTCTGCCTTATTCATTTTTCAATATTCCTTTCATTAAAATTCATTAAATTCTGATCTGTCAGTTTCCATACTCCATGATCTATTCATTGTTCCACAACAGCTATATCAAGTTCTAAATACAACAATATTGTCATATGCACAATATTTCTGTCAATCACTCTGATCATATTATCCTGAATAAATGCTGATCACATAATTCATCGATTTACCCCATTTCCTTGAATGCTTTTCCATAACTTCCTACCAGAGATGTAGTATTGTACACATACTGAAGATCATTATAATTTATCCAGTGTTCATGTAATGTTACCCTAACTTCACCTCTGGAAGCTACTGCCTGAATAAACATCATCCCTTGGTTGTATGCTTTGAAAGTAGCAGATGTAACCTAGTCTATCGCTGAATCCCAGCTGTTGTATTGGGAGATGGATGTACCATATTCATATCTTGATTTACATCATCCACATGAAAAGGTTATCTTGAACCTTATCAAGTAGCATGCACCTTTATTTTATAGTTTTATTGGCACATAATCCATATGGCATAAAATTCAGCAATCCAATCATATAAAGAATTGTACAATCATAATTCCAATCAATTACCATTACACTCTTTAAAAAATTACTATCTCAAGGCATTAAGAACATATTTCTGGGATGAAACGATTCAAAGCCAGTGTTTGAAAAACAATTATCCATGCCTTGGAATTATTGCTGTAGCCCATTGGCAGCTTTTGATATGTCAATGTCTTTGAGTGCTCAGGGTTTGTTTGTTTGGTTTTTGCTCCCTCTACCTGCCATGAATGGTTTTTGGAATGGAAAACAAGAAAAGGTTTAATTTAAATCCAGAAAAATTTCCTCTAAACAGCAGAATGGCTCTGTCTTTAAATTCCTTGATGCTAGGCTTTGTCGCTGTGAATATAGTTCCATTCTGGTATCTTTTTCCAAAATAAACCTGTTTTTCACATTGAAAATCTGCTCTGGTAGATATTCTCCATCTTCTATTATCTTGTCCAGCTCATCATGGAACTTTTCTGCACCTTCAACATGTTGTTTCCTTCTTCTCCAGTTATATGCATGTAATATAAGACAACTACTTGTATAAAGGGGTGCCCCTCCAAAAAAACATTTTTCCACTAGCTGGGCAGCAAGCAACTCATTCTGAGTTAGTGCACCCAGTGGCATTGCCTGGGAAGGTTCTCTCTGGTGACAGTGAATTTTTTCATAAAAGCAGTTTCATTCAAACCTAGTTTTTGGTGATGGTCGATATAAGGGAATGGTGTGCAGCTGTGATATTTTGTTTCCTGCCTTGGAAAAATGCCACAGAAACTGTTGTGATGTTGGACACAGCTTACAAGGACAGTGCTATAGGAAAAACTCAAGTGTACCAGTGATTTTCTTGTTTCAAAAAAGGTGAAATGTCAATTGATGACAAACCTGATTCTGGATGCCAATCAACTCCTGAACAGTTGAAAATGTCAACTCCTAGTGCATTCAGTGTTCATTTCACCAGGTCAGATAGATAACCAAGCTTTCTTTTAGAGGTTCTGAAAAGATTGTGTAACAATGTGCAACAAAAGGCCTGATTTGTGTCAGATGGGGTACTGATTTTGTCACAATGACAACAAACTAACTCACACAGCCATCTCAGTGTGCCAGTTTTTGGAAAAAAAACAGCACACTGCTCTTGCTCCATTCACCTCACTCACATGACCTCACTCTGTGCAACTTCTTTTTGTTTCCATGAATGAAGATGGACATGAAAGGATAGCAATTTGATGACATAGAAGAGGTGAAGAAAAAAGTGAGGGAGGTGTCAGCCATCCAAACAAATTAGTTTGAAATTGTTTTCCAATAAAGGAATCATAGATTTGGCAAATATATTAAGTATAATGGAGAGTACTTTGAAAGCAATAAGGTTGTTTCATAGAAAAAATTTACATACATAGCTTTGAAAAAAAATTCTGGTTTTGGCGGGGTACACCCTCATACACTTGAGTTTTCCCCATAGTTCTGTCCTTGCAAGCTGTGTTCAACATCACAACAGTTTCTGCAGCATTTTTCCCCAGCAGGAAACAAAATTTCACACCCCCATGCTGTTTTCTTAAATCGGCCATTACAAATAACAAGGTTCGAATGAAACTGCTTTAATGAAAAAAATTCACTATGAACAGAGAGTATCTTCGTAGGAGATGCCACTGGGTGCATTAACTCAGAGTGAGTTGCTCAAAGCTCACCTAGTGGGGGGAAATACATACTATAAAAGCCCCACTCTGCCCTGTGCAATTCTGGTTTGCGGGGGGACTCCTCACATGTTGGTTCTTGTTTCTTCTTCTTTAAGACTTGATTTTATGTCAGCTGCCTTTAAATTATCTCCAAAATCCTATTCTTATACTTGCTGATTGTTGAAATGGTCCATTATTACAGCCTTTCTTCATGTGCTATTTCACCAACTTTCTTTCTACGATTACAGGTCTTAATAATAACCATTTCTATACGCATGTCTAAAGCCTCTATCATCTTCCTTTTGGATTGGAACTCTCGGCGGCATCACTTCTATGATAGGCATATGGTTGGGGAGTATGAGTGTAGGTGCTATAGTTACAGACACTTGAGCAATCGAGCTGCAGATTAATGTGTACTGTTGAGTAAGATCACAGTACAGGTCGGAAGTCAGGTTCTGTGTGGTAACGATTAAATCAGACTTACAATGGCTGTTGACCACATGGGCAGTTGATTATCCTATATCATTACTGTTGAACACTGGCCAATTTCCTGTGAAAAATGATTCCTGGTACCAACTCCGACTCCATTGCAGATTAAATCATAGCCTTCTATACAACAGTGCTTTGAACACCAAATCATAAAATTGAATATCGGCCAGTGAATGTCTGAGAATTATAGCATCAGCAATGTATGTGCTGCAAAGTTTATGTAATATGTGTTATTAATAAGATGTACCCAAAACAAAATCAAAATAAATAGATTCTAAGTATAGTTTATCACAAATCCAATACAGCATGCTAAAGTCTCGTGTGATATGCAAACACTAGATAAGAAATGCCTTTTCTGTGCTCGCTCTTTGTGTGTGCTAACTACACAATTAGTTGAATAGGTTTATTTAGCACCTAATAATCAGGACCAATATTAAGGCAGTGGTTAAGTGCTGACTGCTAAATAAAAGGTAGAAAGTTCAAACCAACCATTCCACAGAAGGAAGATGCAGCAGCCTCTTTTGTAAAGATTGCATCCTCAGAATCCCTGTGGTGCAGTTCTACTCTGTCCTATGTTTTCTTTCACGATGAGTTGAGATCTTCTTAAGAGCTATGGGTCTCCTTTGCATTTTTCACCTGCCAATCATGCTGTTTTCAGAAAACAAATAGAAAGCAACAACCGAGTTCTTCTGTCTTTGTCTGAAAATAACAAGCAAAATAGGCCTTAATAATGAATGTCTGCAAAGTTACAAACCTGTTCTTTGCTCATCCCAGAGGCTCAACCTTGTGAAGGGATTATGAGTAGCATAACAATGTGACATTCAGTGTTGTTAGTAAAAGTATGTTCTCCTCACAGACAGTCTGAAATATGGCCAGGAGCCGCCTCAAAATTAAATGTAAGGGATATAAGACTCATTGAAGTGCTTTCCAAATTAAATAAATGAGTAGACATTCATTTTACTCAGATTTTGCTAAGAATTTTCAAGGCTACTATTATGCTCTTTTGAAAATAGTTGTGTCACACAAATAACTTGGAGAGTTTCTCACTTCTGCCTCACTCTGTTCTCATACAAACTTTCCAGGATTGTAAAATAAGCTCCAGAAAGTTGATAGTTGCAAAGGGGCACCATTCTAAGCAGTGAGGGAGGTCTTAGATTAAATGTTGAGAAACTAAAGAGAAGTATAAAATGGACAGGGTCAAGGACAGGGCATTTTAACTTCCTAGTAATAAAAATATTTGTTTTTGAGAAGCAGAATTGGGTAAAAATGACAGCTCTCAGTCTGGGGCACTACTTGTAGTTTGAGTTACTTGAGGTTCAATAAAGAAGAATTACAAGAAGTTCTATGTTCTAGACTTGAAAAGACACCACTGGAGAATGATTTAGTGTTGTGCATTTATTTTTTAGCTATACACTGAAATGAGCATTCACCTACATATATTAACTAGCATTAGTCCTCAAAACAAATCCATTTGGTTGTCACCATCATTCAGCTATGTAGACGAAGAACAGTTTGAGAGTAACACGATTACTTGCACAATTGAATGAGGGTTGGTCTGACAATGCACTTTAAAAGGTAGTGCTCCACAGGAACTTTCAGTGGTTCTGTCTTTTTGGTTGGGGAAAGATGAGTCTGTCTAGTCGTGTAAAAATGTACAGTCTCCAACTCAAAAAGGTGCAGTTCTAGTCTGTCCTGCAGGGTTGTGCTATGTCAGAATCAACTCAATGGCAAACTCAAAGGTGAATTTTGGAAGAAGATGGTCAGGTCCTCAGTGTCAACCTTTGTAGAGTGCTTAATCATTTTTTCCACCCGAAACTCCTCAAAGGATAGTATCTATGTTAACAACAAAGAAGCAAAGCAGCCTATTCTGCCAGGCACCTTGTATGTGCTGTTACAAAGAAACTTGAAAGCGGAACTTGACCTCAAAGGAAATGTATTGCTGGTTTGTCTAGCTAGACTTTTACTACTTTTTCTTCTCTACAGGGCTTTTGCATTAGCGTTCTATAGAAAAGAGAGATCTCAGTTTCAGATATACTCTATAGAGACTGGATAGTTTATTCCTGGAATTTTATATATTTTAAAATAGTTTATTAAGCTTTAAATGAGACAAAGATAAAACAATAATAACCATCTGATGAGAAAATTTGTCAGCATGAGCATAGTACAGAGGCTGATATGCAGTATAGTAATTCACAGGCATGATTTTCATTATATCTAAGGGAAATCATAGAAGAGCATGATTGCTGGTAGAGCTACTCATCATTGTTGCAGGTAGGATTACAGAAGCCAGAAAGGGCCATGATTGAAAAACACACAACTATCGGTTTAAAAGGTTACAAGTTTGGTTCTGGGGTTCTGACGACCAGTCTATGTGGTGATTGGATATGATTCATGATCATACAACTAGGTGTCATAGCCACAAAATGGTTTAAGACAATACCAGAATCCTCACCTTTAACTGAAGGAATTGTGTCTGATAGATTGCTTTCAGTAAATGTCAAGTCAGGCTTTCCAGTTCTTTGTGTGAGCATTTTCTGTGTTCTTGTTGTTAGGTGCCATTGAGTCTGCCTTACCCATGGCAATTCTAGTCACAAAAGAACAAAACACTGCTCAGTCCTCACAACTATTCCTATGGTTGAGCCCATTGTTGCAGCCATCGTGTCAATCCATCTCCCTGATGGCCTTCCTCTTTTTCATTGCCTCCCCACTTTATGAAGCATAATGCCTTTCTCTAGGGACTCGGCTCTCCTGACAACAAGTAAGACAAAGTCTCCACATCCTTGGCTATCAGGAGCACTCTAGCCATAATGCTTCCAGGACACATTTGTTTATTCTTTTGGCAACCCATGGTACTTTCAATATCCTTTGCCAGCTCTATAATGCAAACACATGAATTCTTGGTCAGACTATTTTATTCAATATCTAAATTTCACATGTATTTGAGACAAGTGAAAATACCATGACTTCGACCAGGCACAACTTAGCCTTCAAAGTTACCCTTTTGCTTTTTCTGGACTCTAAAGAAGTCATGTGCAGAAGCTGGACCCAATACAATGTGGCCCTTGATCTCTTGACTGGTGCACCCATGAGCGCTGATTGCAGATCCAAGCAAGACAAAATCCTTGACAACTTCAATCTTTCTCCATTTACCCTATTGGTCCAGTGATGAGGATTTTAGTCTTCTTGACATTGATTTGTAATCCACCCTGAAAGCTGCCATCCAGATCTTCATCAAGTGCTTCAAATACTTCGAACTTTCAGCAAGGAAGCAGGTGTCACCGGCATGTCAAATGCTCTTAAGAATCCTTCCTCCAATCCTGAGGCTACATTCTTCTTCATATAAGCCAGCTTCTCTGAAGATCTGCTCAGCATACACATTGAATAAGTACACTGAGAAGATACAGCCCCGACTCCCACTTTTCCTGATTTTAAACCACACAGTATGCCCTTGTACTGGTTCCACAAATACTTCTTGATCCATGTACAAGTTCTGCATGGGTACAATGAGGTGTTCTGAAATTCCAATTCTTCTCAAGGCTTTACATAGCTTGGTATGATCCACACAGTTGAATGCCTTGCCATAGCCAATAAAGCACAAGTAAATATCTTTGTGGCATTATCTACTCTGAGACAAGATCCATCTGATATCCGTAATGCTATCCCTTGTTCCATGTATGACCTGTTCCAAATCTGAATTGGCCCTCTGGTAGCTCACTATCTATGTACTGCTGCAAACGTTGTTGGATGACCTTAAGCAAAATTTTACTTGCATGTGATATCAATTATATAATTCTATAGTTTCATCATTCTGTTGGGTCACTTTTATTTGGATTGGATACAAAATTAGATCACTTTCAGTCAGTTGTCAAAGTAGCTATCCTTAAAATGTTCTGGCACAGATGAGTAAGTGCTTCCAGTGCTTCATCATCCTGTTAAAACATTTCAATCGGTGTTCCATCAATTCCTGGAATCTTGTTTTTGGCTAATGTTTTCAGTGCAGCCTGGACTTCTTCATTTAGCACCATTCTTTCTTGCTTATGTGTTACCTCTGAAATGTTTGGTTGGTGACTAGTTCTTTTTGACATAGTGATAGTGAGTAATTTTTCCATCTAATTTTGATGCTTCCTGCATCACTCAGCATTTTCCCCTGAGAATTTTTCAATATTTATAATCTCAAGGCTTTGAAGTTCTTTCAGTTTAAGACATACTGAGTGTGTTTGTCATTTCTGGTTTCCTAACTCTAGGTATTTGCACATTTCATTGTAATATTTGACTTTGTCTTCTTGAACTGCCTTTTGAAATTTTCTCTTTAGCTGTTTTAGTTTGTCATTTCTTCCATTTGCCTTAGCTACTCTCTGATGAAGAGCCAAGTTCAGTCTCTTCTGACATCCCCTTTAATCTTTTCTTTCTTTCCTGTCTCTCTGATGACATTTTGCTTTCTTTATGTATGATATGCTTGATGTTCTCCCACAACTCATCAGCTCTTCTGTCATTAGTGTTCAATACACAAATCTGTTCTGGAGATATTTGCACAATTTGGGTGAGATAAATTCAAGGTTGTCTTTTGGCTCTAGTGGGCTTATTTTAATCCAACTTTAAAATCTGACTTTACATATGAGCACTCGATGGTATGATCTACAATCAACCTCTGACCTGGTCTTAGCTGCTAATATTGAGTTTCTCCATCATCACTTCCCACAGATGTAGTCCATTTGAGTTCTGTATATGCCATCTGGAGAAGTACATGCGTATAGTCACCATTTGTGTTTTTGAAAAAAATACTTGCTATGAACAAGTGATCTTGCAAAATTCTATCATGGTGTCTCCAGCTTCATTCCTATCACCAAATCCATATTTTCCAACTACTATTGCTTCCTCTTTCTTTCCAAATCTTTCATTCCAATTGCCAATAATTATCAATGCATCTTGTTTGCATGTTTGATCAATTTCAGACTAAAGAAATTAGAAAATTCTTCAATATCTCTATCATTAAGTTTACTGTTTGGTGCATAAAATGTAATAGTTGTGTTGATTGGATTTTCTTGACTGTTGTTAGATATACTTCTATCGCAGATAGCATTGTATTTCAAGATGCATCTTGAAATCTCCTTTTTGACAATGTACGCAAAGCCATTCTTCTTGATGGTGTTATTCTTGGCATCATAAACTGCATGATTTTGATTCCAAATGGCAATACCAGTCATTTCAGTGCTCTGTTGCCTATAATATTGATCTTTCTGCCTTCCATTTCATTTTGTATTTCCTATAAATTTCCTAGATCCGTACTTCTTATATCCCAGTCGTCATTATTAGTAAAGTTTTCAGCTGTCTCTTCTCACTTTGAATTGTGCCCCATCAGCAAATGAAGACCCTGAAGACTTCACTTCCACAGGCTGTAGACCACTCATGTTCTCATGGCCGCTTCTGCTTTGAGAAGGCAGCTCTTCTTCCATCTCATTGTGAGTCCCTTCTAGCCCAAGAGGCCCATCCTCTGGCACTATCTGTGACAATGTTCTGCTTCCATTCACTGGACCTGCACTAGATGACAATGTTCTGAGGCCACATATACATAGGTTTTCAGTGGCTACTTACTCTGAAGTAGGCAGTCGATCCCTTTTTTCAGAGTCTGTTCTTAGTTTGGAAACTTGGCTGAAACTTGTTCACTTTGGGTTACCCTGCTGACATTTGAAATATGATGACACTTTTGACATAGCTTCTAGCATCACAGCAACACAACGCCCTCCCCCCTCAGTAAGACAAACTGTCAGATTCTAGTTAGTTTACTTTGAACACTCTTTCAGAAGGCCAACTGCCCCTCTCTAGACTTTCCCCAGACTTGTCCAAGCACAACCACATTGCTGGTTTAATTGTCCTCAAGCTTTGGGGAAATAGCGTAGAGAACTCAAATAACTCAAATTTGAATTTATGTCAGCCCTTAAAATGGAAGTAGTGTTCCCATTGTTGGCTGCAGTCTTCCCAAAACCAAATGCTTTCGATTATAAGCTTTACTGCAGTTGTAGCCCCCTTTAAGCACCTAAGACTTGGTCTCTTGACATGTAAATCTTGTCTGTGTTCACAGTTTTCTGGTCCAGTTCACCCTGGCCTCAGGAATTGATGTATCTAATCCCTAATTTATTTGCTAAATCTGGAGTACTGTTTCTAATAAATAATGATTAGAATGGGACATTGGTATATGCAACCCAGCTTCCTAGGGCATTATTATTATTATTCTGTGTTGAAAAGTATCTGTTCATCTAATGTTGCATTAAGGAATGCCTGTTTGCAAATAACTGGAAGCCGTGGGAAAAGGTGATTGATTATGCAGTACAGGTAAGCAAGCAAAGGTCAGGTTTTCAGGTTACAAACAAGGACTTCACCTCAAAAGATGGCGAAGGCCTACATGATCTCCATCTCATACTCACATTCTCTTTTTCTGTGCTGACCTATTCTCAGAAAAGACTTCCCACTGTGGTTTCTTAATGGCAGACAGAATCAGCAAATGTAGAAACTTCCTAACTCCAATTCCATTGTAACTAATTGAGTGTGGGTTGTGGTATTGTTAGCTGAGACTCCAGGAATAAACTCTCAAGGCTGTCCCTACTTATGTGTAGTGGGTTACTCATTGGGGTACTAATCACAAGGTCAGCAGTTTGAAATCACCAGTCTCTCCAAGGGAGAAAGATGAGGCTTCCTACTTCTGTAAAGATTTACAATCTTAGAAACACACAAGGGCAATTCTACATTGTCATGCAGGGTGACTGTGAGTGGGAATTGACTCAATGTCAATGAGTAAAGTGTTCCTCCTGATTCCCCTGAAAGGAGAAGGTGAATGGGGTGGGGTAGGGATGGAGAGGGTGTTTACAAGCAACCTGACACAGAGTGTTTTCTTTGTAGGTAAATAAAAATTAGTATTAGACAATGAAATGATATTCTTCTGCTCTATAGATGTCCTGTGTGTGGTTACTCCCCTTTCAGATCAGTCAGGAGCAGCTTCGGGGCCCAGCATTCAGGAATCGTCAAAACAAGGCAATAGAAAGAAGCCTTTGCAACTTAGGACCAGAGGGCGCTGTGAAATGTACCATCACTCTAAATCAATGTCAAGGGGTTTGAAGAATGCTGGCAGTTTCCTGCCAGCAGCCCCTCAGACTTTACTCTTCAGAATTCCCAGTACCTGAGGACTCTGATAGCCTGGGTTTTCCCCAGGCTACTGGCCGGCTTGAAGAACCAGGAGATTAATGCTCCTGGAGAACAATTCTCAGTCAATGATCCATTGCATGGAGATGACTCAGGACACATGTATCCTCTGACTCCAACCCCCAGGGAAGGCTAGGATCCAGGGAAGTGATGGGATAGATGACCTCTTCTCAGTCTCCTTTCCCTATTTCTGCATCCGCGCTTCCTAACAAATTACGTGGTCTTGCACCCTTGTTTTAGAGATTGTAATTGATCACCTAGAACACAAACTTTAAAATATGTTGCAAAGAATGCATATGTTCTCTTGTCATGTTCTCCTTATTGAAGAATAAACAAAGGAGAGGGGACACATAATTATCTTGTCAGAATTCCATTCAACTTTTGTTCTAGACAAATGAAGACACTAGATACTATTATATAAAATATTAATACATTATGCAATACTGAAAAATATTTAAAACACAGTCTATACATTTCATTCCTTCCAATAACCAATTATGGTCAAATACCTTATAATTCCTACTCCAGATGGTAGAATAAATGAGAAATAAAAAGAGAGATAAAAAGAACAATAAATAAAACTTTGTTTTGCTTTTTTTTTTTCTAAATCAATTTAATGGGGCTCATACGATTCATCACAATACATAGATCAATTATGTAAAGCACATCTATATATTTGTTGCCCTCATTATTCCCAAAATACGCTTTCCTCTTGGGTTCCCGGAATCAGCTCATTTTTCTTTTCCCCCCTCCCCCTCCCTTCCTCCTCCCCTCTTCCCCATGCACCCTTGATAATTTATAAATTATTATCGTATTTTATATTACACTGTTCGGCGTCTCCCTTCACCCACCCCTCTGCTGCCCGTCCCCCAGAGAGGAGGTTATATGTAGCTCCCTGTGATCAATTCCCCCTTTCTACACCCCCTTTCCCTCCTGGTATTGCCACTGTCACCCCTGGTCCTGAGAGGTTCATCTGTCCTAGATTCCCTGTGTTTTCAAATCCCATCTGTACCTCTGTGCATCATCTGGTATAACCAGGTCTGCAAGGCAAAATGGGGGTCCTGGTAGTTGGGGGGAGGAAGCGTTTAATAACTAGAGGAAGGTTGTGGGTTTCGTTATTGCTATACTGTACCCTAAGTGACTCATCTCCCCACTACCCCTCTGCAAGGTATGTCCAATTGTCTAGAGATGGGCATTGGGTCTCCATCACGCTCCACCCTCATTGACGAGGATATGATCCCCCACCCCCCACCTTTGGTGTTTAAAGCCTGGTCCCTTTGGCCCTTCATGTTTGTTTACTTTCAAGCCTTTAAGTCCCCAGCCGATATAGGTCTCGATCGCCGGGCACCATCAGCCTTCTTCACCACACTTATTTATGCACACATTCTTCTTCAGTGTTTATGTGGGGAAGGTGGTCACACAATGATGGTTTTTGTTATTTGGTGTCTGCTGCCTGTTCCCTTCAACACTTCGTGTTCACACAGGCTCGTGTGCTTCTTCTCTGTGGACTTTGTTGTTTCCGAGCTAGATGGCTGCTTGTTTGCCTACAAGCCTTTAAGACCCCAGACGCTATATCTTTTGATAGCCGGGCACCATCAGCTTTCTTCACCACATTTTCTTATGCACACATCTGTCTTCAGCGATCATGTCGGGAAGGTAGATATCATGAAATGACCGTTTAGCTGAGCAAGGTGCTCTTGTATTAGGGGAGTGCGCATGAGGAGGCCCAATGTCCACCTGCCACCCTACTACCAAACCTATAATTATTTGCACCTAGGTCTGTTCCCCCCTTAATCTTAAATATATTTACATATGTACATGTCTGTATTTAGGCTTGTATATATGCCCTTTGCCTCCTACTTCTTTCCTCTATTTCTTTGCAGCTTCCTCCTGTCCCAATACCATGTTCAGCCTTCATTCTGGCTTCAGTAGTTTCTCGTGGTTGCTTTTATATAGTACTGGCTACTAACTTAAAAAAAAAAAAAAAAAAAGAAAGCCGGCTTCAGAATACCTTCAAGTAGCATCATTTGTAATCCATACCAAAGAACTAAGCCCACTTTCACTGAGTCCATTCCAATTTGTAAAATTGCAAAAGGACAGAGTAGACTTGCCCCACAGGGTTTCCAACCTTTACTGAAGCAGACTGCCATATCTTTATCATGCACTTAACCACGACGCACCAGAGCTCACTTAACTCTTTACAGGTATATTTAAATGATAACTATTTACAGTGGATTAAGTCAGTTAAGTCACCAGCAAAGTTTTTTTATAAATTCTTTGATAAAGCCATAATCATAACTCTTAGCAGGATACTTTTATGTCCAAAGTGACTAAATTTTGATAAGATAAGCTGATATTAGAGAAAAGCTATACAGAAAAAGTTTTTTGAAATTTTCAGATTATTAGGTAGAAATTTGATCTCTACACATTTGCTAATGTTAATGATGAAAAATTATAGAAAATAAGCCAGCAATTAATCTTCTGCTCCTTGAATGAAAGCAGGCTCAAAAATTTACAACACTGATAAAATGCAAGTGTTTTGAAATTCTGAGGGAAGCTCCAAAAAATCAGTACGTGCTATACTAAAAATATTGTTTTTGATTTTGTTATCTTGTGACATTTTTGGAAACATTTTCTCCATTTAGTGTTAAGAGTTGATTTAGTGTAATTTAGTGACACTGAAAGTGTCATTTATTAAAATAAATTCATACTTGAGGAACTAGTCCCTGAAATAAACTTTCTTTTAAGCAGGAAAATAAGTTCTCAGAAACGCAGACATACATATACATTTGCACACTAACATACTAGATCAATAAATAAATCCTATGAGGGGGAAAAACTGGGGAAACCATTTTATATCAATTATTACAGAAAAATACCTTTTTTCTTAATATGTAAGTGGCTCTTCCAGAGCAATAGAAAATGTATAGAAATTTATGGAGAAAAGTATGCAAAGTAAAATTATATAAACATTTCAAAGAAGATAATGTAAGATATTTCTTAACTATTTGAAGAAATATCCAACTTAATTCATTTGAATGTAAATAATACAAACTAAGACTAGAAGTTGACTTTTCAAATGCCTGATTACCAAATACCAAACATCTTATACATCACCACCTTATATAGGAAAATCAACATTTTGTCCTTGAATTGGCATGGAAATAAATGATTTGTATGTCATTGAATGACACTTTTGCATTAACGTTAGCAGGTCATTTTCTAATATTGATATATGCCTCATATATGAAGGCGTGTCAGAACATTCATAAAAATGGATTAAATTTTTTTTCATGAACTTTAAAAAAAATACTTTTATTGGGGTCTCTTACATCTCTTATCACAATCCGTACATTCCTCCAATGTGTCAAGTATATTTGCACATATGCTGCCATCATCATTTTCAAAGTATTCTCTTCCCACTTAAGCTCCTGATGTCAGGTCCCAAGTTCTCCCCCCTCCCTCCCTCAAGGACTCAATACATCATAGATTATTTTTCCCATATCTTGCATGGTTCTCCATCGCCCCTCACCCACTTTGCCGTCATTCATCCCCCTGGGAAAGGGTTCTATTTTGATCCTTGTGATCAAGTCCCCCTTTCTCCCCCACCCTCCTCTAATCCTCCTGGTATTTCTACTCTCCTTGTTAGCCATGAGGGGTTTATCTATCCTGGATTCCCTGTGTTGTGGGCTCTTCTTATCTGTAGCAGTGTGCATACTCTGGTCTAATCCTATTTGTAAGGTAGAATTGAGGTCATGATAGTGGGGGGAAGGAAGCACCAAAATCTAGAGGAAAATACAGTGTTTCATCGTTGCTATACTGCACGCTGACTGGCTCATCTCCTCCCTATGACCCCTCTGTGAGGGGATGTCCAATTGTCTACAGATGGGCATTTGGTCTCTGCTCCATGCCCCTCCCAATTCACTTTGGGTATGGTTTTATTCTGGGTCTTAGATGCCTAATACCTGATCCCATTGACACCTCATGATCACACAAGCTAGTATTCTTCTTCCATGTGGGCTTTGTTGCTTCTGAGCTAGATGGTCACTTGTTTATCTTCAAGCTTTTAAGACCCCAGATGCTATCTCTTTTGATAGCCGCGCACCATCAGCTTTCTTCACCACATTTGCTTAAGCACCCATTTTGTCTTCAGCAACTGTTTTGGAAAGGTAAGCCTCACCGAATGCTGAATTGTTAGAACAAAATGTTCTTGTGTTAAGGGAGTACTTGAGTTGAGGCTCAATGTCCATCTGCAACATTAGTTCTTAACATAGATATGAGTAAATAGTTCTATTCCCCTCTCGTTTTATATATACACACACACACACACACATATGTACATGCCTGTATTTAGACCTCTATAAATGTCCTTTGCCTCCTGGTTCTTTCCTCTATTTCTTTTTTACTTCCCTCTTGTTCTACCATCATGTTAGGCCTTCATTCGGGTTTCCTAATTCCTAGCTGCTACCTTGCCCTTGATTGAGCCCTACTAGTCATCCTACAAACTTTTTCATGAACTTTTTAAAGCACCTCATATATCATTTTTAAAAAGCAAGAGTACACAATAAAAAAGTTTTATTAAAAAAAAGCAATGTGAAAAACAACTCAGGTGCTAGCATATTAACATTTCGATTAACTATTAAGGACTTCATATACCTATGCTGTTATTTGTGCACCAATGGCCTTTTGAGTTTTATTCAAAGTATACAGGGCGCAGAATTCAGGCATGGGTGCAATGGCAAAATGTTTTCCACATGTAGCTTATGAATAACTTTTGAAATTAACTTTGAGAACATGTTGGAAATTAAACTCCATTTTCAGTTTATTAAAAAAAAAAGAAGTCTATTGTTTCTTTAGGTTTGTGGTAGTTATATAATCCATGACAATTTGAGGATTCAGAATGAAGGGGTGAAGTCTAGGCTGCCAATGAGGCCTCTGTGTGGGATTCTAGGAACTCCTGTATTCCTCCCTGGAAGCGGGAGACAATCTCTCTCTGTGCTCATTTCCTGGGAAACATTGTAGTTGACAAGCCACATGGAGAGAGGCTGAAGGAGCCACATGGAGACCCTGCCAGAACTGAAATACTTACAATGCCACTGGATCTACAATACTTCCCATCCACCGGCCTGTGATCTTCCTGCATTCAGTGCCATTGCATGTGTTTTGTGAGTCAGAAGAGGGCTTTATAGATTGGAGTTAGACACATGGGCTAATATCAGACTTGCAGACTTGATCTGGACTGGGCTGGGATGTTTTCTCAATATTCAATTGCTGTTGTATAAAAAGCTCTTTCTTATATACATATGAATGTCTATGGATTTGTTTCTCTAGTCTACCCAGACTAACACAGTTTTCTTTACCTACATTATTTCCTTTTAATTTAATTGATCACTTCATTGAAAGAATGAGAAGAGAACTAATATGGTTATTTATAGATGGCTTTCACTATCTAGAGATAGGATGGTGACACTTCAATTCACTTACTTGGGATGTGATGTTTAAGAAGTACTCTAGATAAGGGCATCATGTTTGGTAAAGCGGAGTGTTGGCAACCACAAGGGAAATTGATTGAGGTGAAATGAGACGCAACCACACCAATGATGACGAACATAACCAGGAACATGGCCAGGCAGCATTTCATCCTATAATACTTAACTTTTTATTTGATAAGATATCATGAACCTAAGCCAACTTGATAGCCTATGTTGCTTCTTGGCTGGCCAAAAGACTAATGGAAAGAAAGCGCATGTAGACAGAAAGGCACAATATTTTCAAAAGAACTGCCCTCCAGGTCAGGACCAGATACAAACTTTCTCAAAGTTTCCATTGGTCTCAGAGTCTTAAATGATGATGTGTGCATTTCTCACCTTTGCAGGGTCTGCCAGAATTGAATTATTGCTATATTACAGCCTTTCCTCCTTGATGTTATCTGAACTGCAAGAAAATTTGTGAAATGCATAGAAATGTCCAGTTCCCTGTATAAGTTTCTTGTCAGAAGGTCCATACCCTCCCCGGGAATTTAAAGCAGGTCAATGCCTGGGGTTGCCTGAGCATTGCAGCCTCTAGTTTTTACATCTTTCTGAAAATCTGTTTTTCCTCAGCAAACAATTTGTCTCAGCAGAATATCATGAATTGATCTATACATCAATGTGAAGTTATTCCAATGTCAAATAGAATATTTCCTTGGGTATTAGGATGAGTTTCTGGACTCTGTTCTGTTCAGTTTATCTCTTTATTCCTATATTGAATTCACTTTGCTTTAATTAGTGTAGTTTGGTAATATATTTTCTCTCAAATACAGCCAGTTTCCCATGGTTATTCTCCTTTTTCAGGAATCTTATCATATGCTGTGGTAGTTACATAATCTGATATTAATTTGGGACTTGAGAGGATTAAGAGTGAAGGGGTGGAGTCTAGTCTGTCAATCAGATCATAGCCAATGAAACCTCTGTGTGGGCATGGCCTTCTCCTGAAAATTCTAGGAATTCCCGAATTTTCCTCTTTGGAGGTGGGAGACACTTCTCTCTCTATTCACTTCCTGTGAGACATCCCTGAGGAGAAGCCACATGGACCTACCCTGATGCATCCCTGGGAACTGGGGGGGGCCACATGGAGACCCCTGCCAGCCCTGAGATACTGACAATGCCACTGCAGCCAAAGACTTTCTTCCCACTGGCCTGTGATCATCCTGCATTCAGCGTCATTGCATGTATTTTGTGAGTCTGAAGAGAACTTTATAGATTGGTATCGGACATATGGGTTAATATTGGACTTATGGGCTTGGACTGGACTGAGTTTGGATGTTTTCTCAATATTCAACTGACCTTTATTTATACACGTGTGAGTTTCTATGGATTTGTTTCTCTAGTCTACCTGGATTCACACACATGCCTATATATGCATTTTTTATATATAAGCTGAGGATGTTTCTCTACATATTGTAGATAACACATATCAAAAAACTTAAGTGTCTTCCTTCAAGTCACACATATGGAAAAGCTCAGAGAATGGATTTGAAGTTAGCTCTATTTTTAATGTAAACTTTGAGTCATTGTATATGAAAATAATATGTTGCAAGCATGATTTCTTATGTATTTTTGTAATCTTAAAAATAGTATGGGGGGTAAAATTGAAGCATTACGGAGCTATACGTCTGGGTTATATAACATAAAACTACATTGTGCAGGCGAATGGAAGTGAGGGCAGAAGGACTTGAGGCTAAACAAAAGTTTAGAGGAAAAACTTAGTTGGTTTTTACAGTTGGTATCATAAAAGTACAGAATTCAATTGGGAAAGTAAGATCCAGCTAAAATATGACTGCGCAGAACACATACGCAAAAATGTATTAAGGCATATTTGAGTCCATTGGAGAATCGAAAACCTCCCAGAAGGATGTTGTGAAGTACCTTCAAGTTGACTCCATCTCTTAGCAACCTCAAGAACAACAGACAAAACCTGGCTTGCTCCAGCACCATCCTTACAATTGCTGCGTTTTAGCTCAATGTTGCCGACACTGTGTAAACCCATCTCCATCTCATTGGTGGTCTTTTTATTATTTTTTTTGCTGATCCTATACTTAATGGAACATTATGTCCATTTTTAGGACATTGTCTCTCTTGTTAGCATGTCCAAATTAGGTGAGAAGTCTGATAAACCTTACTTCTAAGGAACATTCTAGCAGTATTGTTTTCCAAGACAAATTTGTTTGTTCTTCCAAGAGTCAGCAATCCATTCAATATTTTTCATCAACAGTACAATTCTAATGTATCAATTCTTCTATGATCTTCCTTAATAATTTTCCAGCTTCCACATCGCATATGAAGCAATTAAAAGTACCATAATTTGGATCAGACATTCTTCGTCTTAGTGACATCTTTGCTCTGTAGCATTGTAAATGTCTCGTGCAGCAGGTATGCTCAGTGAAATAGATAGTTTGGTTTCATGACAGCTGCTTCCACGAGCAATTGATTGTGGATTCAAGTAAAATTAAATATTTGAAAACTTTATTTTGTCTCCATTTATCATGATGTTGTCTATTGGTCAGTTGTGAGGATTTTTGCTTTCATCGGAGAATAAATGGATCTAATGACCAAGGGGACATGGCAGGGTCTTTTGGGCTGAATGGCAGGGAAGCCGGTGGCTCTTGCCTTCCTTTTTCTGTCTTGGATCTCACCTCGTAGGCACTTTCTGACTGTTCCGTCATTCCATGGTGTGAAACTGCATCTCAGGGCAGCTCCCAGGGCTCACAGCCCAGCACCAGTCAGTGTCCTTACCCAGGACAGAGCTTCTTCAGAAATCTCACCGCCTTATGGTGAATTAAGCTCCAATTTCTAGAACATGTTATCTACTTTTCTTTCCTGTGAAATTTTGAACTTCTTTTTCTGCATTACTTTGAGGTAAACCAATTTGTGAAAAACAGAAAACAGAGTTCAGGGAAAAGTATCCCAGATTCTTTGGGATATATCAATATAGATTTGTCCCATTTCATTAAGCAACATATGAGATTATATATCTTAAGAAACATTTTCTTGTAGAATTAGCTTCTAAAAGAAACAGATTGAGTGGACACAGATTGAACAGAGGACTAATCTTCTGTCCAAACTCTCAGATAAAACCATCTGGGAGCAGTAGCGGAGTGCAAATACTTTCTTTCAATGTCCTGAAGCAGGCTATTAAGAGCATGTGGAAACTTGTAGGGAAGTAAGATTATACATTGTTTTTACTTTTCTAATGCAGGCTATTGCTGGACTAAGCTTTTGTTTTACCTCTGATCTGAGCACTTGCTGAAATCTCTGAAAATCTCCGATTATATACTCAGATGTGGGTTCTGTGTGCAGGGTGTGGACCCACCAGGAGAGGCACATAGGACCATCTGTAGATTAGAGATGAAGCGCCTGTCTTCAGCAAAGCACTACTGTCGAGAAATTCAATAGAAAATCATAAACAGAAAAGTTTTATATCTTTCAAAGAAACAACAAAAAATGGTTTACCTTCTTTAAAAATTAATGACAAGAAAGAACAGTTTCATGAATTCAATATAGAAAGACGTATTAACTGATGAATAATGAAGATCTGCTACTAACTTAGAAAGAGACTGAGAAACATGCCCCAAGTCTTCGTCCTCACCTTGCCCTCCAGGTGTAGCAGAGAAACAAGAGGAGTAGGCCGTCATCTGACCACACATTTCCTCGTGATTTTCTGTTACTGCTCCCTGAATCTAGGGCCTTCATCTGCTTGTCCACCTTCTACTACGCATCATCTCTATTTAATCTGCTGTGTACTCGTTCCATATCATCACTGTAACAAATTCCTACACATCTGTGGTCCTCCTAAGTGGTATTCCAACTCATAGCTACCCAAGGTTCAATAGAGCAAAGCACTGCTTGTCCGGTGCCATCTTTAAAATTGTTGATGCCTTTGATTATATTGTTGAAGCCACTGTAACAATCTATCTCACTGAGGGTCTTCCTCTATTTTGCTGATGCTATACTTTAGCAAGTATGATGTCCCCTAGGTCCCTCCTAAAGCATGTCCAAGAAACTTGAAATGAAATCTCCTGGCTTCTGAAGAGCATTCTACTGTTCTTCTTCTAAGACAGATTTTTTTCATTCTTATGAAATTCCATAGTACTTTAAATATTCTTTGCCAATATTCTATGTCAAATGCATCAAACTTTTCCATTCTTCTTTATTCATTATGAAACTTTCACATGCATATGTGACAATTTAAAATACCATGGTATGGACCAGTGACTCTACTTATTCTTTTGATGCTTCCTATACTGTTCAATATGCAATATTTTGCACATAAAATTGGATCACAAATATAACAGCTTAGGATAAACTACATTTGTTATCTTGTGGTTCAGCAGCCTGAAACAGAATTCAGTGGGATATAATCTACTGTAGCAGGGCTGTGTTCCTTGCTTGGGGTTCTTCAGGGAATTCTGGTGTCTTGCCTTTTTGTCTGCGTCTAAATGTTTATTGCTTCTTTAGCTTGTGATCCAGTGTTGTCTTCCAAGACCATATTGGTAAGCTGAATTTCTCAGATATCACTGATATCCATGCCTCTGTTTCCCTCTCTCACTTCCAGGTACTCTTTTATTACCTTGAGTCCATCTGGATTATCTAGAAAAATCTTGCTGTGGAATAAAAAATACACTCAGCCAGAGACACTCCACTCTTCAGATTTCTACATGTAAATTCAGTGACATGAATTATGTTCTTCAAGTTGTGCTAACATTCTATTAAACAATGTCCCAGACAGCATATCCAGAGCTCTCATTGTAGAAGGCACAAGGATTAGGGCACTCATAAAAAACTTAGAAACAAACTCAATACCATCGAGTTGATGCCGATCCTATAGGACAGGGTAAATTTACTTCTGTGAGTTTCTGAGACTGTAACTCTTTACGGAAGTAGAAAGTGCTGCCTTTCTCCCACAGAGCCGCTGGTGCTTTCAAAGTGCTGCCTTTGCAGCTTAGGAAATACACCATGCCATCAGGGCTCCTACTTGGGACTACAGGCAAGCTAACTGATTTTTCAGTTAAATGATTTCTATTAGTTAATAAATAAATGATTTTAATATCATTTAACATGACTTAATGAAGACATGATTCTCCACTAAAATGGAGAAAATGATCTCTGGTGGTGCTGCCTGCTAACTGAAAAGTTGCCAGTTCAAACCCACCAGCTGGTTCTTAGGAGAACGAAGAGACCATCTGCTTTCCTAAAGACTTGCAGTCTCAGAAAACCTATACAAGGTCACTGTGAGTTGGAAATTACTCTATGACAATGAGTTTACTTTTTAATCAAATGGTTATTAGAATTAAATGAGATAATGCGTGTAGAACAGCTATCATCATGCCAGGGGCTTAGTTAACAACCACAGTCTGGTTTTACACCCCATTCCTGATATTAAACTGCACATTATTTTCTTGTTCTGGTTGAGCGACTGCCTCCAGGGTACATGTACAGCTCTGCAGGAAAACCACAAAATATTCATAGTCATCATTCAAAAAACTCAAACTCTCTGCATTAAGTCAATTATGACTCATAGCACTCTCATAGGACAGACTCGACCTGCCCCTGTGGGAGTCTGAGATTGCAAACCTTTACAGTAATGGAAAGCCTCACCTTTCTACTGCAGAGGTGTCTGGTGGATTTGAACTGCTGATCTTATGTTTGGAAGCCCAGTGCCTAAACCACTACATCACCAGGGTTCCTGCTATAGTAATCATTAGAAAGATAAAAATTAACTTATTTATTCATAAACAGTACTTTTGATTCTCAAAATATTACATTAGTAAAAATTATTCTAACTCAAAAAACTAAAAGAAAGAATACCCTAGAATAAGAATACAGAAAACCTTAAGAAAGGGGTTTCTAAATTATCTTCAGGACTCCAAATCAGGATTAGCTGCATGTAAGATTTATTATTATGCACATAAATGCTTACTGGTTTTGTAAAGATCCATATTTCATGCGTTAGGACCAAACTATGCATGGGAGAAAGATCACAAAGGAGGTAGCCACTTTTGTGTGATTTCTGAAGTCAGAAAGCTTTCACTTATCATACTCCTACGTGTCACACCTGAAAAGGTGATTGAACTCCACTTAAGCCCTTCAGTTCTTTTAAACTCTAACTCACAGGGAAAAGGTAAATATTTTTAAATCTTATCACATATTTAGATTTTAATGTGAATGTATTAACTAGAAAGTTTATAGATGGTTATTTTGACATTTGTTCAAAATTCAAATACTAATGAAGAATAACACTCACAGCCTAAAATCTCAACTCTGTTCCCCCTGCAAACGAATAACCAATTGTCAAAATTTCATATACAAATATACACACACATGCACACAGTTTTTTTATTTATACAAATGACTTCATATTATACGTAGTGTTCTGAAATATATTTTTCACTGAATAATGTATTTTGGAGGTTTGTTGGCATAGGATCATGTTTTTTTTTAACTCCATACCGTATTCATGGTTTATTTAATGACATCCCTTATTGATGAATATACAATTGGTTCTCAGTGTGGTTTGGATGTTGTATGTGTGTCCTTGGTAGCAAGTGGCACAGATGATTCTAAGGTTTAGTAGCCACTCCTCAGGTCGGTACATGCCAACCAAGATGAAAAGGGAGCTCTTTGCGCATGTTTTTATCAAATGTGTACATCTTTATATACAAAGGAAGGTAAAAATGCAAGGTAGATAAATTCCAGCAAAATTCAAACCTTGATATGGGATTAAGTACTTGTGTTCTAACAAATCAATCCAAACCCACTGCCATGAAGTCCATTCGGATTCCCAGTGACCGCAAGGGACAGAGTAGAATTAGTTACTCCTTTGAGTTTCAAAGACTAGAAGCCTTTACAGGGGCAGACACACTGGTCTTTCTTCTACAGACTGCATCTGAACCAATACCTTAGGGTCAGCCACCCAATGCTTAGCTCACAGTGCCACCAAACCTCCTGCTCTAATTTTGATGAAACAAAGAATAATAATGTAGGTCAGCTAATGATATATAGTTTATAGGTTATCCAACGACTCATGAGCAAAATAAGTACATTATATATCACTCTTTATTTAGCATAGACAATATAATTTGGTCTCTAATATAATAGAATCTCCAGTAAAATTTTAAATAAATATGATTCTGATAGATATATTTATTACCTTGAAATAAAGTCTGAGTTATGTTAAAAACACTAGAAACTTCCTGTATCCACCTTTGAGAAGACTCAGTGGAAGTGTTTAGTGAGTCACTGATTTATTCTGCCCTGATTTATCTCATGCTTCATAATAAACTTTCCTACATTACCTGAAATTTTAGGTGAGAGAATTTCTATTTAATTAAAATAGCTGTCTTAGTCCAATAGAATGCACAAGTTAAGGGTGTAATTGCTAGAGCAAGACTGATGGAGTTTGAATTTCCATTTAACTATTATCTATATGATCTTGGATAAAACTAATATCTATGTGCCACCGTTTCCTCTTGGAAAGTGGGAATAGTAACAATGCATATCACATACGGATATTGTGTTAAGACACATAAACGCATCTGTAACTGTCACATTGTGTTAAAAAAATTTAGCCACTAAATATACCCTATCCCCTAGTAGGCATCTGAGGTAACCATCATAGTATTAAATTTATTAAAGTAATGTTTTTACATGTCGTTCCTCTATGTCAGTTGCAAACCAGGTTAATAAGCTTTGAGGATAAAATGGAGGTCTCTGAAACAGATGTCTTCTCTGTCCTTCACTGCGAAGGTCCATCATGATCATTCTATCAGTCCTCTTTCTCCGAAGCAAATCATCCTGAAATGTGCCAACTTAAAACAAGAATGTATTCTTCCTCACGGTCTGCAGAATAGCTGAGCAGGGCTGGTCGTTGGTGAGCTTTCTGGGGCAGCTCGTTCAGCTGGAGAATGAGCTGAAGGTGGGACTCGGATGGAATCGCTGCAACGGCGGAGTCCCTCCACCTGGGCTTGCATCCCAGCCTCCGTCAATACCTGGTGATGAGCAGCAACTGACAGGCCATCCACCACATCGATCGGTGAACGCGAGTCAGAAGCCTTGCAAGTTGGGCTCCATCCTATGAAGGTAGAAACTTGTGAGTAACATTGTAAAGTGTGGGAGGAATTTTTGCCGTCACATTTGAAAATAATCTACCTCAATAACAGGCTCATCAATGTTATTGATTTTTAAGTAGAAGTAGTATTATATGTCAGTGAAATGGAAAAGAGAAAGTTTGGTCTATTCATTTGCTGTTGTTAGATGCCATCGAGTCGGCTCTGACCCATAATGTCCAAGAGAACAAAGCACGGCAAGGTCCTTTGCTACCCTCACAATTGTTCCTATACCTGAGCCCACGGTTGTAGTCACTGTGTCCGTCCATCTCGTGGAAGGCCTTCCCTTCTTTCACTGTCCCTCCACATTACCAAGCATGGGACTGGCCTCTCCTGACAATGTGTCCTGTTTTTGCTTCCTTAGAGAGAGCCCTGCCTAATATAGTATGTAAGACAAAGTGTCACCATCTGCGGTAGTTACATAATTTCATGTCAACTTGATAAATAGATGTGGGGGTGGAGTCTAGGCTGTCAATCAGGTCACAACCTGACGATGCCTCTTTGTGGGAGTGGCCTTCTCATAAGAGCCTTCTCATAAGGATTCTGGGAACTTTCTCTGTCTCTCTTTCTACTTTTGTCTTCCTGTGGACAAAACACATGGAGACTTACTGAGATCTGCAAGGAGTCGCTCTCTCTGCTTCACCTTTCTGTTGAAGAGCCACATTGAGAGAATTGGAGAAGTCACATTGGAGACCCATGCCAGTGCGGAGATGCTTCCACAGCCATTGGATCCACGAGACTTTGCACCCACTGGCCTGTGATCTTCCTGCATGTTTCATCATTGCCTGTGACTGCATGAGTATGGACAGAAGGATTTATGGAATAGTAGTGGACTTATCGGCTAATATTGGACTTATGGACTTGATCTGAACTGGACTGGGATTTTTTTCTCAAAATACAATTTCTCTTTTATGTAAAGTTCTCTCTTACACATACATAAGTCTTTGAATTTGTTTCTCTGGTTAACCCAGTCTAACACACCATCCTTGCCTCTAAGGAATGCCCTGGCCTTACTTCTTCCAATACAGATATGTTTGTCCTTTTAGCAGTCCATGTACTTTCAATTGTTTTCTACAGCACCACCATTCCAATGCATGCATTCTTCAGTCTTCCTTAATCATTGCTCAACTTTCACATGTGTATGAGGAAATGGATAAGACCATGGCTTGGGTCAGGGGAAACTTAATTCTCAAATTCATGTCCTTGCTCTTCGATAGTTTAAAGGGGTCTTGTGCAGAAGATTTACCCAATGCAATATGTCTTTTGATCTCTAGATTGCTGCTTCCATAAGCATTGATTATGGATTCAAACAAGACAAAATCCTTGACAGCCTCAAGGATTTTTCTCCTTTGGTCATTATTTAATCTATTGGTACAGTTGTGAGGATTTGGATTTTCTTTGCATTGAGTTGTAATTGATACTGAAACTCCATTCCTTGATCTCACTTTCAGCAAACAAGGTTATATCATGTGCATACCGTAGGTTGTTAAAAAGTCTTCCTCCAAACCCGATGCTACATTCTTTTTTACACAATCCAGATTCTCTAATGATTTGTTCATTATACCGATTGAACAAATAGTAAGAGAATACAACCCTGTCACACACCTATCCTGTTATTAAGCATACAGAAGGCCCTAGTTCTCAAAGTACACTTTGAAAATTTTTATTCAGTGCTTGGACTTCATTCTTTCTTTCATTTGCTTTAGCTAACATAGGATGAAGATCAAGTTTCAAAATCTCTTCCAACATTCAATTTGATCTTTTTTCTATGCTGTCTTTCTAATGACCTTTTGCTTTCTTCACGTGTGATGGTCTTGATGTCCCCCTACAGTTCATTAGGTCTTTTATCATTAGCATTCAAAGGATCAAATCTTTTCTTGAAATTGAGGTAGGATAGACTCAAGGTCATATTTTTGGTCCTTGTACAGTTGCTTTAATTTTCTTAAGCTTTATCCTAAGCACGTATGTTTTTTATTATGTATCTGAGACAACCTTATATATTTTGAACCTATGACTTCTGATTCAAAGCCTCTGTGACAAGATGGGTTAGGTGGTAACTGACCAATGAGGAAACAGAAATTAAGTTGTTATCACTTCCTGTAACTTTTTTTTTAAAACGTCCCATTCATAAAACTCTGTCCTAGACTGCTGGACATTATACTTTGAGAATCTTAGTTATTAAAACAGAGATTTTGAAGTAAATCTGAGTCATGTATATTCCAGGTACAAGCAGGTGGATTCTGGGTTCCCACTGAACTCTGGTCACAATCCAAGAACAGTTAGTTCTGATAACATGGCCCTGCTCAATGCTCACTTTTCTGAAATGGTCACTGAAGACAAGGTGCTACAGAAAAGTGTGGTGAAGAAAGCAGATGGTGCCCTCTATCAATCAGAATAGTGTCTGCTGTCTTAAAGGCTTGTAATCAAACAATCAGCCATTTACGTGAGGAGTCAGCTAAGTCTACATGGAAGAAGCACACCAGAGTGTGTGATCCAAAGATGACAATAACAAAATTCAAATATGGCAAAGGAAAAGGTACAGAGCCTAAATTGAGAACACCAGAATTGTATAAGTCTATTGAGGACAAACAATGGGGCCCCAAACCCATCAGCAGAGTATCTAGTCAGATTAAGCCACTGGAGATCCCCACTAGCTGTAGGCAAGGGTATCTAACAGCTTTGCTACCAGATAGAGATCATTGTAATTGTGCTTATATTGGATCAAACATGATACTCGATAAGTTGACCTCCCTCTTGATCCTACCTGAAATTCTTCTGGTGAAAATATTTCCTGCTATTTCCATGCAAAAATGTCTTCCATGGCCTTTTAAATATCCACAGTGGTCTTCTCTTTCTTATTCATTATTTGTATTTTTATCATTATATTATTATTATATCCTAACCACTTCATTTTGTTTCTGTTTTTTTTTAATCATTTCTGTTGGATTTTCCAGTGTGTGAAGCACAGGAGTAGATGCATAGAGATAGGAACCGATGAATGGTTTATAGGGGAGATGGGGATGAGGGTCGGAGATAGGGGTGGGGGTCGGAAGGTGAGGGGGCAAAAGGAGCAAATAAAGTATGTGTGGTGTGGGTAGCACTAGAACTGGTGGTAGCTACACAACTCATTTTAAAAGTGGCATAACCATGGAGGAAAAAATTAAAATATTCTAAAATTGATTCTGGTAATTGTGGTAGTTACATAATTTGTTGTCAATTTGAGACTTAAGAGTGGAAGGGTGGAGTTTAGCCTGTCAATCAGGTCTAAGCTTGATGACCTCATTTGGAGACGCTCAGGAGATAAATAGCTCACTGGAGGCAGGACACATCCTCACTCCCTGTGAGACATTCCTGTTGAGAAGACACATGGGGCTATGCTAGAGCCTGGGAGCTGAAGGAGCCATGTGGAGACCCCTGACAGCACTGAGATGTTAACACGGCCACTGGGTCCACAAGACTTTCCACCCTATGGCCTGTGATTTTCCTGCATTAGGCGTCATTTCATGTGTTGCATGAGTTTGAAGAAGAATTTATAGTTTGGCATCAGACATATGACCTAATATCGGACTTATGGACTTGATCTGGACTGGGCTGGGATGTTTTCTCAATATATACAATTGCTCTTTGATATAAAGGTCTCTCTTACACACATAGAGTATCTATGAATTTGTTTTTCTAGTCAACCCGGACTAACACAGTAATATTGCCCAACTCTTGATATAATTGAACTATTGAATTGTGTGATATTGATATGTGGATTAACTGCCAATAAAACTGTTTTTTAAAGGATATTGAAGACATCAAAAGGGGAAATTTATTAATAAGGAAAATAATCTACAAATTCCATGATATATATAGAAGCTATTTTGTAGAATAAAGCATATTGAAGGAGAGCAAAGTAGGCCTCTACCATAATCCAGAATTTATACTTTTTCAGGCCAAATATTTTGATGTAATAAAACCAAACAATTTGATGAATAATTCAAGACAAATAATCAACAAGCATTTATTTTCTGGTTTCTTGATTCTGAAAAGATAGTGCAAGTAAGCAATGGGGATTTAAAACAAGCTACCTAAAGAGATGTTGAATTTATTTTTGGGTAAGTCAGGTACCTTGAATTACAGACCCTCACCAAGCAAAAATGGAGACATGGGAATAGCTTGTAAAGCTGCTCTTTACTTGATAATTTCTACTCTTTCTGCTGCATATTGACCCCATCTCCACAATGAGTTAATTTTTTGATTGTCTACCTGACTTGTAACTACACTATGTGGTGAGGTAGATGGGCCCCTGAAGGTTTCTGAGACTAAATCTTTATGGAAACAGAAAGCCTTGTCTTTCTCCTGCAGAGCAGCTGGTGGCTTTAAACTGCTGACCCTAAGTTTAGCAGCCCAGCATGTAACCACTATGCCACCAGCACTTTATGAACTGGAATCAACTCGATGGTAGGGGATTTGGTTTGTTTTGCTTTTGGTTTATCATTCACTCTAATGGCTTGACATCATCCAGAATATTAAAATATAGAAGAATTGTATAAGTCTATCCTCAGAATTTTGTCTGAGGATATTTTGCCTATCCTCAGAAGTTCAAAGAAATATAAAGTAATATACAAGGACTTTGAGACATGATGCCATTACGGACAATCCCAATAATCACCAATTGGTCAATTTGACTAACTCTAGTGGTTTGTGTCTTGCTATGACACTGGAAGGTACATCACTTGTATTTCAAATACTAGCATGGTACCTATGGTGCATAGGTTACAGTGATTCTTCCAGAATAAGATTAGGAGGAAAGGGTTGGCAATCTACCTCCAAAAATTAGCCAATGAAAACTATATTAAAAATCTTAAAGGCTCACTTTGTACATGCTCAATGGAAAAATCATGATTAAAATGATAATTTTTACAGACTACACAATTCAAAATATTTGAAAGATTTTAAAATATAATCATGCCAAAAATCTCAAAACTTAGTAGAATATTGTCCAATATAGTGCTGGAAAATGAACCCCATGGGTTGTAAGGAATTACACATTAGCTGCAACAATAAATTCAAATATACTAATAGTTATGAAGCTGGTTCAGGACTGGCCAATATTATATTCTATTTTTCACAGCACCACCGTGAGTCAGAGTGGATAGCAGGAAAATAAATAATAGTAATGCATCTAGAGATCTGAAAACAATATACATATAAGGAAATCTGAAATAAGTTTGTTAATAGAAATTTCAAGTCTCAAATAAGAACACTGCCCTTGAATCAGCGTCTACTGCCATTTACCCTCCGTGGAACAGACCCTTCCCATCCTGCATCGTCCTCACAATTGCTAAGACCTGGAGCTCGTTGCTGCAGCCACTGTGTCCATCTGTCTCCTTAAGGCTCTTTCCCTTTTCACCGGCCACTGACTTAGCCTGTCATGGTGTTCCTTATTCTCCATTAATTGTTCTTTCCTGAGAATATGTACAAACTCTGTGGAACAAAGTGTCTTTGTCTTCTCTACTAAAGCATGTTCTGGTTAAACCTCCTACATGACAGATGTGCTTGTTCTTCGGGCAGCCCATGGTACTTTCACTCTTCTTTACCAATGCCATGATTCAAATGCATCAGTTCTGGTCTGGTCTTTCTTATTTATTGTTCAGATTTCACATGAGGCAACTGAAATGACCATGAATTGCCTTAAGTCAGCAATACCTCGGTTTTCAAAGTTACTTAACATGTTATGCTTTAGCACTTTAAAAAATCCTGTTTTTTAAAAAAAGTCTTGTGCAGCTGATTTCTCCAGGATAATCAGTTGCTTGATTTCTTGACAACTGCTTATATGAATATTGATTATGGATCCAAGATAAACAAAGTCCTTGACAATTTTGATCTTTCCTCTGTTTATCATTGGTCTAGTTTATATTGGTCTAGTTGTGAGGATTTGGGTTGTCTTTTCGATGAGTTGCAATCCAAACCAAAGACTGCAGTCTCTGATGTTCACCAAGGGCTTCATGTCTTTCTTGCTTTCAGCAAGCATGGTAGTCTTATCTACATATTTCAGGTTGTTAATAAGCTTTCCTCCATTCTGATGCCATTTCCTTCTTCATATTAGCCAGTTTCTCGGATTATTTGCTCAGCATACATGTTAAATAAATATAGTGAACCTGTGAAATCCTGATGTATAGCTTTCTTGATTTTAAATCATATATAATACTCTTGTTCTGTTCAAGCAACTGCATCTTGGTGCATGGACAGTTTCCAAATGAGAACAATGATATATTCTTGAATTCATGATGTTCTCCATGTTACCTATTGTTCCTTATGATTCACAAAGGAAACGACCTTGCATAGTCAATAAAATGAACGTAAACATCTTTCTGGTATTCTCTGCCTTCAACCAAGATCCATCGACTCTTCGTAATGATATCCTTCATGGCACATCCTTTGGTGAATTTACATTAAATATCTGGTAGTGGCCTATGAATGTACTGCTGCAACTGTTTTTGATTGGTCTTCAGCAAATTTTTACTTGAATAGGATGCTAATGTTATTGTTTAATAATTTCCATGATATCGTGTCACTTTTCTTTGGAATGAGCGCAAATAGGAACGCCTTCCTGTTGGTTTGACATATAGTGTCTTTCAAATTTTTTGGCATAGCCTGGACATAGAGTGCTTCCAGGGCTTCACCGGCTTGTTGAAACAATTCAGTTAGTATTAATTATGTAAGATTAGCACTTCTCAAAATGAGCTGGGAAACTCAGACTTGTGACCACTTAAGGAGAAGAGTCATAGGGACTGAGTTGTGAGTAGGGAAGGGGGCATCAAGTCAGTTCTGATTCACAGGGGCCCTATACACAACAGAACAAAACACTATCCAGTCTTGTACCTTCTGCACCATTGGTCTTAAGTGTAAGCCTTTGTGTAAATCCGGTTTGTCAATGTTTTTCCCCCTTTTCACTGCCCCAGTACTTCTGCACATATGATATTCTTCTATAGGGATTGGTCTGTCCTGACAACATGTTCAAAATATCTAAAATGAAGACTCGCCATCCTTGCTTCTAAGGACCATTCTGGCTGGACTCCTCTCAGAACATATCTGTTTCTTCTTTTGTCAGTCATTGGTACTGTCAATATTCTTTGAAAATGCCATAATTCAAATGAATCAAATTTTCTTTGGTCTTCTTTAATCATCATCCACCTTTCACATGAAAGTAACATAATTTGGGTTGGACATACCTTACACCTCAAGGTATCATCCTGGCCTTTTGACATGTTCAAAAGGCCTTTTGCAGCAGATTTGCTTCATGCAATGTACGCTTTTCTCTCTTGACTGCTGCTTCCAGGAGCACTGATTGTGTACGCACAAGACAAAATCCTTGACAACTACAATCTTTTCTCAGTTACAAAGAAGGAACCCTGGCACACAATTGTCCTGATTTTAAGCCAGGCAGTGTGCCCTGTTCTATTTCCAAAACTCCCTCTCAAACCATTTACTGATTCAGCAAGAGCACAGTGTAGTATTCTGTAATTCCCATTTGCTCAAGGTTATTCATAGTTTGTTATGGTCCACACAGTGGAACACTGTAGTGTAGTCTATAAAGCTCAAGTAAACCGCTTTCTGATATTTGTTTTTGCCAAGATGCCTCTCATATCAGCAATGATATCCCTTGTTCCAAGTCCTCCGCTGAATTCAGCCTGAATTTCTGGGAGTTCCCTATCAATGTACTGCTGCAACTATTGTTCGATGATCTTCAGCAAAAACTTACTTCCATGCGATATGAATGTTATTGTTCTGTCATTTGAGCATTCTTTGGGCCACCTTTTTTGGTATGGGTACAAATATGGATCTCTTCCCAGCAGTTGGTCAAGTAGCTAACTTCCAAATATCCTGGCATAGCTGTGTGAGTGCTTCCAGTGCTTCATCGGCCGGTTTAAATGTTTAATTGGTGCTCCATCTATTGCTGGAGCTTGAACTTCTTCCTTCTGTACCATCATTCTTGCTCATGTGTTATCTCCTGAAATGGTAGAATGTTGACTAGGTTTTTTTGGTACAGTGACTCTGTGTGTGTTTTCCATCTTCTTTAGATGCTTTCTGTATCATTCAATATTTTGCCCATAGAATTTTTCAATATTGAAGCTTAAGGCTTGAACTTGTCCTTAGTTTTTTTGGTATAAGATATGTGGAGCATGTTATTCCTTTTTGCTTTTCAAACTCTAGGTAGTAATATATTTCATGATTATGTTTGACTTTGCTGCCTGAGCTGCCCTTTTGAGCTCTTTGATTTTATTATTTCTTCCAAGTGTCATAGATCTTCTATGATGAAGAGCAAATTTCAGGCATCCATTTTGATCCTTTCGTTCATTCTAGTCTTTTAAATCACCTTTGGTTACATCATCTCTGCTGTTCTTGATGTCAGCGCAAAGCTCTTAAGGTCTTCTGTCACCAGTGTTCAAATGTCAAATGAGTTTGACATGTTCTGAAAATTCAGGTGGGAGAGATTCAAGGTCATATTTTGGCACTAGTTGACTTGTTTTAATTTTCTTCAGCTTCAACCTGAACTTATATATGAGTAATTGGTGGTCTGTTCTACAGTCAGCTCCTGACTTGATTTTGGCAACTAATATCGAGCTTCTCCATCCTCTCTTGTGACACAGATATAATCAATTTGATATCTATATATTCCATCTGGAAAAGTCCACAAGTATAGTTGCCTTTTGTATTATTGAAAAAAGGTCATTGGTCTTTAAAATTTCTATCATATGATCCCCAATTCCTTTGTATCATCAAAGTCATATTTTCCAATTACTGTTCCTTCCGCTTTGTTTCCAACTTTTGCATTCCAATGGCCAATAAATTAAAATGCATCTTGATTGCATGTTTGATTAATTTCTAATGGAAAATATTGCTGTAATTCTTCAACTTCATCACTAGCCTTGGTGGTTAGTGCATAAATATGAGTAGTAGTTTTATTGACTAGATGACTTTGCATGTAGATAGATATTATTCTATTATAGACAGCTTTGTAGTACAAGACAGATCTTGAAATGTCCTTTTTGACCGTGAATGCAACACCATTCCTCTTTATTGTTTCATTCTCAGCATAGTAAATCATGTGACTTTCTGACTCAAAGTGGCCAATACCAGTCCATTTCAGCTCACTACTGCCTAAAATGTCTATTTTATGTGCTCCATTTCATTGTTACAACTTCCAACTTTCCTAGATTCATACTTGATACATTTCACATTCCTGTAATAATTGATATTTGTATCTGTTTATTCACATCTTGCATTGTGTCCAGTCAGCAAATGAAGATCCTAAGGTCTTACTTTACAGGCTTTGCTCCACTGAGGGTATTATTATTGAGTTTTCTTTGAAAAGCCATATTTCCTCAGTCATATTTTCAGTTCCTTTTGACCTTCAGAAGAGCCCTGGTGGCATAGTGGTTACATTTTGGGCTGCGAGCCACAAAATTAGTGACTTGAAACCACTAACTGCTCCAAGGGAGAAAGACAATGCATTCTTCTCTTGCAAAGAGCATTGTAACCACACACGGACTACCTTATCTCATGTGGTTGCTATAAGTCAGAATCAATTCAATGGCAATGAGTTTTCTTTGGTTTGGTTAGACCAGAGGAGCTCAGCTTCTGGCACTGTCTCTGCTAATGCCTTACTTCTTTTCATGGGGTTTTCAGTTTCTGACAATATTTTGATTCAATCCATTAGGTTTTCTGAGCTAATCACTCAGAAGCGGACAACCTGTTCCTCCTTAGTCTGTGAAGCTCTTCTAAAACCTACTCGCTCTGGGTGACCCTGCTGGCACTTGAAATACTGGCAACATAGCTCCCAGCAACACACAAACAACCATAAAAAGCCAACTAACAAAGAAGTGGTAGAAAGAGACATAGCAGCTTATAAATTCTAATGACATTGATTTTAACAGGACGTATATTTTAATCAGATGCATGTTTTAACCAGAAGGTCTTTACTATGAAATTGAATAAATGTGTTGTTTAGTAAAGTAGAATGGTTTGGTTTTGATTATTAAAGGGTTTGTTGGCAGTAATAAATTTAGTAATTGGAACATAACCCTTTATATCAGAACTCTACCACAAAAGGCTACTTTTTAGTGCATTTCACCAAAGAGAAAAACTAATAGAAATCTTGAGTTCTTTCTGAGAGGCTAGAGTTGCGTCTGAGTGGGCCAAGTATTTAATACCCTCTTCTCTGATGTTGGAAACCTAAACCACATTGAACCCAGACATTTCAATGTCACAGTGTCTAAAATGCTCTGATTATTATGCAGTGGAATTAAATTAATAGAAATCACATTGAAAAAGATAATTTATTTTCAATCATGGGACATGTCTAATGTCTCTCGAGAATGGCATTGCTTAGGAAAACAAATGAAATTGAATATTGCAACTTTATGATATCATCTAATTTATGTGTATAATTTAACTGAGTTAATTGATACCAAAGATTATTCACTCACTTGAATACATTAAAGCTTCAGAGGCAATTGGTCAACTTTTCCGTATCACTTATGTTCAAAACAGGATATCATTTGAGATCTCTATGTCTCCCAATACAACTCATCAAATTCCTTTGGTGTTTCATTTTGTGGATGCAATTAACTGGCATTAGAAAACCCTGATCAAAGCATTATGATTAATCCAAACATATTTATTTCCATTCTCATGAGTTCTGTTCATTTTATTATGTGCTCAATACTAATTTTTAGCTTCTTCTACTCTCTTTAAAATCCATCAAAATATCTTCTATACCAGTAGCAAATAAGAATGAAAAATGGAGTGATGTAAGGTTATGTTTTTATCAATCTGCATGTTTTTCCAGACATGGGTGCCTATAAATTTATTTATGCTAAGAACATTTTAAGCAGCACACTTATACTTCATTGAAGTATAAAATGTCAAGTTATTATTTGATATACAAGGAACTTGAAAAAGTTTCTGTTTCCTTTGAGAAAGAAGGTCATATTTTCTTACTATCAAAAAAAGAAAAGATTTCATGTACCAGTCCCTACCCTTTCTTTTTGAAAGCAACTTTTCACTTTGGCTGTCTTTCTCCCTGTCTTCTCTTCTCTGTCTGCATGGTTTTTATATCCTGGACTCTTCAGAGTTCTGCTTAAAGTTAGTATGTACCTGCAAGTTGTTATCAATCTCCAATGATGAAAAGAAATCTTGTCCAATGTATTAATTGTTGAGGGTTTAACTGAAAATGGATTTAGTGAGCTGGCCTTGAGGAGCATACAAAATACAGAGAATGAACTCACTACCAAATGCAAGGGTATAGACGAATTTCAGCCACACTTTTCCATATATATTAAGCCCTTACTGTTTTTTCTACTTCATTGTTCCACAAAGAGTCACATTTTTGTTGGCATCTGTTTGCTCCATTCTTTTAAAAATCTCATGTTTGCTAAGATCATGCAATTGAGAATGCCACGAAGATTATGCTCTGTGTGTTTTCAATGTTTATTAAAAGTTTTACTTAGAATTTATTCATCCTGATATAAGCCCTAATTTTCTCCTCCTTCCAAGCCTTGAAATGTTTGGGAGAGGCAACCAGACCAGAAAAGTAGTAGTGTTCAGCACTTCCTCAATTCTGGCCACCTGTCCTGGCATGTGCTACTAACTATTTATCAGTAATAGAACCATAAACTTATCAAGGATTTGGTCTTGCTTGGACACACAATCAATGCTCATGGAAACAGCAGTCAAGAGACCAGAATGCTAGTTGCATTAGGTAAATCTGCTGCAAAAGACCTCTTGAGAGTAATCGAAAGTGAGGATGCTGCATTGAGGACTGAGGTATGCCTGACAAAAGCCATGATATTGTCCATTGCCTCGCATGCATGTGAAAGTCGGACACTGAATTAGGAATACCTAAGAATTGATGCATTTGAATTGTGGTGCTGGCAAAAAATTATTGAAAACCTGTGGACTGCTGAAAGGACAAACTGACCCATCTTGGAAGAAATATGTTTAGAGCACTCTGTAGAGTTGAGTAAGGCAAGATTTCATCTCACATTTTGGATATATTTTCAGGAGAGAACGGTCCCCAAAGAAGGACATTATGCTTGCCAAAGTGGTGGATCAGTGAAACAGAGGAAGGCCTTGAGTGAAGCAGATTGACACAGTAGCTACACCAAGGGACTCGGTCACAGGATCAATTGTGAGGGTGGTGCAGGACGGGGCAGTGTTTCTGTTCTGTTGTGCACTGTGTCACTACGGTTTGTACATACCAATGCAATGGTGCCTGACACCATTATATTGTCACTGTTTAATTTCTATTATTCCCACAAATTTATGCTAACCATGAAGAGAAAGTGGGTTGCTATCACCAAACACACAAAGCTCAACAGACTAAAGCACCTAATAGCATTTCAAGGGAGTGATTTTAGACACGTGTCCTATAAAAGACATGAGTGGTGGGTGCTTGTGGATGTGTGGGCAGAAGAGGATGTCTCAAAGGAGTTTAATTATATAGATGGCTCTTTTTGAATAAAACTTATCTATCATCACATGTGCAGTAATAGATTGCATGCCACCACGTACTTTTATTGGGGGCAATGAAATGTTTTGCTGTGTTCAAACAGACCTCTTAAAACTCCTTTTAAAAAGCTACAATGTTCCAATGTATCCATATTTATCCTCTTGAAGGAAAAAGAAAACTAAATCTATTAGGTTAAGAACAGCTCTTTTCAATGAAGGAGTAAATTAACAAGCTAGAATGTTTGCAATAGAGTAACCAATTATTATGCTCTCCTATAAAAAAAGGAGCTTTGTGAAAGGGAGAATATCACACTAGAAACTAGACAATTCAGGCATAAGTTCAAACTCTTTCTTTAAACTCTCCAAATTATCTTGAGTGATGTAATTATCTTTTCCGAATTTCCACATCTCCATGTGTAGAATAGAGATGTATAAAACAGATTTAGACTCACCATGAAGATCTTTGTGAACATGTAAGGGTATAATGGCTATGAATATATTTTCTAAGAGTAAATTTACTGCCCTTGAGTCCATGCAGACTCATAGAGAACCCCATGGGTTCCCAAGACAGTAACTGTTGGCCGGAGTAGAAAGTCCAGTCTTTCTCCTGCAGAGCTGCTCATGTTTTGTTTGTTTGTTTGTTGTTTGTCTGTTTGTTTTTACTGCCAACCATGTGGATCACAGCCCAACATGTAACCACTACACCACCAGGGCTCCTCTTTTCTAAACATAGGTTTTAGGTTCTAATATTAGCACAGGTACTTAAAATCACCTTTGAAAAAATTCATTTAAATTCCTCAGGAAGCATAGAATCCATGGTAAAGGTATCAAATAGAGCAAATAAAAACGTGTTTTTTAGGTGCTATCAAGTTGATTCTAACCATAGTGACCTTAGGCACAACACAATAAAACCTTGCCCTGTCCTGCACCATCCGCACAATTGTTCCTATGCTTGATCCCCTTGCTGCAGTCACTGTGTCAATCAATCCCCCGAGAGCCGTCCTCTTTTTCTCTGTCTCTCTACCAAGTCTGATGTCCTTCTTCGGTGGCTGATCACTTCTGACAACATGTCCAAAGTATATGACAACTTCTCACCATCCTAGACTTGAAGCATCACTCTGGCTGTACTTCTTCCAAGATAGATTTGTTTGTCCTTATAGCAGTCCATGATACCTTCAAAATTTTTCACAAGCATCACAGTATAAAGCATACTTAAACTGAAAACATATTCATCCTATTTATCCAACATTAGCTGTGGATAAATAGTTAGCTGTGCATCTTCTTTTCCTGGAAACTCTAACATGGAACCTCTTACATACCAGGAGAGAGCTAACAGGATTATCTCGCAAAACGTCTAACACCATCAGCTTTTTCTCCAGTTCTGAATAGATCTTTGTTTCTTCACGTGAGAACCAGATAAAGAAAGTTGGTGTAAGAGCCACTCACAAAAAATTTTCCCTTACGAAAAAGATGAGCAAATTCACTTCTCCCCTCTCTTGATTACTATGAGGCATAGATTTATTGAATGGAAGAGAAGAATAAACTATATAATCTGGTTTTGCTTTTTGTTTGCTTAAGCAGGTTAAATTGATATAGGTCAATTTGCAATATAAGACTTGCATACTTGCCATAAAAATAACAAAATGAACTATGATATCTAGCACTAATTTAAAAAAAACCTTCAATCTGTAACCTCCTTCAGAAAGAAAAACTTTGGATGCTGAGATAGTTAAGGTTTATTGTGCCAAGCTGGCTGATAAACACATGTGGGATTAATTGAAGGGCGGAGAGATAAATGACTTGGTGAACCTCGCCGTTCTGGTTCTCTGGTCTCTTGTTCTCTGATGGTTGGACCAGTGTGCAGCTGGATTAGCTGGCAAGGCTCATTTCCTGCAAGAAGCCACATGGATTTATCCTGATGCAGCCCTGGGGGCTGGAGAAGACACGTGGAGACCCCTTCCAGTACTGAGATGCTTACACTGCCACTGGAGTCAAAGATTTTATACCCACTGGCCTGTGATCCTCCTGTATTTGGCATCATTGCATGTGCTTTGTGAGTTTGAGGAGGACTTTGCAGCTAAGAACCTTAGCGCAGGGAATACATGGGCTATCAGAAATAAGATAGATACTCTGAGGAAGATAAAATAGGTGAGTGGAACATTCTAAAGGTAAGACACCTGTACATATTGAAAGACTTCGAGAGAGTAATGAAAGTCCACAAACTGGGAAAAGATATTTAGTTATGACATATCAGACAAAGGGTGTATTACTAGAATCTATAGAATCTTGCAAGTTTACAGCAAGAAAAAAAAAAGGAATAGTCCACAGAGGAAGTAGGCAAAAGACGTGAATAGATGATTCAAAAAGAAGGGAACCTGAACGGCCAATAAACATTTGAGAAAATATTCTTGGTCATTAGCCATCCAGGAAATGCAAATCAAAACAACTAGGAGATACCATCTAATACCCACAAAGATAGCCCAATTCAAAAAATCTGAGAGCAACAAATGTTGGAAGGTGTGCTGTGAAATAGGAACTCTCATTGATTGCTGGTATCTTGTAGATACATACAACCACTGTAGAAAGCGATTTGGCGATACCTCAATCAGATAAAATCAAGTTACCATATGACCCATCAATCCCACTACCAAGCATATCCACAGAACAAATAAGAAACAGACCACAACAAGTCATCTGCTCCCCAGTGTTCATCGCTCTGCAGTTCACAATTGCAAATAATTGGAAACAGCCAGAATTTCCATCAATAGACAAATGGACTTAAAAACTCTGATATATTCACACAATGGAAAACTATGCACCCCTAAAATATAGTGGTGAAACGATGAAACAACTATCTCGTGGAAAGAGTTGGAAGATATTATGGTGCATGAAGTTCGCCAAGCACAAAAGACCAAGTACAACATGAGTTCACTAAGGTAAGTTCAAGCAGCATAATGGGCATAAGGGAAAAAGTGTAACACACCATTTCTGGGCTGAGGACCAGATGCTATGGCAAGAGCCAGACCAAAACCAAAGATTCATATGTCATCCACAACATCTGCAGATAGCACCTCTGATGAAAGGCATCTTCTCAACCCCCCTCATATGCCTGAAGATCACGGAGGGATGGAGAAGAAAAGCAAAGGCAATGGGGGGTCAAGGTACTCAACAACCCAAGAGGAGGAATTTTTCTCCCTCCACAGGAAAGGGAGAGGGGGAGTGGACCTTCTTCCTGCATGCCAATACACCAGGGCAATGTTCCCGAGTGAAGCAGCTCATTCCCAGAGATGACTGTGGCCGGCAGGCCTCAGCGGGAGATGGGACGGCCTCTCCCTAAGATGACAGTGCTGCATAGGACAGCCCTGAAATACAGTTCAGGGAAAGCGACCAGTGTGGTCAGCCTCACAGGGGCAGACTGTGAGAGGAGTGCAATAGACCAGTGATGGGAGCAACGCTATGAAATCCCTGAGGAACCCCGGTTGTGGACTTCTGACTCAGGGGGCAGCAGTTGGCACCCCACCAGGACTGCTTGGGGGTTATTCACGAGGAGGCCACACTGAAAGTCTAAGGAGTAAATAGGGGGTGGGGGGCCAAGACCTACGGGAAACTCACCTTTTTGACACAAATGCTGCTCTGTGTCATGGTCATTGTTAGTCTGGTGGCTATCTGTAGGTTGGTGTTTGTTTTTATCTTTTCTTTTATTTATATTATCATTATTATGGTTTTGTTTTTTTGGTGTTGAACGATACAAGAAAGGCAGGATGGCTGGAGACAGCAGCAGCCAGACAGCACCTGGGGGCATGGGAGGGGAGAAAGGGGCTGAGTGAGTTCAGCCGGGAGCCAACAATGACAGGTATAGGGGAATACTAAGAGTTCTAAAATGGACCGTGGGGAGGGTGTAGCTTTTTTTGGGTGTGTTGGATCAATTGAATTGTATCTGAGGGGAAGTACTGAGAGGTGAATGGCAGGCAAGCATAATACTGGGGTAGGAGGGGGTAAAAACAAATATATGTGTGAATGTGCATATATATATAAACATACATATATGAATATATGCATATTTGATTTTGCATGTATATATATGTAACTACAACAAAGAAACAAATGGACTTTGGTCTTCTACTTAAATCTTACCTCTGTGCAAGAATGGTCTGTTGTAATAATATGGCACTGTATGATACCCACCTCCCTGACAGAATCACTTATGGGTGCATAAGCAAATGTGGTGAAGAAAGCTGATGGTGCCGGCTATCAAAAGCTATAGGGCTTGGAGTCTTTAATGCTTGGAGTTAAGCAATCAGCCATCTAACAGGAAAGCAACAAATCTCACATGAAAGAAGCACACCAAGCTGTGTGATCACGTGGTGTCAACGGAAAGAGGTATCAGAAGTTCAAAAAACATGCATCCAAATTTATATGAATGAAGGGGACTGGATGTAGTCGAGACCCAAACTCCAGCAACAAGACAATGGGACAATCCCTCTTAGTAGGGCCTCCTGGAATGGAGGATAAATCCAGCATGTAGTGTGGCACCAATGAACCACATAACTATCCTCTAGTTCTTTAAGATGTCTTCCCCTTACTACTATGGTCCGTATGTGATATTATACCTCATTGGTCATGTTAGACTTGTGTACATCTGTTTGCTCATTTATGATTGCCCAGTATATAGCAGTCAAGATAGATGCCCCTCAGAGACACTGACATAAGTAAGGTTTTCCTGAGGGTATAGCAAATGAGAGAGGTGTGATGGAGGGAGTAGGAGGGGGAGAGGGGAGTTGATAGCATTCATGATTGTATAGCCCCACCCAATGGGATTAAACAAGATGATTATATGGGAAGGGGAGAGATATATTGCAATGAGTAAGCTATGTCAATAAAAATATTATTTGAGAAAAAGT
>NW_022111372.1:69603598-69605835 GCF_000313985.2 Echinops telfairi
GTTTTTAATCACTGTCTCTTGAAACCAAATTGCTGCTCTTAAGGATTCATACAAACTATTAAAGATATTAATAGATGGCTATTGAATAATGTAGGATACCTGATCTGTTACATTTTTATTTAAATTGTTTCATTTAAATTTGGAATATTCATTATGCCCGCTTTTAAAATTCACTGATGTAACTTACTAAAATAAAAACAGTTAATTTGCAGCTATGTCAGACTCATTTTCTATTTGGTCTGTTCCCTTTAGCAAATTGAGTCTATTGTCAATATATCCCTAACAGTAGCAGTGGTTTCCATGTGACGCTTTCCCACTCTCTCCCCTTTCAAATAAACTGGAACAATTGGCAAGCTACCCTCCTCTCAAGAGCACCTTGTTATCATTTTAATTACAGAATTAAGTTACTTCCCCCCTGTGAATAAAGTGGCAATAAACTGCTTTAAGCTTAAAACCAACACTTTGCTTTCCTTATAGGCTGAAATGTGGAGCTTTGCTTTGTTTTAGTTATTATCGTAATACTTTCTGATATTTTATGGCACTTTATGTCTCCCTGATGTTACACACTGGGGAGTAGACACTTGTGTCTGGATTGCTTGAATTTCAACTAAATAATTTACATCCTAGTTGTTGGAAGTTATTGGAACTAAATGTCACAGTGAATTCTCAAATGTATGTCAAATAGTTGTTTACTATTACTAGCTCAGAATAGGATACTATTTTAAAATGGGTGATTTAAAAGTCTCTTTTTATTCTGTCCAAACTGTCTGCACTACCTAGGCACTAGAAATAGTAGGAATGAGTAATGATTTGATAGATTCTGAAACCAAAAACCAAACTTGAGCATCCAGGAATAAATGCATTCCCTTTCTGTTGATATTCACGTTGGCCATGCTTGCATAAGTTGAAGGGCTAAGAGAGCAGGAGTGGATCCGCTTTGTTTTGTTGCGTTACTTTTCCTCGGCATTATTTGAGTTATTTCCAATTAGAAGATGCTGGGGTTTTCATTTATTTTTGTGCTTCATTGTTCCTTGATAAGATTCATTCTCTGTGTGTTCGTGTATGATATGTAAAGGGATTTTACCAGAAATTTTAGGAATTGTGCTGACTTCCCTTTCCTGGGCCTTACATGGCTGCAAAATGGGTGAGAAAGGGAAGTGTCAACCACTGACTAAAGTTTCCTCTCATCTCTGATAGCCTGACATAGTCAATATATTTCACATTCTCAGCATATAGTCACCAAAAGATTTGTGTTTGAGAGGAAGAAAGACAGGAAAGAGCAGAAAGGTGAATGAGTTTTATTTTGTTGCTATTTTACCATCACGTTACGAGTTTCAGATGACCTGCACTTTCCTTTCCCAGTTTGCTTCTACTCAAACTTGTTCAAATTTGCAACAAGCTCATCAAGCTTATTAAAAGCGTATGCAGTTTTTGTTTCACAATTCTTGAATAAATGTGTGCAACCTGAGAAACTGTCTTCCACAAATACAAAATATATAGGCTTCTTCTGATTGTTAAATAGAACAATGGATTATTTTATCCAACCCAGTTTCTTAATCTTCAAAATTACCACCTTAAATTGTGATGATATTCAATAGATCAAAATTTTGCAATATATTGCTTGGTACAAGTTTGCTCTTGAGCTATAGTAACCAGTATTTAAAACAAAAAGTGAACTTGACCCCAAACCGTAAAATGACATTGCAGTCTATGTGCTATATATGTACTTCATCAATTACACAGAGACTTAGGATTACTTCTTTATCTATTATTTTAAAAAGAAAATAAATAGCAAAGTGATATGGTCATTTTACAAATATTTTAAGGACCCTTCAGCTGACTAATGTCTGGCATAGGAATCTTTATGTGTTCTAATTTATTTTTGACCACTTTCAATTTTCCTGCATTGATATTTCAAATATTGCACATTCCAATGACTGGTGTGTTAGTCCAGGTTGACTAGAGAAACAAATTCAGAGACACGCATATATATATATAAGAAAGAGCTTTACCGTCTGGGGTCTTAAAAGTTTGAAGGTAAACAAGCAGCCATCTAACTCAGAAGCAAGAAAGCCCACATGGAAGAAGCACACCAGCCTGTGTGATCATGAAGTGTTGAAGGGATCAAGTAACAGGCATCAAAGAATAAACAATCAAATCATTGTGAATGAGGGGGAGTGCATATTGGGGATCCAAGTCACATCTGTAGGCAACTGGACATCCCCTTACAGAAGGGT
>NW_022111372.1:69606346-69607689 GCF_000313985.2 Echinops telfairi
CCAGAAGACAGGGTCTGACAGTCCCCAGTTCAACATATGTAAATTCCAATAGTGTGGTGAAGCAGGTCTTGAAGGAACCTCAAATTACAGCAACACAGTCCAAGGGGTAGGTGTCCCACAGATAGTGTAGCTTGCAAATGGAGGCACAGAACAAGCAAGGCAGTCACACACTGTTCCGATGATCAAAGAGCAAGAGACAAGAGAGGTGAAGCATGCCAAGCCATTTATCTCTCCGCACTTTAATTAATCCCACATGTGTTCAATGGCCATGTTGGCACAATAAACATTAACTATCTCAAGGGTGGAGGGAGGGTGGGGTGGAAAGGGGAAACCAATTACAAGAATCTACATATATCTATCCTCCTCCCTGGGGGATGGACAACAGTAAAGTGGGTGAAGGGAGACGTCAGACAGTGTACGATATGACAAAATAATAATAATTTATAAATTGTCAAGGGTTCATGAGGGAGGGAGGAATAAGAAGGGAGGGGGAAATGAGGTGCTGATACCACAGGCTGAAGCAGAAAGAAAATGTTTTGAGAATGATGATGGCAACGAATGCACAAATGTGCTTGACACAATGGATCTATGTGTGGATTATGATAAGAGTTGTATGAGCTCCCAATAAAATGACTTTTTTAAAAAAGAGCTTTATGTCAAAGAGCAATTATATATTGAGAAAATGGCCTAACCCAGTCCAGATCAAGTCCATAAGTCTAAAATTAGCTGATAATGTCTTATATGAGTCCATAAATTTCTCTTCAGGCTCACACAGCACATGCGATGACGCCACATGCAGGAAGATCACAGGCTGGTGGGTGGTAAGTATTGTGGATTCAATGCCAGTGGAAGCATCTCAGTGCTGGTGCAGCTCCCCACGTGGCTCCTCCAGCTCTCTTGAGTGTGGCTCTGCAACCAGAAGGTGAAGCCGAGGGACGGACTCTGTCACAAGTCTCAGCAAGTCTTCAGATGGGTTGTGAAGAGGAAGACCAAGGCAGAGAGAGGAAGTACCTAGAATCCTCAGGAGAAAGTCACGTTCAGAAGGATTGACAGGCTAGATTCCACCTCTTCGCTCTTAATACTCTCAAGTAGACATGAGATTATGTAACTACCAGAATTGGTAAGTATTTGTAACTGTTTCTTCTCATTATGGGTCATGCCCCATCAGCAAATGAATGACTTAAATTTTTAATCCCTCCATATCATTGTTAGACTCTATTTTAAGTAGGTAGCCCTTCTTCAGTTCTAATCTGAGTGCCCTCTGACCAGAGGAGCTCTTCTTCTAGAAATGTAGCATACAATGTGTGCTATGTATCCATAGTTATGTACAAATACACAGGTGA
>NW_022111372.1:69608395-69610394 GCF_000313985.2 Echinops telfairi
AGGCACAAATTTCACAGCCACCATCCTCATTACCAAATCTTCCAGTAGCATGTGCTGAACAGAGCTCTAAGATAGTCCATATAGCTCCCCCATCTTTTCAATGGTTCATCATTGATCTTTGAACACAAGTACAGGAATTTTGTCCATATTTTTATCCATTTGGGAAGTTGATGGATGCCCAGAACAAGATTTGTCATCAATCAACATTTCACCTTTTATGAAATGAGCAAATAACTCATATACTTGAGTTTTTCACATAGCGTTGTCCTTGTAAGCTGTGTTCAACATCACAACAGTTTCTATGGCATTTTTCCCAAGCAGGAAGCAAAATTTCACAACCACAAACTATTCTTTTAAATCGGCCATCACACACAGAAAAACAAGGTTCAAGAGAAACTACTTTCATGAAAAAATTCACTGTGACCAAAGAGAAGTTTCCCTGGTGAGGCTACTGGGTGCACTAACTTCAAGCGAGTTGCTTAAGACATGCCTATTGGGAAAAATATGTACCATAATAGCTCTGCCCAGCAGAGCTATTTTCTGTTTTATGGGGGGAACCCCCTCATATGTGGGTGTGTGTACATACATCCCTTGAAGACAAAAATTTGGATATTTCACAGACATATCCAAAAGATCTCCTAAGATTAGTGTTCTGGGTTTGAAATCTTAGAACTATAATCTTATGGGAAAACTCAGTCAGTTGGCATACCATAATTCACAGAAATCATGAAAAGTGTAGCATACCATAATTCACAGAAATCATGAAAAGCGTAGCATCTTGGAGTCTTATAAAAGCTCTTATGTATTCATCTATAGTGTACTTACAAGGCTATAACAGCCAGGAGAGAAATGGTAAGAAGTTAATCAAAATCTCAGGGGGGAAAAAAAGTCCACATAAACTGCATAATCTTATCTACCCCGAGACCAAAAGAACTACCTGGTTTCTGGTTAGCAACACTGACAATCTGACCAGGGTCACAATATATAATCCAACATAGAATGGCATACAAATATGGATCAGAACTTAAACTTGTAACAAATAAATATTAATAATTGGGCGTATTGGACTTGTGGAGAACAGAAACTATTCCCTGGACTTTCTCTAAAGTTACAACTGAGCCTATGCCCTAAGATCTCTTCCTAGTGATATCGGGAAGCAGTGCACAGTATTAAGAGTGGGAAATGTAGGATTGATTATCTGCCTTAAAATAAGTTGTTATAAAGCCAAAAGGTGAACAATTACTCAAAATAAGCATAGGGACACAGAAATAAGAGCTTGGACCAAAATAGGAATAGATTTGAATTTTTAAAAATTGTATACTGCGGAATAAGATTGAAACAGGAAAAATTATAGGTCAAAGTCGTGAAATGAGACACTGGGAAAAGGTATCGTAGGCTCGCTCACAAGCCTAACGAGGGGCTTAGGAGATGTTCAGGACTATAAGAGCATCGCCAAATTCAACTTTCAGTAGTCAGCCACCGTCTTGGAGCAGATCACCATTGTTTCGGATTTTCTAAATGAAGAGATTTGGTTGCTAGTCAATGATTTCTAATAAGTTTGGATTTCTGGTCTGGCATAGGTTTCCTATTCTAATTCATTCATATTATACAAACGTGGGTCCATCGGCCATGATTGAACCAACAAAAACTGGCTACCAGCCCAAGGGAAACTAGAGTATGGGAAATGGAGTAAACAGAACAAAATTAAAGAGAATATTTACATATATTGATAAATGTAGCTAATGTTACTGGACAATTTTTGCAGAAATTTAAAAATTAGAACTTAATTCCACCAGAAAATAAAGAAAACAGGCTGAACTTTAAATATAAATAGAATTTTGACAGGTAGAATTGAAACAGGGAATTATAAGCAGAGGGAAAATGTAAATGAGTTTTATAACTTTTGCATCACATTTCCCAGCCCACTCCATTTAAAGGAAATGAGAAGAACACTCTAAATGAGTATCTGAAATTACCATCTAAATTTGTGATGGAAAAA
>NW_022111372.1:69611226-69613007 GCF_000313985.2 Echinops telfairi
ACAAGCCCTTGTGTCGAGGGCTGACTTTCAATAGATCGCAGCGAGGGAGCTGCTCTGCTACGTACGAAACCCCGACCCAGAAGCAGGTCGTCTACGAATGGTTTAGCACCAGGCTCCCCACGAACGTGCGGTGAGTGACAGGCGAGGGGGCGGCCGCCTTTCCGGCTGTAACCCTTTTAGAGAGCAGAAAGCATAGTCTTTCTCCTGAGGAGTGACTGGTTTCAAAGCGCTGGCCTTGTGGTTAGCAGCCTAACTCAATCATTAGGCCACCGTAACCACTATGAATTGGCATTGACTCCATGGCAGTGAGTTTATCAGAGCTACACTAAATTTACTTACATATTCACTTGCAGAAATTATGAACTCTAGTAGTGCATTGAAGACATTGAAAATAAAGGAAAAGGTTGATATACTAGTTGGAGAAAACGCACACATCATGTACTATACCCAAGCATCTTTTCCCACTCTTTTAATGATTTAAAACACATTATAACCGTCTAAGTACATAGAAATCTTACCAGCTAATGCAGGTACTAAGTCATCTTGATTTTATATTTGTGGTCTTACAAAGCAAAACTCAGCTTGCTGCCATTGAGAAGCTTGTGACTGACAGAGACCCCAGAGCAGCGCTCGTAGATGTCACTGCTGCTGGACAAGTAGATGAAGAGTTACACCAGCACAAGCTGACTTAGCCAATTAAACTCTGAGCCCCAAAGGTGTTTGACTGAAGCAAATAATTTGTTCAGGGTCAGTTGCACTAGGACTTTCTCAGCACAATATGGACATTTGAAAATTTAAATCCAAAAGTGTGAATACTATATATACAACTAGAGAAAGAGTGTTATAAAACCAGATTTTCCTGGAAATGGGAAAATATGTTTTCATTATTTTTAAACAAAGTTTACAATAATGTGAGATAAATTGTGTGATGGTAGTATATACCCCACACCGAGTTTACTCCTATTATTAACATCTTATGTTAATGTGGCACTTTTATGACAGGCTTTCTCCTCCTGTGAAGATTTATAGCATCAGAACCCCACGAGGGAAATTCAACTTTGTCCTCTAGGGTTGCTGAGTTGGATCAACTTGAAGGCAGTGAGCATGAACCAGGACATTTCCCCCATTTTTAATAGCTTTGTTGACATATAATTCACATATCATACAACTCTATTGTTCAATCATATTTAAAAGAGTTGTGCAATCATCATCACAATCTATTTTATTTTATTTTGTTTGAAATGAATTTGTATGTCATTAAAGACTGCAAGTTCACTTCCATTTTGCTTTTGTCCTTTCACGAAGCAGCATCAATACATTACTATCGATTGAAGTCCACACTTTATGCAGGAGCCTGGGTGCACAGAGCTAACTGAAGGTTCTTCAAACCCACCCAGGAGCCCTGCTGAAGAAAGAACTGGTGATCCACTTCCATTAAGATTACAGCCTAGAAAACCCATGGAGCAGTTCTACTTTGTAATATGGAGTTACTGTAAGTTGAAAATTGACTTGACTTGACTTGACAGTGTCAAACAACAAAGGTGACAGTGTAGGGCAAGTGCTGGACTACAAACTGCAAGGGCAGTGGTTCAAACACATGCGCCTCGCTGAGGTAACTAATGAGGCTATGCTATAGGGGACAGCCGTGGAGACACAGTGTGGGAATTGCACCCGATCTGATCCCACCACACTGAGGAAAAACATTAAGGGTGTGCAACTAACCAGCAAGGGAAACAGAGCAACAACGTCCCCAGGGAATAGCAAAAATGGACTTTGGGGCC
>NW_022111372.1:69614423-69616187 GCF_000313985.2 Echinops telfairi
AGGGGAAAAATGAGGATCTGATGCCAGGGGCTTAAGTGGAGAGGAAATGTTTTGAGAATGATGAGGGCAATGAATGTACAAATGTGCTTTTCACAATTGATGTGTGTATGGATTGTGATAAGAGTTGTATGAGCCCCTAATTAAATGATTGTTTTAAATGAGGCTATGAGCTTCCAGATTGATTTACAGAGCCTATATAAGGTTTCTATGTGTAGGAATCCACTTGAGGGCGGTGGATTTGAATTTGGTTAACAACTTTATGCAGAATCTTTTGGCTTTTACCTATCAAGGGTTACTGTTACATTCAGTAATCATGTCTTTTTTTGCTCCTCTTCATTATGCACTCTTGTGCCTAGTGTGTTATGGCTGTGCTACAAACCACAAAGTTAGCAATTCCAAACCACCAGCCACTCCAAGGAAGAAAGATGAAGGTTTCTGCTTCCACAAAGAATCCCACAGGAGAAGTTCTACCCTGCCCTGCAGGGTTTCTATGAGTCGGGACTGACTCAATTACATTGAGTTTCTGAGTTAGCTATGCCAGTTTATTCCTGGTTTGGTTTTGATAACCTCAGAAATTTTGAGGAGTATTGGCCAAGTCTTTTGTATAATGTTCTTACATTGAGATTTGTCTGAAGTTTTTCTCACGATTGGGTTAGGATCATGAGTTTGGGGAAGGAAGAACACAGAGGTGAAATGTTGTTCTTCTCACATCATATTCTATGCCAAATGCACTGCCATTGAATCCATTCTGGCTCATAGTGACCCATTCAGACAGAGTTAGGCGACCTTTGTGCTTTTAGGGCTGTAAATGTAGAGCTAACCTTGTGTATTTCTGAGACTAACTCTTTGGGGAGTAGAAAGCATCATCCTTTCCCCACTGCTGACCCAGCAGCACGTTGCATATCCCATTACTGCCCTAGTGCTCCTCTACCACATGTTTTCTACATGCCTCTGTTGACTGACCTTGAGCCACTGGCTGAGGTTATGGTTATCAAGTTTCTCTGCCATATTCATCCCATCTTTCACCTCCACCCCTATTTATATACTGTATTCTTTGGAATGAAGTCAGTATCCGTAGCCCTCATTTAATGAATGAGGAGTTGTGGTCCACTTGCTCAAGGGTAGATCCACCTACCCAAGGATAGGACATCTATACAAATTATTTTGAATTCTTCCACATGGAAGATTTGTTTCTTCTCCCCCACTTACTTATTTATTAAATCATTCTTTATATTAATGTGAATCAATAAATATTATGTAATGTTTTGAGCTTTAATTTAATACTAATTCATTTAGTCTCCTTTGTTGAAAATTTTCCAGCTTGAGCCATTAAGAGCCCTTTCAGTCACTTCCTCTTAAGCTTTAGCATCTAACACTGTGGGGTCTTTGTTTTGGCCTTTTGGAACATTTCCTGACTTTCTGGAATTATAAGCTACTCTTCATGTACCTTGAATGGAGGGGCTTCAAAGTGTTCCTGGTAAGTTGAAATTGAAAGATAATGGAATTTTCCCCCAAACTTTTTGACATTCCCTCATATATCTTGTACATTTACTTGTCCAATTCTAAAACTTCTTATTATTCTGAGTTCTAGATTCTTGTATTAGAAACTGGTTTTAGAAACTAATAGCTGGGCACTAGATGTGCTCACAGGTACGGGGGTGTTCTTATTTCTAGATCTTCTCAATTCACAAGAAAGAAACAGAGGTATTTTTATTGTTCAGGGTTCCAGGAATTGATGGGACTCCAAGGGGAATGTTTCAAAAA
>NW_022111372.1:69616850-69618499 GCF_000313985.2 Echinops telfairi
AGCATGGTGTCCTTCTCTAGGGACGGGTGTCTCCTGATAACATGTCCGAAGTACATGAGAAGGAGTCTCACTAGCCTTAACAATAAGGAACATTCCGACTAGACTCCCTCCCAGACAGATCTGTTTGTTCTTTTGTCAGTCTTTTTCAACATTCTTCTCCAGCACCAGGTCTCAAATCCATCCATTCTTCTTTGGTCTTCCTTACTTATTGCCCAACTTGCACATGCATATGAGGTCTGCTTCTGAGGAGTGAGCTATGGAAAACTTATGGACAGAATCAAAACATTGTCAGATACTGATGTTTTGAATACTTTTACAAATCCATAGTGGCATGCCTTTACTATTGCAATGTCAAGCAGAATAGGTTTAGTACTCTAAAAATATGTCTTACAAATTTTTCAAATTAAGTGAGCATGTTCTAGTCTGAAAGTAACTTTCTATATAAAAGGTAGTTATCAAATTAATACCATTTTAAGACCTGAAAGCATGGGGTTCTCTCTCTGAGGAGCTAGGGTCTGAGGAGGACAAACCCAAGAACATCGAATAATTGAACCACAAGGGAGAACAGAAGAAAAGCATGAGAGCTTTAACAATTGTCCCTCAAATTTTCCTTAAACAAACATCAATATTTAATTGCTTCAATATTTAAATAATCAACTTTATCCATTCTGCAACAAATATTTATTGAATGAATAAGTAAATAACATCTAAAGTATTAGAGATTTAATAATGTATAATACACATCCCTGTTTTTTTTTTAAACTTTCTTGAAAGTAGGCCATATACCACCAAAGCAATGACATGTTTTCTTATTACTTATTCTCCTTTGGTTACCATTCAGACCAATGTTTAGATATGATGGAAATGAAACTAGAATGTTTCATGGGGCTTCCAAGGGTGTAATATTTTCCTTTCCTTTTATTTGTACAGTATGACACATGGGAAAAAACAGGTGTGTTAGTCTGTGTGGACTAGAGAAACAAATTCATATATACTCATATGTGTGTAAGAGAAAACTTTACATCCAAGAGCAATCGACATTAAGAAAATATCCCAGTCCAGGCAAGATCAAGTCCATAAGTCTGATATTAGCCTATATGTCTGATACCAATCTATAAATTCCTCTTCAGATTCACAAAACACTTGCAATGACACTGAATACAGGATGATCACAGGCCAGTGGGTGGAAAGTCTTGTGGATCCAGTGGTGGTGTAAGCATCTCAGCACTGCCATGAGTATCCATGTGGCTCCTCCAACTCCAGGGCGCTAGTGTAGCTCCATATACCTTTTCATCAGGAAAACAAAGCAGAGAGTGAGTGTGTCCAGCCTCCAGGGAGCTATTTATCTCTGCAGCACCTCCAAATGAGGTCATCAGGCAGTGAACTGATTAAGAGGTTAAATTCCACCTCTGCACTCTTAATAGTCTCAAGTTGACACCAGATTATGTAACTACCATGACAGGCAAAACACACTTGTGCAGGCCAACTCATTAGGACATCCCAATATGTCCCCTATGTATGTGGTTCTTGCCTCCCACCCCAGCCTCACAATAGCCTTCAAAGTTGTCTTCTTTTGGTGTAAAAACTATTTTTCTTAGGTTTTTTTTTCCCTTTTATAATAGTTTTGTCCGGAAACAACAAAGTCCACA
>NW_022111372.1:69622189-69628055 GCF_000313985.2 Echinops telfairi
TGATGTCTGATAACTGGTCCCTTCTACACCTTGTGGTCAGACAGGCTGGTGTGCTTCTTCCATGTGGGCTTTGATGCTTCTCAGCTAGATGGCCGCTTGTTTATCTTCAAGTCTTTAAGACCCCAGACGCTGTATCTTTTGATACCCAGGCACCATTAGCTCTCTTCACCACCTTTGCTTATGCCCGCTTTACTGACACAATCACTGAAGACAAACGAGTTGTTTTTTTTTATTATGCTTGTATTTGTCTTATACTTATGTCTTGTATTAGAGTTCTTAAATGTGCCCCTATTTTTCATTGATTATTGTTACAGTTCCAGGGTTTATGTTTGTCTTACACATCCTCTGGTTTAAACCAATTTAATCACATAGACTGTTAGACCTTGATTTTCAGTACTTTCCAGAGATGTTCAAGAAATGGCAGAAAGAGCTTCACTGCAATTAAGTTCAAATAATGGTTTTCAACATTTGCTATCTCATTATATACATGGTATTCTTGGATAAATGACCATCATATTTTGTGGGATTCAACCTTTATATAATATGATGTAAGAATACCTACCTCATAGAATTATTGGAGAGCTAATGTTCGGAACAGCATCTGACACATTACCACTCTTAGGTATGTGGTATTTCAATCTTCCTGTGGTCCATTCAAGTTAACATAAAGTCTCACTATCACAAAACCCTTGAGAACTTCCGTTTTTCTCTGTTTATTAGAAGGCACCTTATTGGCCCAAAAGTGAGGACCTTTGTTTTTTTGTTGTTGAATTGGAATTCATACTGACAGCCATAATCTTTGATCTTCGGCAAAAAGTGCTTCAGTACTTCTTTGCTCTTAGCAAGCAAGTTTATGTCATCAGCATTTTCCAGGTAGTTAATATGCCTCCCTCCAATTATGATGCTGTGTTCTTGTCCATATAATCCAGCTACTCTGATTATTTATCAGCGTACAGTTTGAGTGGGAGAAAGGATACACCCTAACTAATATGCACCTTTCCCGATCTTAAACCATCCAGTGACCCCGTGTTCTAGTAGATAAGCTCCCTTTTATTCTATGAACAGGTTCTACATGAACACAATGAATTCCCATTTTTCAACATATTTTATGGCTTTTAAGTTATGTCATCCACACAATTTAATACCTTTGCATAATCAATGACATTCAGGTATACATCTTTGTAGTATTCTCTCCTTTTAGCTTTAAGACTTGTCCAGGCTACATACAGGTCCCTGTCCTACTTAATTAGCCAATTTACATCCAGGGGAGGCTGTGTGCAAGAGAAACAGTAAGGGATCTTAGTGTCTCTGAAGGCAATGAGCAGTACGTGGTCTCCTGACCTAAACAATGCCTGCTATTAATCTGTGGCCACCTGAATTTCTATTCCCTTAGATTTCTGAGATTCTAACTTCTTCCTGCCCTTCCCTCCCCTGTAATACACCTCTGTCCATAAATGTAGAGATGGATGGTGAGTCACATTCTCCCAGGTATTCTTTATATGGACCGTCCTCTTGGAAAGTTTGCTCAGGAAGAACATAGCTCAGATATCGTGATCCCTTCTGGTGGTTGTTGGGTCCAAGTTCAGTTAGAGATCACTGGTGTGTTCACTAAACATGTTCTCAGACCTAGCCCAAACTAGAAGGACCCTGAGGTCCCAAGATGGAAGAGTTAGATAAAAGAAGAGTGAATCTGAGAGAACCAAGAGGGAAGTTATAAATATGGGGATAATGGTCTACAAATTTCAACATCAGTCGTGTTAAAGCTTTTCCATGTCTGCTTCTGAATCTGGCTTGGATTTCTGGCTGTTCTCTGACTATGCACTTCTGCAATCTTTTAAAATTATTTTCATCAAAATGTTACTTGTACATGATATTGATGATAAGTCACGCTCACTGCCATGAAGTCCGACCGTACAGGACAGGGTAGAACTGCTCCTGTGGTTTAACATGATGTAATGGTTATAGAATCGGCTGCTAAGGACAAGTTTGGCAGTAGGAAACCACCACCACTCTGAGGAAGAAAGACAGTAATGATACTGTTTGGTAGTTCCTACATCTCTTGGAGTACCTGTCATTGGCACATACATGGTTCTCTTGCAGTTGCTTGGCCAGACATCTGTCTTCCAGATTTCTTAGTATATATGATTGAGCACCTTCAGTAATGCATCTGTTTCTTGAAACCTACCCATGGGCACTCCATCAATTACTGGAATATCATCAACTGTTTTTCACCAATGCCTTTAAGATAGCTAGAAATTCTTTGTATTCTGGCTATATGGGTTTACTTACATTTTCTTCAGCTTCTACTTGAACTTTAATATGAGCAACTGAAGTTCTGTTTCACAGCTTGTCCCTGGTCTTGTTCTGACTAATAATATCAAGCTTCTCCATCTATATGCTGATTAGACTATCGTATTCAAGCATTTGATCAAAGAATAACTTTGGGTCATGAGAGATCAGCTCAGTAAAGCAGTGGGTCAGTGAAAAAGAGAAAGAACCTCAACAGGATGGATTTATCCAGTGCCTGAAACAAGGGACTTAAACTTATCAGCAAATGTGCGGGTGGCTCAGGACTGGGCAGTGTTTCGTTATGTTGTATATAAAATCATCTTGAATCAGAACCCACCCAAGGGGGCCTAACTATTACATGTCACCTGCCTCCATGTCTTCATATGTAAAGTGCAGGAGTTATACCATCCACCTCAGTCCCTATTGTTCTAACAATCCGTGGTTGTTTTTTTCCCTTGACTTCCCTCCTTCACTTTCCGTAGTCTGTTTTGGCATTGGTTCTTATGTAAGCTTGCAATTAGAAGGGGGGGGGGAATCACTCTGAAAACTTCACTTGCAATCTTTTCACAATGAAAAAAGAATCAGACTCTGGATGACACAGAGGTAGACCACGTAAGATGGCTTTATTCTTAACTATTTCAAAAAGTATTTTGTTAATAATCCTAGCAATTACTAAAGTATCAGTCAACAACTCTGTCTTTGAATTGAATTTACGTATAATTGGAAAAATAATGTAGAACTATTTTCCCTAAAGAACTATTTTTCCTGAAACCTTTTTTTTTTTTTAATCTCCTGACTCTACATACAGCAATTTGGGCCTATAAGCATACCCTCTAAGGTGAAATGTGGCTTCTATATTCTTCCTTAATTACCAGATATTTAGCCACTTCACAACCTTCAACAAGTTCAACAGCTTATCTGAAAAAGAACTTCACAGCTAGCAAATGATAGAGTTATTGATTTTCAAGATAAATCTCCGTTTAAAAGGTTAAGAATTTTCTAAACATAATTTGAAGCATTTGGAAAGCATTTTTCCTGAGGCTTTTTAGCTAAAATTGGTATATTTTCATGCTGACATCGCTTTATTTCTAAAACATGACCTCCTTAAAAGCAAATTTTAGGAATAATAATAATGACTGTTGGGATCATCTCTGCAGGAAAATGAGTCCTAGATCATTTTTTTTAGGAGCTACTCAAGGTCAAGGAACAAGTTAGTGGGAGGGGAAGGCATAGAATGCAAAATTCTTGACTCCTATTCTACTATCTACCATTTTCCTTCCCTCCCTCTCCCACCGACCCCAAAGTCTATGATAAACATACTGAGGAAATTGTCAATGTGAGGATGAAATGTGTGCATCATAAAGCTATTCAGCCAAAAAGAAAACAAACAACACAACGTTGCCTGAACACCGAATGGATTTCAGGGTACTACTTTGCTCCGTTCATTTTCCAATGGCCGATTTTTCAGAAACAGATTGACAAATACTCTAAAGTGTCCCTCAATGGACTCTAGCCTCCAATCTTTCTGTAAGAAATGAAGTGTGTTAAGCACCCAGGTACTCCGGTTCAACCAAAACAGAAATATAATGAGATGAGTACCTGTTCAGCAGTGAAGCTAAAGAGATAGGCCATGGTCACTACTTTTAATCCACTTATTCTCTGGGGAAACATTGACTGAGCCAGTGCTACAGTAAAAACACATGATATTCTGAGAGAAGAGAGACTCTGGGGACCTGGAAAGATTTTATAAAGGAGCTGGCATTGAAATTGACCTCCAAGAACACAGAGGAATATTGAGAGGCGAGGATTCATTACATGGGAGGACAGTCCAGAATATAGTGTGGACAAAGGAGGAAATGTAAAAAAGTAGAGAACATACTTACTTCAGTAAAATGGGTAGGAAACTCAGTGTGGAAGGACTCCAATGAGTGTGGGAGACACAGACCAGAAGAGAAGAATGAAAAGAAGAAAGCTTGGAAGCCAAGAGAAAGAACCTCGAATGTAAGGGTGAATTATTTAATTTTTGTCCTGAAAGTGATGCATGAAAGTGATTTTCTTGCTACGCGTCGTCAAAGAAGTAGCACGTTCCATATAGTGCTTCAGAAAGCATAAGAATGGTAGCAATATGTGTAGAGGATAATGGATTGGAAACTGATTAGAGACAGAGACATTGCTTGCGAGTGCTATTAAAAGTCTTGTCAGCAAATGCTTCAAGCCCTCTTCACTTTCAGTGAGCCAGGTTTGGTTATCTGCATCATTTCAGGTTAAGAAGCCTTGAAGCGTTTGCTGATGAGGATCAAAGATTGTCGCCTTCAGTATGGGTTACAACTCAGTGTAAAAAAGACCCAAGTCTGTGTTCAAGGATGGCTAAACTCCACTAACCTACAAACAAAACAAGAGCCAAGCCATCAAGTAGTTTGTCTTTGATTATGAACGAATTCTCATCTTTAGATTGAATTTGTGCATAAAGCAGAACCACTAGGTATGGTTTGTATGTAACATCACATAGTCAAAATTTGTCTTAGAATACAGTGGACCTTTCTAGGCATAAAACACATTGAAGGGACACTTCCAGACACACTGAAAGATCTTTAACATAGTAAGAGAGTAATAATAATTATTATGTTTGATGCGCATTGCAAAATAGTGGCTATTTGTTACTATGAACCTTTGTATGTACTGCAAATTCTTAATATAATAGGCATTACCATGGTTGATTTGTAGCTCCGTGTTGTCAGTGGGACCTTTGTAACCCAGGGACCAGCTTCCATGTACTCCCTTGAAATAGAAACAATGGTACAGACAATGTCAAAAGTTTCTCCATGGTGTGCTTCATCCTGTCTCCTTTATTCTCATCCAAAATTGAACTTAAACCAATTTTTTTCTTCCTCCTTGTGCATATTTGCACCATATTGGCTAAATGCCCTTTTGATGAAAATCAATTTTTCATACCTTACTTGCATTCTTTTCCAAATAAGAGGAGACTTTCATAGACATGTGGATATGAGTTAAAATAAAACAAAACATGTTCTGCTTGCTTCAGGGCTTTATGCACCATGACAACCAATACCTTCTATTACACAGTTAGCAGACCTCTTCTAACCTCTTTTTGCCATTATACTTCTTGAAACAAATGTGATAAAACAGCATCACGTATTTTTAATAACTGCATTTAAACAATCCAGTTCCAAAATCATGCTTGTCCCTTCTTTCAAGAACCAACAATTCAATCTTAGGGGGGAAAAAAACCACAGTGTAACATCTATGGAATGCTTGTTCCGATGTTTCCTGAAGGCTTGCATGATTATTTCATTTAATCAACAAAACACCAATAAGAGCCATGAAATGAATGTTAGTGACTAGTACTGTGATTGATTGTTGAGCACTCTTTGCTGCCTTTAAATTACTGGCCATAACCCTTTCCTAAGGACTGTTTAGAATAACCCCAGGTGGTATAATAGTTAGACTGCAAACTGCAAGGTCAGTAGTTTGAAACCACCAGCCACTCAGCCGGAGAAAGACAAGGCAATTTGTTGCTTGTTGGCCCAGCCAATAGTGAATTTTAATAACTATCCTA
>NW_022111372.1:69628701-69643327 GCF_000313985.2 Echinops telfairi
CATCTCCTCCCCACTACCCCTCTGCAAGGTATGTCCAGTTGTCTACAAATGGGCATTGGGTCTAATTTTATGGCTTAATTTGTAAATATTAATATAAATTTGCCTTTTCTGATTTTCCTCATTCTTTTATAAAGCTTTATGATTTATCTCAGAAAATTTTGCTTGGTGTGAAGAATTTCTTTTAATATTTCTTATAGTGTGGAGAGGTCTGAGGGGCCAGCCCCAATCCCAACTATGTGGACAGCTACCTCTCCCCTCAGAAGAATTTATTTCAGAGGCCAGAACTGAAGCTGCAGCTCAGGGAGAGGGACATGTCTGATCAGAACATATGTGAGCAAATGAAGGGGAAGGAAGAGAGCGTGGAGCACATCCTGGCCCACCAAGCCTTTAGGATGATATTCCCACTCAGAGCAGCCAATACACAGAGAAGACCACATGGCCGGCCCCACTATGAGACACGCACATCCCTCACTGACCCATAGCCCCACAAGGGACAACACTGGAGACACAGCATGGGAATTGAGCCCGATCTGATCCCATCACACCGAGGCAAAACACTAAGGGCATGCAACAGAACAGCAAGCGGAGCAGAGCAACGAAGTCCCCAGGGAATACAAAAAAAAAAGACTTTGGGGCCAGGACTTGACACCCCATCAGACTCAACTGGAAAACACTCCTAAAGGCCAACAAACAGTCCTTGAACTAACTACAAGCTTTTCTTTTTTGTTGTTGTTGTGTTGTGGGGGTTTTTTGTCATTGGCTTTTTGTTGTTTTCTTTTCTTCTGTTGTTTGGTTTTGCTCTGTCTTGTTTTTGTGCATGTTATTATCTCCGCAGGTCTGTCTAAATAAGATAGGCTGGATGAACAATCTGGAGGTGAAAACAACGGGAGTGATGGTTCTGGGTGGACATAGGAGAGGGAAGTGGTGTTAACAAACCTAGAGACAAGGGAACAACAAGTGATGCAAAATCAGTGGTGAGGATGTAAGAGGACTGGAAGGGTGTGACCAAGGGCAATGTAATTGAGAGGAATCACTAAAACCCAAATGAAGGCTGAGCATGACAGTGGGACAAAAGGAAAGTAAAAGGAAATATAGGAAAGAGCTAGGAGGCAAAGGATATTTATAGAGGTCGAAATAAAGGCATGTACATTTGTAAATATATTTATATATGAGGATGGGGAAATCAACTTATTTGCATATATTTATAGGTTTCTTATTAAGGTATCAGATGGACATTGGGCCTCCACTCAAGTACTCCCTCAATGCAAGAATAATTTGTTCTATTAAACTGTCATTCTATGATGCGCACCTTCCTGACACAATTGCTGAAGACACAGCGGGTACATAAGCAAATGTGGTGAAGAAAGCTGATGGAGCCCAGCTATCAAAAGATATAGCATCTAGGGTCTTAAAACATGAAAGGAAACAAGTGGCCATCTAGCTCAGAAGCAACAAAGCCCACATGGAAGAAGCACACCAGCCTGTGTGATCACAAGGTATCGAAGGGGTCAGTTATGAGACATCAAAGGACAAAAAATCATATCATTGTGTGCTCACCTCCCTGATACAATCGCTGAAGACAAATGGGTACATAAGCAAATGTGGTGAAGAAAGCTGATGGTGCCTGGCTATCAAAAGATATAGCATCTTGGGTCTTAAAGGCTTGAAGGTAAAAAAGTGGCCACCTGCTTGGAAGCAACAAAGCCCAAATGGAAGAAGCACGCCATCCTGTGTGATCACCAGGTGTCGAAGGGATAAGGTATCAGGCATAAAAGAACAAAAAATCATATCATTGTAAATGAGGGAGAGTACGGAGTGGGGACCCAAAGCCCATCTGTAGACAACTGGACATCCCCTTACAGTAGGGTCGCAGGGAGGAGACAAGCCAATCAGGGTGCAGTGGAGTAGAGATGAAACATACAACTTTCCTCTAGTTCTTAAATGATTCCTCCCCCTCCCCGCCCCGCCCCCACTATTATGATCCTAATTGTGCCTTACAAATCTGGCTAGACCAGAGGATGTACATTGGTATGGATAGGAACTGGAAACAGGGAATCCAGGATGATGATCCCTTCAGGACCAGTGGTGAGAGTGGTGATACCGTGAGGGTGGAGTGAGAGTGAGGTAGAAAGGGGGAACTGATTATAAGGATCTATGTATAACCTCCTTCCTAGGGGATGGACAACAGAAAAGTGGGTGAAGACAGACATTGAACAGTGTATGATATGACAAAATAATAATTTATAAATTATCAAGGGTTCATGAGGGAGGGAGGAGGGAGGAGGGAATGGAAGAAATGAGGAGCTAATGCTGAGGGCTTATGTGGAGAGGGTGAGTTTTGAAAATGATGAGGGTAACAAGTGTACAGGTGTGCATTTTACAATTGATGTATGTATGGATTGTGGTAAGAGTTGTATGAGCCCCCAATAAAATGATTAAAAAATATATTTCTTATAGTGACTGAACATTTTCCTCATCTCTTGCTTATTTAAAATATCTTAAATTTGCACTCAGTTTTGATATACTAAGCTGCTCATTGTTTTTCAGGGGGGGTGTTGTATTTCCCCTTGCAAATTAAAATTCCCATTTCACTTTTTTTCTGATTTTAATATTTATTTGAAGATTACTATTATTATTTGCTTGATTTTCTTCCCTGTGTTGCTGTGCTTTTTTTGTTTCTGGCTGATTTAAGATACTCTCAGTATGATTTTCATCAGTAGGACTATGCTGTTCTAGGTGGCATTTATGTTTACCTTACTTGTTATTTGCTTTCTGAATGTGTAAATTGAAGTCTTAGTCAGTTGTGGAAAATTTTCAGTTATTATCTTTTCTATTACATTCTCTCTATTACATTCCTTTTATCAATTTCTCTTTGTCTACTCATTCTGTGGCACTGCCAGGAATGTTAAAGCTCAACTTTCTTTCATGTCTCCAATATGTTTTCCTTTCCTATCCATGTCCTCTTTACTCCTTGCTTGTGTTGTATATTTTCTATTCACCTATCATAACATGGGGCTTTCTACTCTTTAAATTCAGCACACAGTTAAAAGAGTTAAGGGATGTGAAGGAAAGTGAAAATGAGTATGTTATTTACTAGACTGACATCTATGTAATAAAGACCAAAATATGCACAATTGGACCAATAGGTTACATGATAAATGGAGAAAAGTTTGATGTTATCGAGTAGAATCAATAGGGATTGTTGGTTAAACACATATGAAGAGAAAGTAGTGGCAACTCTTTTACGTTGAGCAAATATAAAACTTATATCCTGTTTTAAAGGATTTTACAAAGTGCTTCATATACATTACTGACCGGTATTATTACTCCTTTTATAGAAACTGAAAGTAAGGCTTAATGGAGTCAAGTCTGTCATTAGTTTAATAATTAATAATTAATCCTTAGCTGAGACCCAAACCACATTTTATAATAATGCTCTAGGGCTCTTTTTCTTTACATAGCTTTACACCCCTATATCTGTTTTAAAAAAACACAAGAGAGGGTTCTGGTAATTGTCATAAAATTGATATTTCTGTCATATCTCGAATCATTACTAAAGGTCTAGCCAAACCATCAACAATTAATTCAAAGGCAAAAACATGGAGCCTATAATAATAATATTCGATCAATTTTATGGAGATTTTCCCAGTGTTTCAAGGAACCACGATGGGTTGATTTGGGCAATGACCCAAGAGGTCGCACATAGAAACCTACCAGTAGCTTTGCCGGAGAAAGACAAGGCAATTGGCTTCCAAGAACATTTACACTCTCTGAAAAACTGAGGAGCATCTCTACCTTGGCCGATATTGTCCTGTAAGTCAGAATTAACTTGAAAGTAGTGGGGGTTTTGTTCTTGCTGTTGTTGTTGCACAATGTTTCAAGCCTTCAACATACATGATTTCATCTCATTATTATCACAAAGCTTTGGAATAGATGCTAATAGTAATCTTACAGTAGAGATCAAGAGGAAGACCCCTTGTGGAAAAATGGTTGAAGACTTATGTGTCAACTTGCTAACTGAAAGGTAACTGATTCAAACTCGCAAGCCACTCCACTAGAGAAAAAACCAGGCAATCTGTTCTAGTGTATTGCAGCCTGAGAAACATGATGGATAGGTTTACTCTGTCCTATATGGTTGCTATAAATAGGAATCAACTTTATATCACATAACAACAACAGAGCAAAGAAACTGAAGCAAACAAAGGTTAAATAATTTGCATCGGTAAAATTCTTAATTGGGCAAGCCAAAATATGTGAGGCAGTTAGTTTATTGTGCCAACCTGTCTGATAAACACATGTGGGGTTAATTGAAAAGCAGAGGGATAAATGGCTCAGTGAGCCTTGCCTTTCTAGTTCTCCAGTCTCTTACTTTCTGATGGTTGGACCAGGGTGAATCTGCCTTAGCAGTTCCCTGCTTTAGATGGTAAGGCTCACTTCCTGCAAGATATCCCTGAGGAGAAACCACATGGACCTACCCCGATGCAGCCCTGGGTGCTGGAGCAGCCATGTGGAGACCCCTGCCAACACTGAGATATTTACACATATCTTGGCTTTCCTCCTGCAGTCGGCATCATTGCATCTATTTTGTGAAATGGAGGAGTACTTTGTGGATATGGGTTAATGGGTTAATGTTGCACTTATGGGCTTGGGTAGTACAGAGTTGGGATGTTTTCTTGATGCGCACTTAACCTTTATATAAAACTCTCTCTTATACATGAGTTTCTATGATTTGTTTCTCTAAAGTACCCAGACTAACTCAATATATCAGAGTGTACATAAAGCTGTACATTAAGAACTCCTCAGGAAAATTTTAAAAGCATGAGCCTTAGATTATGATTGAAAAAATTATAATAATAAGGTGAATCCAGACCCAAAAGGTCATTGTTATAGTCTTGGCTATATTACCAATGAACTCTGCAGCTTTGCCTCTCAACCCCTGACTCAACTTTGGCCTAAGCTTCTGTTTTCATAAAATGCAATGCTTTTATTACATTATAGCTAAATTGTCCTTCTGAGTCTACGGATATTTTACTTCTCTGTGTGTAGATGTTGTTATTGGTGGGCACCTTCAAGTCAGTTCGAACTCATAGCAACCATGTGAACACAGAAGGAAACATTGCCTGGTCAAGGCAATCTATGGTTGTAGATAGATAATCGTACTTTTAAGGGTTGGCTCTTATATTTTGGGTTAACTGCAACGCAGTGCCCTCCTTGACCACACCCCATCAATTTTTCTTGTCAAAAGGGCCTGGATGGTGGTGCTGGGGTCTGAAAGCAAACCTCCATCCTAAGAGCCCCAGGTTTCTTAGATGGTTGCCAGCTGGCTTGCAGGGCGTGCAAGAAGCATCAGCTTGGGTGATAGCTCAGCAATTAACTCATCTTGGGAGCACACTCCCTGTGCGAGAGTGCTAAATTGCAGAGGGTGTTTATCATATGTCATGCTGACAGCTCCTGCTGTTGGCTTTGATTTGCTAAATACACGCAAAAGATTTGGTGCCTAGAACACCTGGTCTGCAGAGGGAAGATTCAGCTGCACTGGAGGTGAACTTCAGGGCAGCATCTCAAGAGAGCCATGTCTACCTATGTTACTTGCTCCCACTCTTGCATTTCAAAAGGAAGAGAAGAGAAGTCAATGTCTGAATGTAAATGGGTAAGGGCAGTGAAACAATCCACCCACATCCAACTCCATTGTTCTGCTCTGGATGATGGTCGTAGATAAACTAATTAGCAGCAACAGAGTCTATGTACCAGAATCTATGCAAAAATAATGTCACCTGGTCACATTTATTTAATCTTTACTATCCCTCAGGAGTTGACATAATTTTGACCAGATCACCCTGTATGTGGGGCAGTGTTTAGGAGCTAGCGAGTCTGAAATTGAATTATCCTACTACAAATATCTTCAGCTTGAGAACGTATAATCAGATCTCCCAAGTAGGGATAAGAGACTCAGCTCAGTCAGGAGACAAGGTGGGCTGCAAACTGCAAACTTGATTTCTTTTGGTCTTCACTGTCCCATTTCTGACAAAGGCACATTCTTTCCTGTTGTGCAGAACCTTTTACAGGGGCAGCCTGGAGGCAGAACTTTATAAGATGGGCTCAGGGATAAACACGGGGCCCTTTGGTTCTTAGCACACTATTACGTCTTACACCAATCCCTTTCCATTGTTCAGTTATTTGAATCTCTATGCTTTCTGAAGGCTGCTACAAAGTTACTAGACAAAATAAAAATAAGTATTGTGATGAAGTTGTCACCCAAACCTGTGGTCCCTTGTCCTATTTTATTAACCAATTGAGCTAAAGGTAGCACATAAGAAACAGAAAGGGATTATATTGTCTGTGTACACAAGGAGAAGCCTGGGCTCTCCTGACAAAAATGCTGTGAGATCACTGAATTTGATGTACCTGGATCCTTCATCCCTTCAGACTTTCGGGATTCTAACTCCTTCCCATCCCTCTTCATCCTCTGCCCTGCCTTTGTCCTTGCACATCATTCTAGTTGGTGAAGCATGCTCTCCCGGATGTTCTTTAGATGGATGTACCTATTGAGAAACAGACTGAGTTAAAACACTGGGTCAGATGATGGGTCTGAGGATATTGAAGGAATTGAAGGAATTATTTCCCATACTCTCAGTTTCAATTCAAACTGGAAGAATGCTGGGACCATTCTTTGTAAAATGATTTGGGGATGAAATGATGCCTACTTGGAAGATTTAGATAAAGGAAAGGTGGGTCACAATACAAATTTAGGAGTTGGGAGTGATAGAAATCCATAGTAGTCTAAGGATTTCAAACTAAAATTTCAAAAGGGGGGATCATTGGTACCATGAGTACATCTCTTGACATTTGCCAAAATACCTTCCATTCTGTTGCCTAGTTCTTTCTTCTCAAAATGCTCGTGCTTAGATGGAAAGTTTGGGGAGAGATAACTCTGTCTTTCAGAAGGTACTGAAGAATGCAGTCATACTGAGGTTGTGTGAAAAGCGTGTCCTTTGGAGCAGAGGGCTGCAGAAAATGCATGCAGAGATATTCTGTGAGCACTGAGTAAGAAGTCAATTCTGAACAGATACATGGACTTGTGTCTTTTCATACATACATGAAGAAAAGTACAAATTATAAGCTTATAGAATGGAGATTTTTTTTCCAAATTAGGTACAGTACTACTAGCAGTGATTGTAGCCCTCGTGTGAAGTATGTTCTCATGTAGCCAGTACACAAATCAATGTATGGAATACTTTGAGACCCTCAGAATCTGTCCTGATGCCCGTCCTTGGTCACTATACTTCTCCAAAGATATTTTATTTGACTAGGTTCTTTTGAAAAGAAACACATTGTATCCAGAAAGTGAATTGCACTTTTGTGGCAATGGACTAAGTCCAGCCCTATTCAAGTTGGTGGATCATCTTTTATGATGCAGGCTTCTCCTGACTCATGTAACTGCAGCGACTGATGTCCTGCAGGTAGCGGCAAGATGAACAAGGAGGCCACTGATGCTGCTTGCAGAGTCTAATGAATTCATGATAGGCAAGCCAATGAAAGCTCCCAGGATAGGCACAGGATATGGAAAACTGTAGGGTCAAGTGCAAAGAACTGGAAGTCTATGAACCAAGTTCAGGATCCAAACCCAACAGAAGTGATCTACCTTACTCACAGCGTAATTCACATAGGAGTAGGACACATCCCTGATGAAACTTCCTTCCAATTGCATCAGGGCTGTGACCAGATAAGGGGGTAGCACCCCAGTCCAGTGGATCATAACAAATGATGGCTAGCCTTGAGAAGAACAACGGGAATTCCAGAGCACTTTATTGTGCTTATGCAAAACCGGTACTTGGATCAAGAGACAGTTGTGCAAATGGAATAAGGCAATCTTGCATGGTTTAAAATCGAGAAAGGTATGAGCCAGGGTTATATCCTCTCACCATTCTCGTCCAATCTATATGCCAAACAAATTATTTGAGAAGCTGGATTATAGGAAGAAGAATAGGTATCAAGATAGCAGGAAGGCTTATTAACAACCTGAGAAATGTAAATGATGCGATCTTGCTTGTTTAAAGTAAGAAGGACATAAAAGCATTTGCTGATGAAGATCAAGGATTGCAACTTAATGTAAAAATACAAAATTCCTCACAATGAAATCGAGTGGTAATATCATGTTAAATGGAGAAAAGACTGAAGTTTTCAAGGATTTTACCTTGTTTGGATCCACAGTCACTGCTCATGGAAGCAGCAGTCAGAGATCAATGACATATTACAATGGGTCAATTTGCTGCAAAATACCATTTTTAAGTGTTGAAAATGCAAGGATATTGCTTTGACTGTTAAGGTACACGGGACCCAGGCCATGGTATTTTTGATGATCTAATGTGCATGTGGAAGTTGGACATTGAATAAGGAAGACCAAAGAAGATTCAATGCATTTGAATTATGGTGCAGACAAAAAATATTGAAAAGACCATGGACTCCCTAAAACAAACACATCTGTCTTAGAAGAAATCTAGCTAGAATGCTCCTGAGTGGGGAGGATGGAAAACATCTCACGTACTTTGGGCATGTTGTCAGGCGAGACCAAGCCCTGGGAAAAGACATCACTCTTGGTAGAGTAGAGGGTCAATGAAAAGGAGTGTTTTGTTCTGTTGTAAGTAAGGTCTCTATGAGTCAGAACCCATCAAGGACACCCAACACCAACACTACGCCCACCACTGTTTGGCTGCTTCCCGCAGATCCCCTCACGTACTTGCTTATGGTGGCTCATAGTATGGAGGAGGCTTCAGCTGCCGAACTGCTGAGAATGCTGGGCCAGCCAAAGGGACACAAAACCTAGCTACCTGACAGTTGCCATATACTAGCCTACTCTCTCTTATTGTAATAAATATTAAATAATTAACTCTGAACATTTTGCCTTTATCCTTTTTTGATCATCATTATGTTAGAGATATGCACCAATATGGTTACATGCTTTTTTTAATTACTCCATTCCAAATTCAAACTCAATGCCATCAAGGTGACTTTGACTCAAAGCAATCTTTTGAGCAGAGTGGAACTGCTGCTTAGGGTTTCTGAGATTTTTCATTGTTAAGGGAGCAGACTACCTCATCTTCTACCTCAGAGCAATGGGTTTGAACTACTGACATTATGGTTATCAGCTCAGTGCATAACTCATTAGGCCCCCAGCTCCCCTTCACTAATGTGTAGCCTACTCACTGCCAAGGAGTCAGTGCTGACTCATAACGACCCTCTGTCAGTTTCTGAGACTCTCCCTGTTTACAGGAGCAGAAAACTCAGTCTTTCTGCTGTGGAGCTGCTGGTAGTTTTGAACTGCCAACCATGCAGGTCACAGCCCAACTCATACCCCCTACACTACCACAGTTCATTATCTAAATATAAAACTATATATTTAATTCTTTTATTATCATTTAGTTTTTTTCAAAATTTCTATTATGAGTTCTATCTGTTTTGAGGTGTTTAACGATGTTCTTACTGCTTCCATTAGGTTTCATTTTTCCCTTAAATTTATCTTTTTTTTTAAAGTTATTTGTAATGTATATTTTAAGATAATGAATTCATTTAGTAACATCTTGAAATTTGTTAATATTTTCTTTATGATCTAATATTATTTAAATTCTGTAAATGCTCCATGTGTGCTTAAAAAATAATATTCTCTAGCTATTGGATGTAAAATTGCCTGTGTATCTATTATATCAAGCTTATTATAGCAGGCTTATTATGTGTGTGTGTTCAAATTTCTGTATCCTATTAATTTACCAACTGCTTGACTTGAAATTGTGAAAGATGTTTTGAAACTTTCCATTATGATGGTAAATCAATCAAGTAAAGTCGCCCTAGAGTTCAATCAATGACCACACACACACACACACACACACAGGATGGAGGAAGCTTCAAAAAGTTTATAGAAACATGGAATTGAAAGATAGTGAAAACTTCCCTGGAAGTCCTAGAAGCCCCTTCATGTACACATATTATAAGACACACATGATTTGAGAATTTCTGTCTTAGATGCATGGTAGTAAATTTCTTTATCACTGCTCCTTATCTTAAAGTCTAACTTGTCCCATTACTCGATTTCCTTTGTTAGTGTTTGACTGATGCATCTATTTACATGATTTCTCTCTTAATATTTCTATGGATGATCTTATGATTTAAATGGATGTGTACTAAATATTTGGATCTTTCAAATTATTCTCATAGGTTTTATCTTTAGATAATAAGTATAATTTATTCTAATAAATTACAATGATGTATATTACAACTCATTTCTATCATCATGTTAATTTGTTATTTTTATTTTTTCTCAACAATTTTATTGGTATTTAATTCACATATCATATAATTCTATAGTTCAATCACATCAATGAATGTTGTAAAATCATCACCACAATTGGTTTTAGAACATTTTCTTCATTCTTGTACTCATCTATATTAGCTCCCCATTTCCCCAAACTTCCCCTTTTCCCCAAACCTCCCCTTTCCACACCCCCAAAGAATCATTAATCCACTTACTATCCCTATAGGTTTACTTATCCTGGATTTCATAAACAGAAAAAACATTTAAAAGCTAAAAAGAATAACAAAGTAAAATAGATGTAAACCTCAATTAGAAAGAAAGCATAAAATATTAAACCTAGAACAAACCTAAATGGATCATAAAGGAGATGAAAGCATAGAGTGGTACATTTTAGCCTAACTGCAGCTGCAACAGTTCACTTTTCAATGTACTGGATCACGTATCGCAGTAAGGCTATTCATCTCCCTGGTCCATGGTCACAAGGCTTCATTGGCGTGCATTTCCCTTCTTTATTTTTTTTAAAAACCGAAACAGCTTAATATGGGTCAAAAGGAAGAGCAAATAAGATATGACATTCTGACTTAACTAGGTCTGCCATAATCAACTTTACAATGCTCTCTGTCTGTTAACAGCTATAGGCCCATCCTTCAACTGTAATCAGCAGGGATTCACCATAGGCTTATTCCATGTGGACCTGCAAATGGTTTGGGGGCTTCCACTATTGTCCATACCATTCTACAAATCAGAGGTTCACAATTTAAGCTCTGATATCATTCCCTTCTCAAGATTTGGATTATACTACTCACAATACTTGACTCACACAGGCTGGTGTTCTTCCTCCATGTGGACTTAGCTGACACTCGTTTAGATGGTTGCTTGTCTGAACATTAGTCTTTAAGATCTCAGATGCTATTTTTTTCTGACAGTCCGGCTTCATCTAGTTTCTTCACCACACATTGCCATAGCACCCATCTCTTCAGTGATTTCTTCATGTAAGCACCAAGCATGGACATGTCATGTCAGAAGGGCTCATTGTTCTTAGATTGGGGCTAGAAATAAGTGCAAACCCAACCTCCATACATGTAACTATGGTTTCTATATGCCTCTGGTTCACCTTTGAGATATCATTATCATTTTATACTAGAGAACACTATTAATCACACCCTTAGGGCTTCACTTCCACTACCATTAAGTCAATGCTGGCTTATAATGACCTTGCAGTGCAAGATAGGGTTGCTCCTGTTAGGTTCCAAGCCTGAAAACCTTCACAGGCATAGAAAAATCTCATCCTGGCTGGTGGTTTTGAACTGCTGCCTTGTGGTAACCACCATGCACCAATAATGTTATTAGTGTAACCAATGGTTTAGACTTTAAAACACTATTGAGAAAAGGGCATTTTATGCAAATAGGCCAGCTATGAACCACAATGCATGAACTGTTGATTTATTCATTAAACTAAGTGATTGGACACTATTTACACAAACAACAGGGGTTGGTGATAAGGCAAATCTTCCAATAACATTCATTCACAGAAGCAGAGCCTCACATACAAGATTAATACCTGTCATAATGAAGCAAAAGGGGCATTAAAATAGGGGACTGGAGAAACTAAAAGGCCTTTACAGTACACAGAAAAATAAAAATTGAAAATACATTTATAGTTTCCATTGGTTTCTAAGCTAATACAAAGCCCCAAGACCAGAGAGCCAGCAACAATTGAAGTAACCAGCAAGGAAAAAAACATATTATATTTTTGTATAAAAGAATATCTAGTAAGTATAATTCTTCCCTGCCCATTCATTCAATTTTTCACGGGGACAGGAGAGGAACAGTAAAAAGGTTAGATACACAATGAAGATTTTAATTTTTACAAAAAAGGAAAAGGCAAAAATGATTAAAGTAAAAATTATTTATTTTATAAGACATTAAGGAGGGAATTAAGTACCTATGGAAATAGTTTTTTGGACAAAGTGAAAAGAATTGTTAATGTGTGTACCTAAATTGTGCCATTGGTGCAGTAAACATATAATGAATGTGCTATTTTAAAAAATAAGCTGATATATTTGAATGGATTCTGAAACATTCTGAGAGCAATTCAAATAAATACTGCATTTATCATAAGAAAAACTGGAAAGAACTAAGCACCTGAAAAAGCTGTATTTTAGGAAATGCCACAACCTTATCCAATGTTTCTTTCGCCAATATTAATTGGTTTGAATCAGAAGGCAAACAAAAATGATGTGCAATTATAATACCCCTAAACAGATATTCTGTAAATAAATTACAACTTTGAGTATTTACTATATACTAGTGTCAGATGCAAGAGAGATAAAATCAGATACCTGCCCTTAAGTAAGTCATAAGACTATTAAGGACATTGCAATGTCAACGCTAGAAATCAGACTCTTTATATTTCTCCTGCGAGCTGGGAGTTTGGTTTGGGGCTTAATTTTTTTTCTTTTTCTTTCTACCTCCCAGAGTTTTGCTGACAGTAGGAAACCCTCTTTGAATTCTGCTAATTCAATACCGTTTGAGGATAAAGGGAGTAAGAAGATTAGAGTAGGAAATTCTTCAATTGTCTTGATCTGCCAGCTTATGACCTATTTCAGGCACAAGAAGGCCCACCGTTGATGAGATATTGGCAGACAAGCTTTATACTTTCCCAGAGATTGTCATCTAGGCTGCAAATTTACAATAAAAAAAAGATAATATGTTGTCCCAAGAGATCAGAGGGCTGGGATAGATAACGTATAGCACTAAAGTTGGATCTGTATTATCCTGAGCACGTCCATACTTTGATCTGAATTTCTAGTTCTAAAAGGTACTGTTAGCAATGCCTGCATGAAGAAATCAGTCTGACGGAGGGGACAATCTGGGGAAATAAAGTGAATATTTGTGGATTTGGGGGATAAAGAAGGTAGGCATCAACTCCAATGCCTTGAAGAGCATTTGCTAGTTATAAGTCTGTTTATGAATGTGCTCATAAGTGCCCCCCACCCCCAATAACGGTGAGGATTTCTACCACCATTTTCAGAAGTGATGATAAATCTTCATCACCTTCTCCGGAGGATCTAATGTTCGTGAAATGCCAAGAGGCAACTCACATCTTCCTCTGAGTTGGTTAATTCCAGATATACTTCATCAGACCTTACCTAGGATTGCTACTCTAGGCATAGTCAAGTTCTGTATATTTAGCTATTAAACACTTTTTACAAGTTGTTATTACTTTTCTCCACACACACAAACAAAAACACTTTCTACATGCAGCCAGAAGTCCCTGGGTGATGCAAACTGTTAACATGCTCATTTGCCAACCAAAAGGTTGGTAGTTCAAGTTCATCCAGATATATTTCTGAAGAAAGGTCTGGTAATCAACTTGTGAAAACTTTCCATTGAAAAGCACACAGGATGCAGGTCTACTCTAGACATACGCACAGACAAAATCTTGATGAATCTTAATTGACTTGACAACAACTTTGCATCTATATGCACACACAACACATACATAACCACATGCATCTACATAAACATAGCACAAAAAGACTAGGCATCAGTTGCTGTAAGATGTCTGAGCAAGAGAGTTATTGATTCTATCCAAATTCCATGTCATCGCAAATAAGAGACAAAATTGTTCATCCACTTAGGAAGCAAGCATTAGGAATCTTATGATTATGCATACTTTTTCTCTAAGATTTTGAAATCCTTAAATAGCCATGCCTCTTTACTGTTTGTCTTTGATATTCATTGATTGGATTGTGGCATATTTGATATTAATTTCTTTCTAGTTATCCTATTTGGAGTTAATTGAGCACCTTAGATAGCTAAATTAATGCTTCCATAAATTTTGGGAAATTTCCCTCATTATTCCTTCAATTTTCTTTTCTCTTCCTTCTGGAACTTCTATTGTACTCTATATGTTGTTCCATAGATCTCTGAGACTCTCCTCATGTTTTTGACCCAGAGTTGAAGTAGATTTCCCATTTATTCTCTACTGAAATGACCTTTCCAGACCACTCATGATGGAACAACAAGGCATCTTCAAACCTCACACTCAGAGACCTTTTCTCCCAGTGTGTTCCTCACTGGAAAAGCAGAGGACATTTTTAAATGCTGTGAGCAGTGGCTGGAGTGAGAGAAAAGCCAATGCTAATTACTAAGCAAAGGTTCTCTCCTCTCCCTTCCTGGACATCACCAATCAGACAAAGTAATCTTCTCATTTGGGGGAAGTGTGAGGACAATGAATACATTGGAAATATTTCTTTAGTTACAGGTACTTTTTACAAATTGTGTTAGTCTGGGTTGATTAGAGAAACAAATTTG
>NW_022111372.1:69644911-69666036 GCF_000313985.2 Echinops telfairi
TGCCACTGGGAGGGCGATTAGGTGCTGTCCAGTCAATTCTGACTCATAGCAATTCTATGAGCAACAAAAGGAAGCCCTGCATAGTCCTGCACCACTCTCACACATGTTGCCGTCACTGTGTCAATCCATCTCACCCAGAGTCTTCCTCTTCTTCACTGCCCCTCTGCTTTCCCAAGTACAATGTCCTTCTCCATGGACCACTCTCTTCTGACAATATGTCCAAAGTACTTGAGAAAAAGTCCTACCATCCTTGCTTCCCTAAAGCATTCTGATTGTACTTCTTCGAAGTGAGATTTGTTTGTTCTTTGGTCGATTAATGATACTTTCCTTATTCTTTGCCAGCATCACAATTTAAATACATCCATTATTTTTGTTTGTCCTTATACAATGCCTAACTTACACATGCATAGAATACCAATAGGTAACATCCTGATAAACAGAAAAATAATAAACATCAACAATTTCATCTAACTTGAATTCATAATCAAAACTCATGGAAGCAGTAATAAATTCAAGTGATAAGGTATGCATTACTTTGGATAAATCTGCTGCACAAGACCTTTAGGACGTTTTGAAGAGCAAGGATGTTGTGTGCAGACTAATGTGTACCTGGCCCAAAATAGAGACCTCGGAACGTCCCATGGACTTCGTGTCTCCTTGAGGAACTAAGGTCTAGAGTTCCGAGTTCCAGTCTCGGTTTCAGCCCTAACTATCAAATTCATTGACTTTACCATATCTTGATTGTATCATCCATAAAAGAATACCTTTATCCTTGGGTGAAGTAAAATGATTTGTGCAAGTAAATGGAAAGTGATGGCAACAATTATTCCTGTGCTTGTCAAGCAGTACTAATGCAAATGTGAACCAGTGGTACTCAATGATGTTATTGTTGTACGGTCATCAAGACAGTTTTGAATCATAGCAACCCTGATGTCTGATTGAACAAGACACTGCACCGTTTTGCACCAACTTCAAAATTGTTCTTCACTTTTCCTTTGAACCCATCGGTACAGTCATTGTGTCAATCCATCTTGTCCAGGGTCTTCTTTTCTGATACCCCTCTACTTTATAAAGTTTGATGTCCTTCTGTAGTGAGTGGTCTCTCTCCTGTAACATATCATAACTAAGTGAGAGGAAATCACACTGTCCTAGCCTCTAAGGACCATTCTGGCTGTTCTTCAAGACAGATTTGATTATTCTTTTGGCAGTCTGTGGTATTTTCAATATTTTTCACCAGTACAATGATTCATCTGCACTGATTCTATTTAATATCCCACTTTCACATGCACATGAGGTGATTGAAAAGACCATGGCTTGGTTCAGGGCCACCTTAGTTCTCAGATCAATATCCTTGCTTTTCAACACTTTAAAGAGGACTTCTGCAGCAGGTTTACCCAATTCAATGTTTTGTTTCATTTGATTTCTTGACTGCTGCATCAGTGCACATTGGTTGTGGATGTGGGCAAGACAAAATCCTTGACAGCTTCCATATTTTCTCCATTTATCACAATTTTCCAAGTAATCCAGTTGTTAGGATTTGGGTTTTCTTTACATTGAGTTGTCATCCATACCGAAGGCTGCAATCCTTGGTCTTCATCAGCAAGGCTTCAAATCCTCCTCCTCGCAGCAAGCACGGGTTTGTCATCTGCATACTACAGATTGAGAAGACTTTCTCCAATCATGATGCTGCATTCTTCTTCATATAACCCAACTTGTCTATTTATTCAGCAGATAGATTAAGTAAATATAATGAAAGGATACATCCCTGATGCATACCTTTCCTGATTTTAAGCCATGCAATATACCCGTGTTTCTTTGGCCAATTCCCTCTTGATCCATGTACAGGTCATCATTAGCACAATGTAGTGTTCTGGAATTCTCATTTTTCTTGAGGTATTCCATAGTTTGTTATGATCCACAGAGTCAAGTGTCTTAGCATAGTCAGTAAAACACAAGTATGCATCTTTCTGATATTCAGCCAAGATTCATCTGTCATCAGCAGTAATATTCCTTCTTCCATGCCCTCATCTGAATGTGATCTGAACCTCTGAAAACTTCCTGTCAATATGCTGTTGCACCTTTGTTGGATGATTTTTAGAAAAATTTTATTGGCAGATGATATCAATAGTATTGATCCACAATTTTCACATTCTATTGGGCAAGCTTTCCTTCTATATCATCAGTTCTGCCTCATATGCTACATCTTAAAATGGCTGAATGTCTCGATCATTCCTTTTTGGGATCGTAATTCTGTGTATTCTTTCCATCTTATTTTGAGGCTTCCTGCATCATTCAGTATTTTGCCCTTACAATCTTTCAATATTGCAACTCAAGCCTTGAATTATTTCTTGAGTTCTTTCAGTTAAAGATATACTGACTGTGTTCTTCCTATTTGGTTTGCTAGGCAAAAGCCTAGAGTTTCATTACAGTGTTTGATTTTGTCTGCTTCAGCTGCCCTTTGAGGTTTTCTGTTCGGCTCTTTGACTTCATTATTTTTCCCAGGTGCCTTACATACACTGTGATTCAGAGTAAGTTTTAGAGTCTCTTCTGACACCCACTTTCCTATATTTTTAATGATCCTTTTTTTCCTTCATATGTGATGTTTTTGATGTTATCCCACAGATCAATGAGTATTCTCTCTTTAGTGTTCAATGCACCAAATCTTTTCTTGACATGTTCTCAAGATTCAAGTGAAATAGATTCAATGTTACATTTGTTTTAATTTTCTTTAACCTGAACTTATTTATGAGCAATTGGTGGTTTGTTCTACAGTCAGTTCATAGCCTGCTTTTAGCTGTTGATAGTGAGCTTCTCCATTGTCTTTTCCCACAGATATAGTCAATTTGATTTCTGTGTGTTCCATTTGTACATGACCATATATATAGTCGTCTTTTGTGTTGTGGATGAAAGTTACTTGTAATGGAGAAGTTGTTGGTCTTAAATAATTCTGTCATGTGGTCTCCAGCTTACTTTCTATCACTGAGACTGTATTTTCCAACTATTGGTCCTTCTTTGTTTCCAATTTATGCATTCCAATCACCAATAATTATCAATGTATCTTGATTCCATGTATGATCAATTTCCTACAGAAGACATTGGTGCAATTAATCAATTTTTGCAACACTAATTTTAGTGTTTGATATATAAATTTAAATAACAGATGTATTGATTGGATTTCCTTCAGCTTAGGCAGACATAATCCTATCACAGACGGCATTTTACTTCAATAGAGATCTTGAAATGTCCTTTGTGACAATGAATGCAATGCCATCTCTCTTGATTGTTTCCTTTCAACATCATAAACCATATGAGTTTCTCATTCAAAATTTTCATGTTCTCAAAATTCAAGTCCCATCTGAGCTCACTGATTCTTCATATGTCAGTTTTCGTGCATTCCATTTCACTTTTGATGACTTCCAATTTTCCTAGATTCGTACTTCATACATTCCAACTTCCAATTATTAGTAAGAGTGTTGCAGTTGTTTATTTCTTATTTTGAGTCTAATCCCATCAGCGAATGAAGGTCCCACAGGCTTTATTTATGTAGGCTTTATCTTTCCAAGTAATTATCACCCATCCTAAGTTGAGAAGGCATCTTCCCCTCAGTCAATCTGAGAGGCTTATCTTCTGGCACTACTTCCAACAGGGGTCTGCTTCTTTTCATGGCGTTTTCAGTATCTGATATTGTTTGATTCTGGCCATAAGGTTTTCAGTGGCTAATCCCTCAGAAGTGAATAAATAGCCTGTGCCTTATTTGCTGTCTGTTTTCTGTCTGGAAACTACTGAAACCTGTTCATTTTGGGTGACTATGCAAGCATTTGAAATACAAGTGACATAATTCCAGCATGAAAGCAACCCAGCAGCCATCACAATACAACAAACTGAGAGACTTGTGAGTTGAATGATGAATGGGTTCCAAGTCACACAAGGAGGAGGGAGCATTGTGCAAAGGCACGTGGTTGTACCTAATCCAAGAGATTTTTGATTCGTGGGTTCTAGAAGGAGCTAGAAAATGTGTACTTGCACGCCCGTTACATAATCAGAATCAAGAATCATTGCTATTGTTGCTGGATATTGTTTCAAATCACAATGACCTCATGTGACAGAGCAGAACTGCTCTGCGGGCTTTTCTTCACTATAAGCCAACAGATCTTTCTCCGAAGGAGCTATGGGCAGATTTGAACCATCAACAATTTCAGTTATCAACTAAGCTAAACTAATTTGGATAAATTCCTAAGATTTACAATGAAATATTTCAGAATGAGAGAGACACCGCCCTCCTTTTCCTCACTCTTGGTGAGCATGGTGTAACAGAAAACACATACTAAAAATGATATCTATTGACACAAGTCCTGTGTCAAGCCCTTGATAGAGGCTCTTTGTTAGTAATTTATATGGGTTACTTCATCATTTAATCTTAATGATAACTTTATGAAAAAGTCTATTATTTTGTCATCACATCTTATTTTGACACACCGAAGTTTTGAGAGGAGAAACAATCCTCCCAAGCTCACACAACTTAGTAAGCGGTCACACGGGTAAGTCTGTGCAAACTCAGGCACTCTAACTCAAGAGACTGCTCTTTAGAACACTCATCCAAACTTTCCTGAAATTAAGGATACGAGTGTTAGATACACAAAAGACTTATTTTATCTCTATGAAGACATAACATTAAGTAATATAATAACACTAGTATTCTTTCTTGTATTTGAAGCCTCTGGCTTCTTGAATGATTTCAGAACATCCCACTTTGATGATAATGTGACTTTAGTAACCCTAATATTATTAGCTAATTTTATAACAGTTTCAGAGTCATCAGTGAGAAGTAGTTGCCCCAACTAAACAACAGACATTTATTCACTATACTTGCTTTTCCAATTTCCCTGTATTTATGGCTATTTATTTTGGCTTTTCATTTATGGTAATGAAACTTACTTTTAAAAGAAATGCATATATATATATATATATATATATTATAAGGAATTTTTAAAAGAAAAATGTACACATTAATATCAATGTATATGAAAATAACCCCACATCTGAAAGGTGGCAATGAGTGACTAAAGTCTTGGAAATATTGAATTACATTACATTATCACGTTATTCTTTTCCCTAATAACTATGCCGGCACCCATGGCAACGTAGTGTGTTACATGTTGGGCTGGTAACTCCAAGACCAGAAATTCAAATCCACAGCCCCTCCATATGAGAAACATGAGGCTTTCTGCTGCCATAAAGATTTAGCACCTTGGAGCCCCAAAAGCCAAGTCTACTTTGTCCTATAGGATCCCTATGACATGGAATAGACTTGGGGGCAGTTCGATAACTGTTCGGTGCTACTCTGTGCTGGGTTCCACATTTCAAATGACTGTCATTGGTGATATTGTTTTTAAGTAAAGGATAAAGAATTAAGAGCCTGGCCAGGCATAGGGTACCAATTTTCTGTGCTTCTCAAGTAAGTCCTGGGGCTACTGAGTAATGGAAGCTATTCGATAAGTCAATATTGTGCTAGAGAGCATGGGAGACATTCTAGGAGGCTAATACACTGCACAGGCTAGGAGCAGAGAGCAGAGACATTTGAAGATCAGGAAATAAGGAGGACAGGGCTTTAAGTGACGCACAGCTGAGTACTTCTCTAAAAGCTGCTTCTTCCCCACACCATATGCATATTTGTGTATTTAAGGGACCATATTTGTCTTCTATGGTTTCTCATTCTGTGCTACTATTTATTGAAGCAGTGGTTGAAAAATGACATAAAGTGGGCCCAACATAGATTTTTTTTCCTGTGGAATATTAGAATTAAAACTAGAGATACTACTTAATTTCCATCATCTCTTGCATTAGAAGCATGCACAAATTAGGGAGTTATCGTATGACCATACACACCGGGAAACAGGAAGTCAGTGCACAAAAAGGGGAAAGAGATACATAATCCTTTCAGCAAGGGGGGGAAAAAAAGTGAGGCCATGTGGCCCCGTGAAGCCAGACAGTGAACAACCAATGGTTCTGGTCTGTTGCAACTACCAATATACAGCACTTTATTCTGAAACTTGGTGTCCTAAAATAGCTGTTTTACGATAGTTCATGAGTTTGTGAGTCAGAAGCAAACTCAGGCTTGGATGGGTGACATGCATGTTTGATGTATTATTGGCTAACGTTATTTGCTGACACTCAGCTCTCAGGTGGGCTGACCTGGCGCACAAGCTGCGACTTCACTCCCACGTCTTGCTGTCTCATGTTGGGTGCTTTGGTGCAGTTGGCTGAAGAGGTGACCTCACTGGGGCCGTTGACTGGAGAACTGACGTGGGACCTCGTCATCCTGACTACTTCAGACTAGTTGGACTTCCTTCAGAGTGGATCACCTTCCTGCCAAATGTGTTCCAAAAGGAGGAAGTGTGTCTTTTCAGGCTCCTAAGTTCTGAGCCTGGCAAGTGACACTGCACTCACTTCTCCCACTTGATGGTAGTCAAGTAACTTATTGGGCTTGTTCATATTGACACGGAGGAAAACTTGATTGGATCTCTCAATGAAAAAACTTAGAAAGAAGTGTGGCATTGTCTTTCATCTAAAACATGATCCTTCATGATGGCTGACTGCACATGGGTTCCTAAGAATTAATGCCCTGTGCCTCCACAGGAACTAGTTCATTTTGAGTAAACTAGTTTAGGTTGTTTTTACAACACCAATAAATAAGCTATGTGGACAATATTTTGTATTTGTTGACACTCAAAAATTCTTTGGATATAAATGAATACACTAGGGCATTAAGCAAAGAACAGGGGGATCCAGGATATTAAAGGTTGAGGAGTTTAAACTCTGCTATAAAAAATACCAAAGTTAAAATTCTGACTTGATAAATTTCCCAGTTTTGTGACTCCAGACTAGTTATTTTCCTCCTTTAAGTTCTCTTTCCTTACGTACAAAATGGAACTGGTAATGTTGCCTCCATCGTTCAGTAATTTGAAGAGACAAATTAGAGCATATATATACAATTCTCAACACATTCCTGGCAAATACTATGCACCCAGGGAACATTTCTATGATTATTTTAATTTACAGTTCTTATTTTTATAGCTTCAAGTCAAACAAACATAAGAGAAAGGTTATACACTCAAGGAATATACAACCTAGCTGGGAAGATAGGATATTCCTACCAAAAGAGAAGTAGCATTCAATTAACATGAAAAAAATGATACAACCATTTCTACTAATAAATATCATAAATGGGGAAATCAGAAGGGACTCCAAAATTGAGGTCAGGCTTGAGAAAGGCTTTAAAGGCTGCACTTAAGATAGAGGAAAATAAGAAATCACGGAAACATGTCAAGGAAGTAGAGCCCCTAAAGTAAAGATAGCTCATTAATCATGCATTTTAGATGCTCGGGAACCCTTAATGAATCAGCATTGGCATGCAAATTTTAGGAGGTAAGATAGAGAGATGATAGGTACTCAATGATGAGGGAGACTAGAATGGTAAGTTCAGGAATTAGGAATTTATATTTTAAATGGGGAAATTCCTTGATTTTTTTAAAACATAGAGTATAATGGCAATATATTAATCTTATAACTATATATAGGACAAAGCGAAGAGAGAAAATTTGGGACAGATTATCTCTGACCATAATACAGATATGAGATGCTCTAGAATGGAGCCCAGATGATAACAGTGGGAAGCGAAAGGAAGGCAGGCCTGTGCGAGCTGCTTGGACAGGCCCCCCTGACAAAGCAAACCAAAACTGTGGCTGAGTGCATGTGAGAAGAAAAGAGGAGATGTCACTCTGTGATTACTTCTGAGGAGATGAACAATAATTGGCCAACACCAAAAAGGCAAGGTATCAGAAGAAAGCTAATTTGGAAAAATAAGGAAGCTGGAGGGAAGAAGAAATTCTTGAATGGAAGGACAAAGAGACAATGAGAAGACAAAGGAAATTAATAAGGTGCAAGATATAGTCATTGCTTCAACCTTCAAAGAAGAAAATAAATACTAAAGGCTGTGAATCATTTGTCTCAGAAGCACAGGCATTTATACACTTGAGTTAGGGCTTTTGAAGTAATGGGTCATGTGGGAAACAATTTGTAATCCTAAATCCCAGAGATAGCCTGATATGATTTTCAGAAACCCATAAACTAGGTATTAAGCTCACAAGTGTACATATGAAACAAGTTCATCCCCCAGCCCCTCCTCACATGTCTCCTTCCTATATCAGTTGCTAGAATAATGAGTGACAGGAAAATAGAGTGAAGTGTGTTGCATAAATACTTTCTTTGCAGTTATGTTATCAGGTGCCCTAAGGAGTACTGTGTGCTTTTGTGTGTGTGTGTGTGTGTGTGTGTGTGTGTGATTGTGTGGTATAAATATTCCCTAAGGGATCAATTTAATTCTTCATAGCGAGAGCTCTGAGACACATTGGGGACTTGGTGTGATTACCTCAACACAAGGACAGCTCTTCCATACCCAAGACTAGCTGCCTGCCTCATTGTCTTAAAATGCATTTCATGGCCAGGAGCAAGGAGAGGGGTGCAGGCTTCCCTAAGCGCCACATCTTGTCCAGCCTGCTGGGAAAGAGTAGTTATCGTGGACTACGGAGGGTTAGGGCGAATTACCTAGAATCCAAGCAAATATAAGGACTGGAATCTGAGGATCATTGTCTCAAATGAACATTGTCTCAGAGCGACAATTAACATTCATTCCAAGGTAGAAAAGGTTTCTAAAGTTTCTTTGTGTGTGTATTTAAATACAGAGGAAAGAAAAAATGAAGCACCCAGAATTCAGTTAACGTTTTGCACAGAATCTTTTCCCATTTCTCATTGTTGGAAAAACTAGTTTTATATTTATAGGATTTGCATTCACCCCTTTCACTTCGTTTGATCATTTTCTGATCATCAAAAATTCTCTAGCAGCAACTATTTTAATGACCGAATCTGACAGTGTGGATGATTCATAACTTATCTATCTTATGCTTGAGTCTTTTCATTGGTATAAATGTTGCTGGGATTAAGATCATTAACTACATCTTTTTACTGTTTTATTATTTCTTTAAAATATTCACAAGGAAAGGAATGTACATTTTTAAGTGATTGATAAATATTTACCTACTATCCTCCGACAAGGTTTTGTCAATTAACCTGCCAGGGACCAATATTTGAAAATTCCTGTTTGTCCCAACGTCCTGTTCAGCTCTAGCTTTCAGCAGGTGCACCCGAGGCTCTGGTGGATGGTACCAGCTAGCCTCACACATATACGCCTGCACACTGCAGACATTGCTAACGAGAGAGATTCTCTGATAAAGGAATTAGAACAAAATGGAGGAAATAAAGTCATAAATTGAACTAAAGGTACACGCTTTCTCTTAGAGATTTCTCCTGTTGATCTTGAGCGGCTAGTTAATTCTCAATCCTCCTTTCAAAGGCACCCTTCTCTTCACTTTGAAAGCCAAACAGGAAATGTGGCGATACTAAAAGGGACATTTATGCCAGGCACTAATCTAGATAGAAAATACTTTTTCTATCACATTTGTATCAGTCTAATGTTGCAGAGATAAAATAAAAAGAGATCAGAAGTGGAGCCTGAAACAGAATAATCAGAGTAGGTGTTTGATTGAAATAATTCTGGACTGAGTCATTCTCACGGTGCGGGATGTGGAGGCAAGGGAGCAGGTTTAGGAAAGGGATCTCTTAGCCCTCTGGTCATGATGTGTAATTTTGATATTTTCAACATCTCTCCATTAAAGACATAAAATTTAAATTGTATTTCATATTAATGTCTAAAAGTCACATAATTTGCTAAAATGCAAATGAATAAAATGGAGTTTGAGCTCTAATTGTCTGATTTTCTGATAGAAAATAAATCTAAATGATGTCTTCCAGAGATACCTCACCAAGGACAAAGAGTCAATTGATACAAGTGGAAAGAACTTGGGGGCTGAAGTTGAACTAAAATGCATGTGTCCCCAGAATGGCCTGTGACAGGAAAAACCGGTTCAGGTGTGGACTGTGTGGAAACAGGTACAATTTGTGAAAACCTAGTTGGCCTAACTTTTTATTCACATCCAGCTGTTCCAAACTCATGGTGACCTCCCACATAATGGAACAAAACATTCCTTATTCCTGCAAGATCCTACGGTGAGTTGAAGATGAAATTCTTTTGATCCACAGGGTTTTTATGGCCAATTTTCACAAGCAGATGGCCAGGCATTGCTTCTTAGTGCATCATAGTCTGGAAGCTCTGCTGAAACCTCCCCAGCACCATAGCAATGCACATGCTAGCCCTGGAAGACAGGTAGCAGGGAATCAAAATCAAGCTTCTTGCATGAAAAGCAAGAATTCTAACACTGAACCACTAGTTCCTAAATTAGATTATTAGAAATTGGGGGGAAGGTGGGGAGGGTGGATATACCTGAGAGATAGAAGTGTGGTAGATCCAAGACCAAAGTGTAAGACTGAAAAAACACATGTTAGTAAAGGGAGAGTTTTTATGACACTAATCATTGGAGTTACTGTTTTTATTGGGTTTAGACTCCCTAGAAAGAAGAGCATGTTGACTTAAAAGACACAGCATTGTAGCAGATATCTGTCCTCAGACTACCAATGTCTGTTAAAGTAATGAAAGCACAGGGTGAAATTATGTATCTGGGCAAACAACGCCCTTTGTAATACAGCACGACCCCATTCCCAAAGTCCAATCTACTGCTAGGAATTTGATAGTTGTCGGCAAATAAATCAAAATCTAATCTATGCTTTTTGAGGGCATTCTTGTTCATTCTGCCTACCCATGTCTTCCTTTTTACACATCTGCTTGAGACCAGATTTACTTCTGGTCTAAAAATTAAGACAAACTGGGATATTTAAAAGTGAAATGTCAGACTTTGTTCTAGAGTATCTGAGATTGCTAGATATTTACTGTGTTATTTACTGTGTTATTTAATGTGAATGTCATAAAATTATATAAAAAAATATTTTTCTTCGGAAAAGAAAACTGTCCTCCTTCTTGTCCCTCTACTTTATCTTGAAGTGAGATGATCTCTGTGCTCTATACAAATCAGGACATCACTTATGCTTTTCTGTGATCCTGGAAGTGATGCCACTAGTATTTCAAACACCAGCAGATGCAAAGTATTTATAAAACAAATGACGCCAATCCTGTTTCAACCCATCTATTCAGCAAACCTAACTCTAATACCAAAATAAGACAAATATCTCACAACCGAAGAAAATTAGAGACCAACATTCCTTATGAATCTGAATGTAAAAATCCCCCACAAAATACTAGCACTCAGAACCCAAAAACATAGTACAAGATTCATATGCATAGCCAAGTGGAATTGAGACCAGATATGCAGTGGTGGCTCAATGTTAGAAAGCAATCAACATAATATATGACAACAATAGAATAAAGGAAAGAGGCACACAATCATCTCTGTGGATGCAATAAGAGGTTCTAATGGTGTAGTAGGCTACTCATTGGGCTGCCAACTGCAAGGTCAACAGTTTGAAACTACCAGTCACTTCAAGAGAGAAAGATGAAGTCTTTGGCTCCCATAAAGATTTATTGCCTTGGAAATCCTCAAGTGGAAGGGCTACTCTGTCCTATAAGGACACTATGAGTTGATATTGACTCAATGACAGTGAATTTGTTTGTTGTTTGTTTTGGTTATGGATGCAGAAAAGCATTTGATAAAAACTCTCATGAAGGCTGGAATGGAGGAGACATCCATCAATATGTGCAGGACACATATGGAGAACCAAGAGCCAACCTATTCTTAATGGTGCAAAACGGAAAACTTTCTTCCATCATGATCCCAATTCTAACTTGCAAACCTGGCTAGACCAGAGGATGCACAGTGGTGCAGATGGGAACTGGAAACACAGGGAATCCAGGACAGATGAACCCCTCAGGACCAGCGGTGAGAGTGGTGTTTTGGGGAGAGATGAGGGGGAGAAAGGGGGAACTGATCACAATGAGCTACATATAACCTCCTCCCTGGGGGATCCGCAACAGAAAAGTGAATGAAGGGAGATGCCGGGCAGTGTAAGATAAGATAAAACAATAATTTATAAATTATCAAGGGTTCATGAGGGAAGGGGGAGCAGGGAGGAAAGGGGGTGTAAAAGGAAAATGAGGAGCTGATTCCAGGAGCCCAAGAGGAAAACGAGTTTTGAGAATGATGAGGGCAATGAATGTGCAGATTGTGATAAGAGTTGTATGAGCCCCTAATAAAATGATTTAAAAAAAGAAAGAAATGCAACAAGGGTGCCCACTATTGCCACTTCTCCTTAATATTGTATTAAAAGTCCTAGTCAGGGAATTAAGACAAAAAAGGAAAACAGAAGAAGAAGGAAGGTAAAAAGAAAGAAGTCTATCCAGACTGGAAATAAAGAAGTAAAATTATCTGTATGGATGGAGGATAATATGATTCGATTTACAGAAAAGCCCAAGGAATCTGTTTTAAAAGCTTCTACAGCTATAGAGGAATTTAACAAAGCTGCAAGGCACACGCTCAACAAATAAAACTCAGTTGGATTTTCATTCACCAGTGATGAGACATCTGAAAGGGAAACTAGAAAGTTAGTTCGACTTGCAATAGAAGCAAACCTCACGGCCACGGAACCTTGAGTCACTTCCTACCAATAGCAACAGGGGTTTTGAGACTGAAAACTTTCATGGGTGCGGACAGCCTTGTCCTGCTCCTGTGACACTAACATCCCAGAGAATAAAATGGAACCAAGGGTTTCAAGGACTTCCACAATGAAAATTATAAAGCATTGCCAAAAGAAATCTGTTCTATGCTCATGGATTGGAAAAGTGTATTGTTAAGCTGTCAATACTACATAAAGTGATCTATAGATTAAATGCAATTTCATTTAGTTCTAATAGCCATGTTTACTGAAACAGAAAAACCAGTTCTATGTGTTATCTGAAGTTGTAAGAGGTCCTGAATACCTACAGCAAGTTCAAAAACACCAACAAAATAAGATTCACAGTTTCTGATAGTAGAGTATATTATGTAGCTACAGTAATCAACACTGCCTGACATTATTCTAAGCATAGACACATAGACCAACGGAATAGAATTGAGAATGCAAAAGTAAATTCACACAGTTATGGCCAACTGATCTCTGACAAGACTAATCAATCCATTTGATGAGGAAAGTAGAGCCTCTTCAATAGGTAGCATCAGGAAAATTGGATTTCAACATGCAAAAAAAAAGAAATCATGCCTCACACTATGCACAAAAACAAATTCAAAATGGATTGCAGACCTAAATGCAAAAACTAAAACGATAAAATTCTTAAAAGTAAATTAAGGGTATACTAGACCTAGTTTAAAACAATGGCTATCTAATACAATGACAAAAACACAATGGAAAAAACTAGCTAACTAAATAGACATCATAAAAGTTTAAAATTTTTGTGCAAACCTCAAAAGACTTTGCTAATAAAAGTGAAAAAATAACCTACTGCGTGGTATCATACACTTGGCAAACATATATTCAACAAGAATCAAATAACCAAAATATATATAAGGCTTTTCAACAACTTAATAACAAAGAGGAAAATAATCTAATCATAAAATGGGCAAAGAACGTGAGCAGACATTTTAGCAAAGAAGACATTCAAATGACCAACAAACACATAAAAAATGTTCAAGGTCATTTATCATTAGAGAGATGCAAATCCTAATTTCAATGACATACCATCTCACTGCCACTAAGACAGTGTTACTATGATTAACAAATAAAGAGAGAAGGAAAATAAAGAAAATAACAAATGTTAGGAGGATATATGTAAATTGGGACCCCAATCAATACAAAATGATATATCCAATATGGAATAAATGTGATGCTTCCTCAATAAAACTAAAACTACCACATGATTCAACAGTTCCAAAAACTGGACCAAAGAGACTCAAACATCAATATTCTTTGGAGCACAATAGATAAAAGAAGAAAACAATCTAATGTCCATAGATAGATGAATGAATGAAGACAGAAGTAAAATCAGGAATGGGAAGAAAAAATGGATTTCACTCAATAGCAGTGAGTTTGGTTTTATGGTTTTTGCTTCGTTGCTTCTGAGAACAATTGCTTCTTTTACCATGAATAATTGGGATGTGCCCAGCTACCATAACTGGGAGGTTTTTAATCAAAGATTCTGTAGAAGAATGCTGATCACAAAGGAGAAAATCCAGAACAGAATTTCTGGTTCCATGAGCCCTAGGTGAATCCCTGAAACAATTGCTCAGAGATAATCTTTAAACCATCAAATTCAACCAAAAACATCCCATGAGATTTCTTAAGCTCAAACATCAGTTTAGCTTCACTAGCAAAGACTATCTGCCTTAAGTGTGGTTCTCTTTTAAGAGCTATCTATGTTGGTGGTGGTGGAAGGGCCGTCCAGCCAGTTCCAACTCACGTGACTGTGTGTACATCAGAATAAAGCACCACCCAGTCCTGTGCCATCCTCACACTTGTTCTTGTGTTTGGGTCCATTGTCATAGTCACTGTGGAAATCCATCTGGTTGAGGGCCTTGCTCTTTTTGGCTACCTCTCAACTTTATCAAGTATGATGTCATTCTCTAAGGACTGGTCTTTCCTGATGTCCTATCATCCTTCCTTCTAAGGATCATAGCATTCTGGTTGTACTTCTTCCAAGACAGATTTGTTTGTCCTTTTGGCAGCCCAGGGTATTTTCAGTATTCTTTGCCAGCACCATAGTTCAAATGCATCAACTCAGGTCTTCTTTATTCAATGTCCAACTTTGACATGCATACAGGGCAAGTGAAAATACCCTGGCTTCAATCAGAAGCACCATTTTTCTTAACATAACACTCTTGTTCTTCAACACTTTAAAGGGGTCTTGTGCGGCAAATTCACCCAATGCAAAGCATTGTTTGATTTCTTGAATGCTGCTGCCATAAGGATTGATTGAGGATACACAAGCAAGGCAGACTCATTAACAATGTTAACTTTTGGCTGTTCATCATGGTGTTACCTATTGCTCCAGTTGTGAGAATTTTTGTTTTCTTTACATTGAGATGTAATCTGAAGACTACAACCCCTAATCTTCATCAGCAAGTACTTCAAGTCCTCCTCCTTTCAGCAAGAGGTGTCATCTGCATATTGCAGGTTGTTAATAAGCCTTCCTCCAATCCCACTACCACATTCTTCTTCATATAAACCTGATTCTAAGTTATCTGTATAAAACACAGATTCAACAAGTTTGGTGAGAGGATACAACCCTGAGGCACACCTTTCTTGATTTGAAACCATGCAGTATTTCCTAGTTCGGTTCATACAACTGCCTCTTGATCCATGTGCAGGTTTCACAGTAGCACAATGAAGTATTTTGGAATCACTATTCTTCAGAAGGTTTGTTATGATCCTGACAGTCAGATGCGTTAGCATAGTAAAAAAACAAAACCACAAGTAAATATATTTCTAGTATTCTCTGCTTTGAGCAAAGATCATCTGACATAAGCAATGATATGCCTTTTCCTCATCTTCTAAATCTGGCCAGAAACTCTGGCAGCTCCCTGTCATTGCACAACAGCAACCACTGTTAGATTATCAATAATATTGCTCTAAATTTGCATATATGTGTATTTTGGGGCTACCTTTCTTTGGAATAGGTACAGATATGAATGTTTTCTAGTCATTTGGTCAAGGAGCTGTCTTCAGTGTTTCATGCATAGACAACCAAGTGCTTGGCATAGATAAGTGTTTTATCTAGATAGAGTTCAATCAACAAAGCACTTGAAAGAGAAGACAGGGAGCTTATGTTAATTTATGAGGAAAAGCTGGGGTGGGGAGATTGAGAGTGGTTGAGCAACTTTAAAAGGTGCAATCAGTGTCATTGAGCTGTACACATAGAAATTGCTCTACCACGGCATGTTCTCCTATGTATATGCTCAATAGCAGCACTAATGAAATGTTACTAAACATATCACCAAGGTCAATCATGACAGACACGTTTCAGTGGAGTGTTTATGCTAGGAAAGATTTGGAAGAAAATTCTGGCAACCCCTTTCTGAAATTAGACAATGGACCTTGACAGTTCTCATTTGCTTTCTCTGTCAATGCACACTGGTTCAGTGAATTATTTCATATGGTTCTTCTAACCACAGTCTTTGTAGCTGCCTCCAAACAACTTGGTGAAGTGATGTACTTTGGGAATATTTCCTCTTTTCTTGATGTGTCTGGGTATGGGAAGGTTGGAGAAAAGTGCAAATCAGATTATATTTTTCAGTTGTATATGATTAATAACAGGACTAATTGTGATGGTGATTGGACTGTTAGTGGCAATAACATACCAGTATATGTGCAAGGACCAATGGAGTTGAAGGAAAAAGTTCAAATGACAGTGAATGCATTAGCCAAAAATAAGGCTCCAGGAATTGATGGAATCCCAATTGAAATATTTTAACACAGTGATGAAGCCCTGGAAGCAGCCATTCATCTATACCAGAAAATTTGGAAGACAGTAACTTGGCCAACTGACTGGAAGAGATCCATATTTATGCCCATTCCAAAGAAAGGTGACCAAACAGAATGTTCAAACTATAGAATAATATCATTAATATCACACGTAAGTAAATTTTTGCTTAAGATCATCCAACAAAGATTGAAGCAGTACATGCAGCCTTCAGTATGGTTTAGGACTCAATGCCAAAAAGACTGAAATCCTCACAATCCAACCAATATGTAACATCATGATAAATGGAGTAAAAGTGAAAGTTGCCAAGGATTTTGTCTTGCTTGGATCCACAATCAATGTTCATGGAAGCAGCCATCAAGAGGTCAAAAGATGAGGTGCATTAGTTGAATCTGCTGTGTAAGACCTCTTTAGAGCATTACTTTACTCTTTAAGGGCCAGCGTGTGCCTGACTCAATCTATTTTGAAAATGAAGTTAAAATACTCAAGTATTTTCATTTGTCTCGTATGCATATGAAAGTTGGACATGGAATGAGAAAGACTGAAGAAGAATCAATGCACTTGCATCATGATGCCAGGAAAGAATATTGAAAGAGCGATGGACTGCCCAGGGGACAAATAAATCTGTTTCAGAAGAAGTATGGCCAGAGCGCATCTTAGAGCCAAGGATGGGGAGACTTTGTCTTACATAGTTTGGACATTTTGTAGGAGAGACCAGTCCCTAAAATAGGACCTCGTGTTTGGTGAAGTGGAGGCACAGTGAACAAGAGGAAGGCCCTCAATGAGATGGGTTGACAGAGTGGCTGCAACAATGGAGTCAGGCGCAGGACAATTGTGCAGATGGCATAGTACTGGGCAGTGTTTCCTTTGTCGTGCATCATGTGCACAGGGTCTCTTTGGGGCATAAATGACGTGATCACGGCACCCAAAACCAACCACAATTGTGATTGTAAAAATTTGGAACTCTAAAATGACCCATCTTAGAAGCAGCAGGGAGCAATTTCACCACTATCAAGAAAGAGCCAGAAATCAGGGAGATCCTTTGAATTTCAAGATCCCTAAGACATTGACCTTCCTTGACACAAGACAGAGAGCTCTGACACCAGAGAAGAGATAGTGGGATTGCAGCAAAGGAACCAAGAGTCAGCAAATGAGACAGGCTGGTGGAATTCTTGGTCCACAGAGCAAGTAAAACCGAATGCCTCTGTGCAAGAGATTTACTTGCTCACTCGGATACCTCTGGAAAATGAGTTGTTAGCTCAAGGAGCTAAAACTTATTATAATAGAGTACCAGGCCTTTGGGCATTCCTCAGTAGTACAAAGGAGCTTTGTGACACACACTGTCTGAGCAGGGCTGGGGCCAGACCAAGGGGCTGGGGACAGCGCGAAGCCCGCCTGCAGGCATGGCAAGGAAGAACTGTCCTGACCAAAGAACTATGTTTGGAGCATTTCTGACCCTGAACTTTAACCTTCTAACTCCCTTCAAGAGCCTCCGAATAATGAATATGATCTGTGCAGGTTTTAATTTTTGTGGCAATTGCAATAAATTATCAAACCCAGCAGAAAAATTGAGAGTGCTTTGGCAAAGACACCTGGTGGTGGAACTGTTAAGGAAGGTTGGAGGTTGAAGGCATCGCCTCAGCCTCACAGGAATGGGCCTTCGACTGATGAGTTCTATTCTGCTCCTTCATGAAGGAAGGGGAGATCAAATGGCAACACTACACTATTTTTACAGAACGTCATTAAAAAAAACCAACTTTCAAATTAGTCTATTGCTATCGAGTGTATTCCAACTCATAGCAACCTTATATCACGTTTCCAAGACTGTACATCTTCAGGGAAGCAGATAGCTACAGAGCAGGTTTGAAATGTTGACCCCACAGTTAGCAACCTAACACCTAACCCGCAGCACTATCAGGGATTCTTGAACATGTTATTAGAAGGGACCATCGAGAATGAGGGAAACCTCAGTAGGAAAGATTGATTGGTGTTGTAGACAAATGATGAACTCAAACATGTTTGCAATCATAAAGATAATGTAGGACTGCTGCTTTATGTAAGATCTGCAGGAGTCGGCCTTGCTTCAGTAGAAGCTAGCAAAAAGAGCATAATAATTAGATGCAATCTATACTTTTATGAGAAGACTTGAAGTATCATTCCCTTTCATTGGAGTGACAATACTTGAAGTATTGTCCTCTTTAATTGGATGGTCCTTGTCTGTGGTAGGCTATCCTGGTACACACTGAAATTCCCAAGTCATAAGACTGAGCAACTTAAGAAACCCGATTCCACTGGTTAGACTGAGCCTGCTCCCATTCCTGAGTTAGATGTCAGATGGCATCAGGAACCTATGTTGGTTTGTATCTTGAATTAGACAAATGATGGATGCCTCAGAGACAAAAACACATTAATCCTGCATCGAATGATCAGTAGATATGAAAACCCTGAGCTGTATGTCTTGTCATAGAGAAACATGAAAGGTACACATCTACCCTCAGTAGATGTGAATGTTCCAGATTCAAGCTTCCAAGATGATTGGAAAGAGAGCAAAGGTGGAAGAAAAGAGCCAGGTAAGCCCCTTGGATACACAGCAGATTGGGAAGCTAATCTTTGAAGCCACATTTGCCTTTATTCATCTTGACTTAAGCTAATGGAATGAAAATAGCTGCAGAATACATCATTTCTTTTCCAATTTCACATAGCCAAGAGTCCTTTATTAAGGAGAGCTGACCTTCCACACTCTTGTGAATGTGTTTTGTTCTCTTAATTTCACTTGCAACCAGATAACCAGTTCAATGTCACTTACCAAACTTAGCACAGGACAGTGAGCATTTAATAAGCCCAGTGTTAGGTCTAAAATAGACAGAGTCATCTATAGAAGGAAAATATTTCCTTCCCCTTTGGGAAGAAATGTAGACTTGATAGGATATGTGATTTCATATTTTTTGTTGAACTGTTTACAGCAATGAGAGTGAAACAAAGCATGTCTGCAGTCGTGTGTGTGTGTGTGTGTGTGTGTGTGTGTGTGTGTGTGTTTTAAAAGTTTTCTTGTACAATCCTAAAAAGCATGATGTTACAGTACGGGTTTGGGGACTCATAGAGAATTAGAATAGATACTGATCCGGTCAACTAAAAGTATAAGCTTGGCCATGTTACAACATATAGTATACATAGTCATACATCGCAATTGTTTGACTTAAGCCACAGAGATCTGGGACCTACTTGAAAGCTCTTAAAACAGAATCTCTGAGGCTAGGTCCAAGAATATGTTTTTGTTTTGTTTTGTTTTACATCCAGCACTAAGATGTTGCTGAGGCTAAGGGGGATACAAATAGTTAATGCAATTGACTATCAACTGAGGTGAAGAATCTACCCAGAGATTCTTTGGACAAAAGGCCTGGTGATCTACTTCTGCAAAACAGGCCCTTGAACCCTATGTAGCATGGTTCTCCTCTGACAGTCATGGGTTCATCACACATCAGAATCACCTAGGCGCAACTGGAAAGTCTGGCTGCTACAGGTGATGCCTTTAGTTTGGGAACCTCTCACTTCAATTCTCTAGACTTCTGTTTTCTCACATATACAAGGTTGTTCAGTCTCTATCTCATGCATAATACAGTAGACAAGACAGAGCTTTCTCATACTACCAGAATCAGATGCTATAGGACAGGGTGGAACTGCAGAAATCTGTCTTTCTCCCACTGAACCGCTGGTGGTTTCAAGCTTCTGACTTCGTGGATCATGGCCCAATGGATATCCACCGGGGCTCCTGACAGCTCCCCAAATGCTGATGCATTCCCAAGGAGCACCTGATGCTGCTACAAGGCAAACTCCTACACAAAGGTACTAAACTTTACTTTTTCTTTCGTCTGGGAAGTCCACTGCTTTGCTTCATTGTGATATCCCTGTTCTTCTGCCCAGCAGTTTAGTGGGAGAAAGACAGGGATTTCTACACCCATAGAGTCACAGTCTTGGAAACTCACACAGGCAGTTCTACCCTGTCCTGTAGCATCTCTATGGGTCAACACAGGGGCAGTGAGGGTGGTTTGTTTTTGAGAGGAGCTTTCTAACACTTGCCTGAGATCAAGAGGCTATTTGGCTAAGAGCCTGGGGACTGAGAGAGACATGACCACCAGCTTGGCTGAGGAGAGGCATGGCTGCGCACAAAAGGGTAATATTTTCTGATCTTGACTTGTAACCTGTAACATTTCCGACTAAAAGCCCACAATTATCTGTGCGTTCTGCATGGCCGTTGCAAAGGCTGATTGAACCCCTGTAAAGAAGTGGTGTCATGGGAAGGATGGTGGGTGTCAGAGGAGGTTTAAGAAAGTTGGAAGGTGGAAGCACACCTCCTAGTAATCACCCTTGGGGAGATGTGAATTGGCTTCTCAATCGCCCTTGTACAGTTGGAAGAGGTCCGATGTGACCTCCATGCCATTTCTTACCGTGTTAGGGTCCTAGCAAGGCCATAACAAAAGGACCGACTGTAGGGGGCTTTAAAGAACAGAAATCTAGTCTCTCAGTTCTGGAGGCTGGAAGGGCGTTGGTTGTGTCAATTTCTTTCGGAGGCTTCCAGAGAAAAACTGTTGCGTGCCTCTCTCCTCGTTTCTCGTGGCTACAGACACTCCTTGCCTTTCATTCGCTGTTCACAGATGCATCTGTCTCCGTCATCCCATGGCATCTGTCTTTCCCA
>NW_022111372.1:69668042-69709491 GCF_000313985.2 Echinops telfairi
GTATGAGCCCCCAATAAAATGATTAAAAGAAAATAGAAATGAAGCTGTTTCAGGGCCAGGCAGTGTTTCACTCTGCTGGGACATGGGTTCCTCATAGGTCAGAGTTCATTCAGCGGCAACTGACATGAATTTTTCAGGGCTCCAACGCAAATGGGAAGTTTGTTGACTCTAAGTGTCAATAACCCCAAAGAGCAGATAGTTTAGACAGAGTTTAAATAATACCATCAACTATCAGTGATATTATGGCCGTGTCCCTCTCTTCCCCCCACATGTATTTTTGGTGTCTGAATGCCTGCAAGTATTTTGCTCCCTGTCTTTCTGCACAGCTGAGAGTCTAAGTTTCTGGATGGTGTGTGTATGTGTACAGAGTAGCTCTCTCCTCAATGTATCTCTGACATGTTCTTTTCATTATATCCTTTTCCGTTTGCGTGTTTAATTTTCCCTTTTCTCAATCTCTCTTTTTCCAACAATTTCTCTCTATATGGTCCTTCTTTCTATACTATCAGCTCTAGATAATTTCACAATTTCATGTTCAGTTACACTTGTTTGCTATGATAACGAGAAGGCTCCTTAAATGTTCATGCTTCCAACCTTCATTAGTCTGGAGTATAATAGGAACTTTTCCTCTACAAAAGTCCTGGTAAACCTCAAAATTATTCTGGTTGACCTTGTTTGGGACCTGGGGCCTCAGCTGAATCACACTGGCACTCTTATTAGCCAAGGTGAGGCACATGCTGGCTTTTATTGTGGGGCATTTGGATTTACCCCCATTAGAACCACTTTGAGAGTACAATAACATTCCCCTGCTCCACCCCCCACATCCCCCACATACAAAACGCAGGAGGTGATGTTGTTACCAAAAAAGGCAGAGGGCTGCTGAGCAGGAAAGACAACACATGCCCCCATATGGCCTCAGATTCAGTATGGGATCTATTGCCTGGTTATGGTTTTGTTTTTTGTTTTAGCATTCATGTACTTTTAAAGCTAAGTAAAACAGAGAAGTCCATATTTTACCTTAAATAATACCACATGGTAAAAAACAATTAAAAATCACTGAGGATAAAAGCTACTTAAGTCTAGGCCAAATTTCTGTTTCTTATCGGTAAAGTTCATACATCAAGAATTTTTTATGAGAAAGAAACAGAGGTAAGAAATGCTTATATAGGTCACATCATCCCTGATCTTCAGTTTCCGAGTTTGTCAAATGGAGTAATACAAGTCAATTGGCTGGTAACCAATGTTAGGAGCATTAAATCCACATACAGTCACCCCGGAAGAAAGTCCTGGTGATCTACTTGGAGAAATACCCTGTGGAGAAGAGTTCTCTCATGACAGCATGGGTCTCCATGAGACAAAGAGAAGACTGTGGCGATTGATTTTATATACTAGACATGTATTTCCCTGCTACATTAGCAAATCCTTGGCCACCTTTTCAGCACATAAGTGCACTTACTTCATTTCTCTAAAACTGTTTGTTGAAAAACGCCTTCCCAGACATGTGGGTCAGCGTCTGGAACTGTTGAAGCGATGGCCCAGAGAATCTGGCACCGGCGAACCCTGGGCGGTGTCTGACGGAGGTCAGCAACGCCACTGTGCTTTCTCAGGATTCAAGATGGATTGGCATCAAACTTTACCTCTTTAACAAAAATGCTTTATGACTTCCATAAGAATCTAGAGAATGGTAAAAATTTTCATGGTAGTCCTCTAAAAAAAACCAGTAGTTAACAACTTTGATAATGAGCAGATTTGGCAACAACTGGAATTGCAAAATGAACCAATTTTATGATAGTTCCAGGATGCAGTAAGCAAAGCAATTGAACACAAGCACATCAATCTCCTAGAGATTGAAGAGCAGGAATATAGCAAGCATGGATCAGAGATGGAGGTTGATGGGCAGGAGGACTTAGAACAAGACATGGAGAAAAAGAAGTGTTGGACCTCAGTGGTGATGATTTGAAAGGGCATGTGGACCCAAAGCATGCCAGCAAATTGGAGCTGAGGAAAAGCCCCGATATCAGCATTAAGGCTTCAGATGATGACTTTGATATCAACAACTCAGAGGAGCAGAGCAAGATGAAAAACAAAGTGCCTAAGAAACCAAGAGAAAAGTCACTAGTAGACGATCACTTCTTTAAGCTATCTGAAATGGAGACATTTTTAGAAAAATCTAGGAAAAAAGGGGGAACCAAAAAGTGCTGTGGAGGAGGAGGAGGAAGATATTAATATTTTTAAAGAGATTCAGTCTGATGAAGATGAAGGAGGACTGTTCGAAAGTCAAAATTTTAAGTCAGGCAACATTTCCAGAAACCTGAAATACAAAGATTTATTTGATCCACTTGAAAGTGATGAAGATAAAGCAAGTATTCATGGTGAACTAGGTTCAAATGAAGAAGAAATGGCTGAAGAAAAATAAGGGATTTTTGAAATGGATGAAGGTTTTGACCTTGAAGAAAATGAAGACAGTAAACAATATAAAGGATTACGATGTGTGACCTTTGCTCTACCAAATGAAAATGGAACTGAAGATCTACATAAGTTAAATGTAAAGAAAGATTCTGATGAAATTAAATAATCGTTTGAAAAAAAGACAGGAAAAGAATGAGAAGATTGCATTTTTAGAAAAAGAATTGTTGGGGGAAAAACACATGGCAGCTTCAAGGGGAAGTAACAGCACAAAAGAGACCAGAAAACAGCCTTCCAGAGGAGACCCCGCACTTCGACCATGCAGTCCGGCTGGCACCTGTGATCACAGAGGAAACCACCCTTCAACTAGAAGATATTATTAAGCAGAGGATAAAAGATCGGGCTTGGGGTGATGTAGTACATAAATAAAAACCCAAAGAAGACACATATGAATGTAAAAAGCATTTAATATTAGACCATGAGAAAAGGAAATTGAGTCTTGCGGAAATTTATGAACAGGAATATATCAAACTCAGCCAGCAAAAAACAACAGAAGAAGAAAATCCAGAGCATGTAGAAATTCAGAAGATGATGGATTTGCTTTTCTTAAAATTGGATGCCCTTTCAAATTTCCACTTCATACCTAAACCTTCTGCACCTGAGATTAAAGTTGTGTCAAATCTCCCAACAATAGCCGTGGAAGAAGTAGCCCCAGTGAGTGTTAGTGATGAAACTCTCTTGGCCCCTGAGGAAATCAAGGAAATAAATAAAGCTGGAGACATAAAAACAGCTGCTGAGAAACCAGCCACAGACGAGAAATGAGAACGAAGGAAAAAGAAATATCAAAAACATATGAACATAAATTCAAAGGAAACGCAGAGTAAATTGCTAGAAAAGTGTGGCCCAGATCAGGCAGGGAAATACACCAAAGCATTGGCCTCAAATAAATTAAAACAGTTGACAAAGGCAGGCAAAGCATCCCTACTGAAGGATGATGGGAAAGACAAGACCTTGAAGTCATCTCAAGCATTCTTTTCTAAGTTACAAGATCAAGTGAAGAAGCAAATCCACGACAAGAAGAAAACAGAAATAAGAAAACACAAACTGTATTCATAAATTAAAGCTATGATGTATTTTTAATATGTAAATATTGTGAAAGCTTGTATTCTTCATTGCTCTGTTTTATAAGAAAAGACCATCTCTAAACTTGAAAAAGAAAAGGCCTTCCCAGTTGAAATGTCAGTAATGGAAAATGTAATGTATTTACAAGGATCAGTAATTGGAAAATATGGCCTTGATGACAGAAACCAGCTTGAAGACTGCATGACAGAATTTTACAAGACCAATGGCTTACCCACTGTAAATACCTTTTAAAAATATCATCAATCCCATCTACACATGGACTGCACCACTTAGAAATCAAATTGACTATATATGTATAATATATATGTGGAAACAGACAAAAGAGGAGCTCCACAAAAGGCAAAATACCTTATCAAAATATAAAGATCACCTCAAGAATTAATTTGACACTTGGAACACTAATAACCAAAGACATGTTAATTTGGGAAAGTAGATCAATAATATAAATGAAAAAGATTATGAAAGAGACAAATTAAATAAAAAAGGAAATGACTGGAATGGATATCAGAAGAGATGCTGAAATTTGCTCTAGAATTTAGAGTTGTTGTTGGGTGCCATCAAGTTAGTACTGACTCATAGGGACTCAATGCACAACTAAAGGAAACACCACCTGGTCCTGCACCATCCTCACAATTGTTCTTATGTTTGAGCCCATTGCTAGAGCCTTATGTCACACCATCTCATTGATAGCCTTCCTCTTGTTCTCTGCCCTTCCACTTCACCAAGTGGGGTAGTTGCATAATTTCATGTCAGCTTGATAAATAAGTAAAGAGGTGGAGTCTAGCCTGTCAATCAGGTCACAGCCTGATGATGCATCCTTGTGGATGTGGCCTTCTCATGAGGATTCTGAGAACTTTCCCTCTTTCTCCCTGGAGGTGGGCTACACTGAGATCTGTACCAGCACTGAGATGCTTCCACCCGCACAGAATCCACAAGACTTTTCACCCACCAGCCTGTGATCTTCCTGCACTAGGCATCATAACATGTGCTGTTTAATTTATAGACTAGTATTGGACATATGGGCTAATATTGGGTTCATGGACTTGATTTGGAATAGGTTGGATGTTTTTCTTATATACAATTACTTCTTTAAATAAAGCTATTTCTTATACATATTTGAAAAAGATTTGTCCCTGGATGTGTTTCTCTAGTCAACCTGGCTTAACCCACCAAGTATGATGCCCTTCTCCAAGAACTGGTCTCTCATAATAACATGTCCAAAGTACACAAAATTAAGTCTCCTTACCTCTAAAGAGCATTCCGGCTCTGTTTTCTCTTTTGGAAGTCCATGGTTCTTTCAATGTTTTTCACCAACACCATAATTCAAACTTATCTATTTTTCTTTAATCTTCTTTATTCAATGTACAACTTTCACAAGAATATGAGACTAATGAAAATACCATTCCTTAGGCACACCTTAGTTCTCAAAATAGCATCCTTGTTTTTCATCACTTTAAAGAGGTCTTGGGAAACAGATTTAATCAATGCAATGTGTCATTTGATCTCATGATTTCTGCTTCCATGAGCATTGATTGTGGATGCAAGCAAAATGAAATCATTGACAATTTCTATCTTTCCTTAGTTTACCATGATGTTACTTATTGGTTCAGTCTTGAGAGGTTTTGTTTTCTTTAAATAGAATTATAATCCCTACAGAAGGCTGCAATCCTTAATGTTTATCAGCAAGTACTTCAAGTCTTTCTCACCCTCAGCAAACAAAGTTGTGTCTTCCTCATATCAAGGGTTGTTAATAAACCTTCCTCCAATCCTAATGACACATTCTTCTTCATATAACCCAACTTCTCTGATGAGCTGGTCAGCATACAGATTGAACAAATACAGTGAGAGGATACAACTTTGATGCACATCTTTCATGATTTTGAATCATGTAGTATTCTGTTTTTCTGTTCACACAACTGACCCTTGATCCATGCACAAGTTCCACATAAATACAATCAAGTAATTCCCATTTTTCTCAGAGCTATCCGTAGTTCATTATGATCCATACAGTTGAATACCTTCTCATAGTCAATAACACAGAAGTAAACATCTTTCTATTATTCTCTACTCTGAGCCAAGATCTAGCTAACATCAGCAATGATATCCCATGGTCCATATCCTCTTTTGAATCTGGCTTGAACCTCTGGTAGCTCCCTGTCAATTTACTGCTGCAATTGCTATTGGATGGATGATTTTCAGCAAAAATTTAATTGCATGTGATATCAATGATATTGTTCTATAATTTGAGCATTCTGTTGGGTCACTTTTCTTTGAGATAGTATACAATTATAGATCTCTTCCAGTCAGTTGGCCAGGTTCCTGTCTTGCACATTTTTTGGCATAGACAACTGACTGCTTCCAGGGCTTCATCGACTTGTTGATACATTTCCATTGGTATTACTTCAGTTCCTGGAGCCTTGTTTTTGGCTAGTGCCTTCAGTGCAGCTTGGACCTCCTTAATTTAGTACTATTAGTTCTTGCTGATACTCTATCCTTTAAATGGTTGAATGTTGACAAGTTCTTTTGGGTACAGTGACTCTGTATATTCTTCCCATATTCTTCGGATGCTTTCTGTATTATTCAGTATTTTGCCCCTAAAATCCTTCAATATTACAATGTGAGGTTTCAAGCTTTCCTTAGTTCTTTCAGTTTAAAATATGCTGAAGATGTTCTTCATTTTTGGTTTTTTAGCTGTAAGTCTCTGCATATTTCATTATAATATTTTGTCTTCTAGAGCTGCCCTTTGAATTTTTCTGGTCAACTCTTGTACTTTGTCATTTCTTCCATTTACTTAGCTACTCTACAATGTTTCAGAGTCTCTCTAACATCCAATTGAATCTTTTCTTTCTTTCATGTCTTATTATTTTTGTTTGCTTTTTTTCATGTATGATGTTCTTGATGTCACCCCACAGTTGATCAGGTCATCTGAATTTAGAGTAGTAAATCAAATAGAAGAAAAGATAAAGTAAAATAGCATAATATAAAATATCAGAGCGTAATACAAAATATCAAAAGACAACTTGAAAAGGCTGATTAAAGCATTAAATATAATGTGCAACGACCTGGAGTTAGAAAACAAAAGAGAAGAATATACATCATTATCTTAATTTATGTTCTTTATTTTACTTCTCTGTATTCTAATAGCCATTGTAATGACTACCAGAACTCACAGATAAAATTTAGGCTTAAAGAGTTTATTAATGAAATTAACAGGTTTCAATGCCAATGAGAAATATTCAGAGTTCAGTTGTTTTATTAGACATGTTACAAAGTTCTTTCTGGTGTGCTAATAAATGTCCAAAGAGTATACGATACAGCTGGAAGCCTCAACCGGAAAACACTCAGCTCCATTTCCATGGGTCAGCAAACCCCGCTTCCTGAATCCAGTGTCAAGAAGCACACCTCTCCAGTCAGCCTTTTCCTGAAGATTCTGCTTTTCAGAGGGTTCATTGGATATGCAACAGAATGGCCTTGTATGGAATTCTGTTCACCGTTACTTACAGGAGAAGCCTATCAGTATCTTCTCTTACCTTCTTACCAGACCCACGCCACGAAAGGTCATTTGGTTGGAGTTAGAGACTTTGGTTAGCAGGGCCCTGTGAATGATTCACTGACCCTGCACACATTCAGCATGTCTCAAGCTGAACAAACAATCCAAGCACCAAGGCACAATATTGGAGAATTCCATGCACAAAATACTGAACGATACAAGAAGAATCAAAAGAATATATAAAGAACACACAGACTCACTATCCCCAAAATAATTGGTCAAAAAATAGCATCTAATGAAGAAGCCATGATAATGAAGATGAAGTTGAAGCTGTACTGAAAGCATTCGTGAAAAACAGAACTGATGAAATACAACTGAAATGTTTCCAAAAATCGATACAAAGAAAACAGCTACCTGGCCAACCTACTGGAAGAGATCCCTATTTGTGCTCATTCCAATGAAAGGTGACCCACTTGAACGTGAAAAAATAATTCAACAATATCATTAATATCAAACATCAAGTCAATTTTTGTTGAAGATTATTCAAAATTCATTGTTGCAATACATTGACAGGAAGCTGCAGAAATTCATATCAAATTTAGAAAAGGATGAAGTAGAAGGGATAGTCTTTTTATTGCCTATGTAAAGGCATTCAACTGTGTATCATTGCAAACTATGGATACCATCAAAAAGAATGGGAATTTCAGAAAACTTAATTTTGCTTACCAGAACCTGTACATAGACCAAGCGGCAATCAGTCAAACAGTACAAGAGGATACTGCATGTTTTAATATCAGGAAAGGTATGCATCAGGGCTATATTTTTTACCGTACATATTCAGTCTGAGAAGTTGAACTGTATGAAGAAAAGCCACAGAAATGAAGGAAAACTCATTAACCACCTGTGAAATGCTGATGGCCCAAGACTCAAGGTACAATATTGAAAGGTTCTATAGGCAACATATCGAAAGATGCAGGAAGCATCAAAAGATGATGGTAGGATTGCACAGACACACTATAACAAGAATAATTGTCAACATTCAACCAACTCAAGAAGTAGTATTTAATCATTATGGAAATAGATAAAGGGAGCAAGTAAAGAAGGCTTGAAGTACCACAGTATGGAGTACAAGTCAATGTACAGGGTCACAATGGACCAGTTGCCAACATCATGATAAATAGAGTACCAAAATATTGACAATTTTTAATAAATAATTTAATTAGGGGTGCTACCATTTTTATAACAATCCATGCATCAATTGTGTCAAGCATATTTGTACTTATGGTATGTTGCCATCATCATTTCCAAAACATTTTATTTCTACTTGAGCCCTTGGTATCAGGTTCTCTTTTTTCTACCACCTCCTTGTGCCCCCTTGATAAATTATAAATTATTATTCTTTTCACATCTTACACCATCTACTATCTTCCTTCACCCATGTTTCTGTGGTTCAACACCCCTGGGGGAGGCCACTTATATGTCGATCTTTGTGATCGGTTCCCCCTTTCCCCGTTCTCCCCTCACCTTTCCCTTACCTTCATGGTCTCACTACTCTCATTATTGGTCCTGAGGGGTTTATCTGTCCTGTACTCTGTGTGTTGAGAGCTCTTATCTGTACCAGTGTGCGTGCGCTGGTCTAGCCGGATATGTAAGGTAGGACTGTGGTCATGATAGTGGGGGAGGAGGAAGCATTAAAGAACTAGAGGAATGTTTTGTGTTTCATCAATGCTATGGTGTACCCTAGCTGGCTTATCCCTTCCTTGTGACCCTTCTGTGAGAGAATGTCCAATTATCTACAGATGGACTTTGGGTCTCCATACCAACCCCACTTGCTCACATTGATATGATTGTTTGTTTGGGGTCTTCTGATGTCTGATACCTGATCCAGTCGATACCTCAGGACCACACAAGCTGGTATGCATCTTCCATGTGGGCTTTGTTGCTTCCCTGCTAGATGGCCCCAGATGCTCTTTCTTGTAATATCCATGCACCATTAACTGTCTTCACCACATTTGCTTATATACCCATTTTGACTTCAGTGATCATGTTGGGAAGGTAAGCATCACAGAATGCCAGGTAATTAGAGCAATGTGTTCTTGTGTTGAGGGAGGACTCGAGTAGAGGTCCAATGTCTGTCTGCTACCTTGATACTTAACATTTTTAAGGATCATATTTTATGTTGATCTATAATGAATGCTCATGGTGCCAGCAGTTAAAAGTTCAAAAGATGCATTGCATTGGGCAAATCTGCTGTATAAGGTCTATTTAAAGTCTTTAAAAGTAATGTGTTAAGCTGAGTGGAACAGAGAAATAAATCCAGTGACATTCACATATGTGTAAGAAAGAGCTTTATAACAAGATGCTTCACATATCAGGAAAATATCCCAGCCCAGTCCAATTCAAGTCCATAAGTCTGATACTAGTCCATAAGTCCTTCTTCAGACTCATGCAACCACATGCAATAAAGCAAAATGCAGGAAAAGCACAGGCTGGTGGGTGAAAAGTTTTTTGGATCCAGTGGCATTGAAAGCATCACAGCGTTCTGGCAGGTCTCCGTGTGTCTCACCAACAGGAAGCTCAAAGCAGAGAAAGGGAGGGCCTGGCTTCCAGAGGGCCATTTATCTTGATTGCAGCTCCAAATGAGGTCATCAAGCTACAACCTGCTTGACAGGCTAACCTCCACGCATGTCTTCTGAAAGCTACCATATTGGCACCAAAAACCTACCTATCACAAGCAAATAGGTTACTTTGAGGATCTTGATGCTCCTGAGCCAAGTCAAAGTATTTTTTAATAGCTCATAGGCATGTGAAAGCTAGAAAATACATAAGGAAAACCAGAGAATAAATTTTGTATTTTCATTATGGTGGTGATGAAAAAAAATGTATGTATTACAGACTTCTAGAAGAACAAACAAGTATGTCTTGGAGGAAGGAGAGCCTGAAGGCATCGTTGAGGCAACGATTGAGATACTTCTTTTCACATACTTTAGATGTTAACAGGAGTGACCAATGACCAGTTCCTGGAGAAAAATATTATGCTTGGTCAAGTAGAGATGGACTGAACAGTGACTACATCAATGGGCTTGAAAATAACAACTGTAAGGATAGGAAAGGACTAGGCATTGTTTCATTCTGTTGTACTTAAAGGTGGCAGTGAATCAGAGCTGACTGAATGGCAAATAACAACAACCCCCAAACATTCAGAATTTTAAGTATACTACTTAGACTTTCCTCTTTCATCCATGCTGCAGTACACTCACTGGCCACCAGACATAGTCTAGGCTCATAGAGCAGAGACTGTTCCACACCCATCCCTCGAGTGGGAATTATGAGGCATGTTAGGACAGATTACGAAAATCTCTACTTCCTGGACAAGAGGCCTGTCTCCATGGCACCCTTCAGCTGAAAATAGACAAGAGGTTTATTTCAATATCCATGGAGGGGAAACAGATAGATGGGAGATGACTAAAATGAAAGACTGATTTGTCTTTATGCAAATTTTATAAACAATCCACTGCCCTAAATGCCCTTTCAGACTACATTAGCCCCATTGCTATTGCCCATTCCTCCGGGTCCAGATCAGCCACTTGAATGTCGGTTTGTTGCACTGTGATGGCTTGTGTCAACATGTTGTCAGGAGAGACCAGTCCCTGGAGAAGGGTAGCATGCTTGGTAAGGTAGCAGGGAATTACTGAAGGGTTGTGGGGAGATAAGCCAGTCAGTGTAGCAACAATGAAACATATAACTTTCCTCTAGTTTTTAAATGCTTCCTCCCCCCACTATCATGATCCCAATTCTGCCTCACAAATCTGGCTAGACCAGAGGATGTACTTTGGTACAGATAGCAACTGGAAACACAGGGAATCCAGGACAGATGACTCCTTCAGGATCAGTGGTGAGAGTGGCAATGCCTGGAGGGTGGAGGGAATGTGGGATAGAAAGGGAGAACCAATTAAGAATCTACGTATAGCCTCCTCCTGGGGGATGGACAGCAGAGAAGAGAGTTGGAGGAGACGACGGGCAGTGTAATATATAACAAAATAATAATAATTAATAATTTATTAATTATGAAGGGTTCATGAGGAAGAGGGGCAGGGGGAGGGAGGGGGAAAATGAGCAGCCGACATTAAGGGCTCAAGTAGACGGCAAATGTTTTGAGAATTATGATGGCAACAAATGTACATATGTGCTTGACACAATGGATGGATGGATGGATTGTGATAAGAATTGTATGAGCCCCCAATAAAATTATTTTAAAAAATACAAAGTAAAAAAAGAAGGTGGCCCTCGAGGAGCTGGATTGGCACAGGATTAAACATAAGAACACATGTGAGGATGGCACCAGACTCAACAGTCTTTCATCCTGTTGTCCATGGGGCTCTTATGAGTCACTACTAACCCAACAGTACCTCAACACCAGACCTGAAACCTCAGACTGAACTTGTTTCTTTGTTTGTTTTGCTTGTTGTATCCTCAATGAAACTATAGAATTCTCTTAGAGGAAACAAGATTCTTCTTCTATTTCTTTTCAATAAATCATTTTATGGGAGGCTCTTACAGCTCGTATCACAATCCATACATTGATGTGTCAAGCACATTTGTACATATGTTGCCATCATCCTTTTCAAAATATTTTCTTTCTACTTGAGCCCTTGGTATCAGCTCCTCATTTTTTCCCTCCCTCCACCACCGTTCCATCCTCATGAACCCTTGATAAATTATAAATTATTATGGTTTTCATATCTTACACCATACGCTGTCTCCCATCACCCATGTTTCTGTTGTCCGCCACCCAAAGAAGGTATGTATTATACATTGATCATTGCTATCGGTTCCCCCTTTCTCCCCCCACCTTCCCTCTATTGTCATGGTATTGCTACTCCAATTATTGTTTCTGAGGGTCTATCTTTCCTCCTGGTCCCACTATCATATTCAACCTACTTTCAGCTCTCAATAATTCCTCTGGGCTACATTATTCTTGATCAAACCCCACCAGGCATTCTACACCCACCTCACCATCTATGTTAGATCACTTTTTTTTCCCCTTGTCACTGGGTTTTTGGACCACTCCCCCTTCCTTTTCCCCACTTCTCCCTCTCCCATGTCCCCTGGAACCTTCAGTCCCATTGTTTTCTCCTCGGGATTGTTTATTCTGCCTATTTTACATAGATAGACATGGGAGAGGGGAGCCTATAAATAGTTCCTGGTCTGTCTGTTGACCGTTATGAATGTTTCCCAATTGAGTCTGATGAGGTGCCAAGCCCTGGCCCTGAAGTCTATTTTTGATATTCCTTGGGGACTTCATTTCTTTGCTCCCCTTGTTGCTCTGTTGCGTTCCCTTCATGTTTCTCCCCAGTGTGGAGGTATCAGACTGGGCACAATTCCCACTCTGTGTCTCCAGTGTTGTTCCCCACATTGCTATGGGTCAGTGAGGGGACACTGTGTCTCATAGTGGGGCTGGCCTTATGGTCTGCTCTGTGCATTGTCTGCTCTGAACAGGAATATTGCATTAATTTTCTCCATAGTTTTCTTGTTTTCCCTCTCATGTATCTCAGCCCTGATTTTTATTATTTCTTTTCTTTTGCTATTAGTGGGATTGTGTTGTTGACTCCGCTATAATTCCTGAAGGTTTTGTGTCAGCATATCAACTTAACTCTCTCTTCCTTTTTTCATGTGTGCATTTATTGCTATCAAACTTCCTCTGATAACTGCTTTTGCTGTGTCCCAAAGTTTTTGTATGTGGTATTCTCATTCTCATTGGTTTCTAATCACTTCCTAATTTCATCTCTGATCTGGGCTAGGACCCACTCCTCTTGCAATAAAGTTATTCATCCTACAGTTGTTTGCCCTTTTAAAAGAAAGTTTTTTATTCCCAGCTTTGTGGCATTATGGTCTGAGAGGGAAGTCTGAGTGCTTTCTATGTGCTTGAATTTACACAAACTCAACTTGTACCTCAGCATGTGGTTTATCTTCACTTATGTACCAGGTAGGATTAAGAAGAATGTTACTTTTTTGTGCATTTGGGTGGAGAGCTCTGAAAATATCTACCAAGTCAAGTCACTAATTACAGAGTTTAGTTCTGTGGCTTCCTTTTTAAGCTTCTTTCCCTGTAATCCATCTTTTGAGGTGAGAGGTGTACTAAAATCACCTACTATGATTGTTGAGCCTGTGATTTCTTTTTTCATTTTTTGGAGTGTTTGATGAATTTCGTGGGTCTTTCGTTGGACACATTATGTTTATCATGCTTACTAGTTCTTGGTCTACAGTTCCCTTGAACATTATATAGAGTCCCTCTTTTTCTCTTGTTATGGCTTGTGATTAATTTTATCAGAGTTTAGGATTGCAACCCCTGCTTCTTCTGAAATGCCATTTGCTTGATATATTTTTCTCAAGCCTTTGATTCTCCACCTATTTTTATCTGTAATCTTGAGATATGTCTCCTCTAGGCAACAGATGGATGGGTTGTGTTTTCTAAGTTAGTTCACTAGTTTCTGTCTTAATGGGCAAGTTCACCAGTTATTACATCCATCTGTGGACTCTGTGATGTCATCTTGTACCTTTTGTGTTGGGCGTTTTCCTACCTGCCTTCTTATCAGTGTGTCTTGCATGTGTGTGTTTGATTCATGGTTGCCTTCTTTTCACTGTTGAGTCAATGCTATCTTGGAAGCTGTTTTGAATTTGTTGACATCTAGGTGAAGTTGCTCAATTTGGTGTCTTCTTATTTGTCTTGGTGAGTGTTGTTCCTCTGCCCACACTGGGTTGGCAAGGATTTTTTGTAGAGATGGGTTTCTTATAACGTATACTTTGAGTTTTTCCTTGTTTGAGAAGACTCTTACATCTCCATCTATCTTGATAGATAATTGGGCTAGATAGAGTATTCGTGGGTTTGCATTTTCTTTCAACTTTCAGAATATGCTAGTCCACTCTCCCCTCTTCATCAGTGTCTGCTGATAGGGCTGAGCATATTCTTACTTGGGTACCTTTATAGGTGACTGCTTTTTTTCCCCCAGCTGCTCCTATGATTAATCTCTATTTCCTCAAAATTGGATAAATTAACTATTATATGCCCTGGTGAATTCTTCTTGGGATTCAGTCTAGCTAGTGTCCTTTTGACTTACTGAGTCTTTACCTGATTTTCATTCATTAAGCTGAAGATGGTTTCCTCTAAGAATTCCCTCACTGTTTTTGCCATTGACTTGTTCCAGTATTCCAATTATTCTAATGTTGTTGATCTTCATAGTGTCAGACATTGTTCTCAGGTTTCCTTTAGCTTCTCTGATTATCTTGTTTGACTGTCTTTCAACTTGTTGAAATCTGCCTGGTTATCCTCTAGGTCACTGGTAGGAGTCTCTACTTCTTATCTGTTAGTGAAGTCTGTGAATTTTCTACTTGCTTTCATTACCTCTTACCTTAACTCTTGTATTTCCCTTTGGTGCCTGGCCTTTATCTCCTCTATCCTTTCATCCTTTTTCTGAATTGCTTTCCTCATAAACTGTATAACTCCAAGCAGCATTCTGGAGATTTTTTTCTGTGGCAGATAAACGTCTGCCTCTTCTATGAACATCATTAGGTTCCGGACATCCTCTGACATTGAATTTTGTTTCTCCTGTTTTCTCATTGAGGTTGTTGAGGCAGCTTGCTGTCTATGCTTCATTTTGTAGGAATTCGCCATTTTACTGGGAGTCAACGAGCCCTGGGCCTTCTCTTTGGGAGGTTGGTAGGAATGCTTCTGCAGGTTGCCTCTAGCCAACTGCCTTGTGGGGTTGTGCTATGGATTTGTCCCATTGGGGTTTCCCTCTAACCCTAGCCAATCAAGATTCTGTTGTTTGGAGGGCGGGTTGATGGCCCTCTCAGTCATCAGTCTCTGCGCTCAGCCTGTGACACATTTATGTATTGCTCAGACTTTTGTAAGAGTTCATTCGCAACCATGAAAGCCATGTGCAGCTGTGCAGGCCACTGTCCAAATGTAAGCTCTGACCTCGATGTGGGAGTACGAAACTCAGGCGGTGGGTGGTGGGGACTTTGAGGGGGGGTTCTGTTCATGGATAGATGCACTGCAAGCAGTCAGGTGGGGGGAAAGCCCCAGATGAGGTTGTCAGCTTAGTGTGCAGCTCCGCTGCTCTGAGCACAGAGGCTAGGGAGTTCTGGGCAGAAAGGGGAAAGGGCACAAAGGAGAATGTTGGTCTCAAAGGAGGGATCTTCCAGCAGGTGTCCGGAGGGCCCTGGACCATTTGGGATGTCAAACTGTGACTGCAAGAGCCTCTGCTGAGTGCCTAGAAGGATTGGGGCATGGCATCCAGGGCGCTGGCACTGATAGCCATGGCGGGATCTGTAGCCATTTGCAGCATGAGCCGGAGCAGTCCCTGCAGCAGGCCACAGTTTCCCTGGGACTCAGCAGTGGGTGCAGAAGAGGGGATGGATGTCAGCTGTGGGTTCAGAGAAGTGCTCTGAGCTGTACCAGGGATTAACCAACAGCCTTGGATCCCCTACTGAGTCTCCTGATCTCCCCACCCACAGATCTCCCTGATGCACCCAGCGTGAGCTGCCGGCCCAGTCATCATCTTGCCAGAAGTCTGCCCGAGATGTATTCTTTTTACATATTCTTAAGTCAAAAGATAAGTTTAGCTTTGAAATAAACATACTCTTATCTCAGCTTTTTATTCTTAATGTGGAATTAAGCAAGTCACTTTACTTCCCTCAGTGTTAGTTTTGCGGGGAATACTTTTATATAATTGAATTTTAAAGCACTCAGCAAATATCCACCATAATGGTAGATAGCTTTCCCTATACATATTTTCTAATATGTGAGCCTGAAAGTAAACTGTCTGAGGTTGTGTTTTTTATAAATTTTCTTTACAGTTTTTATAATGCTGTAGGGTCTTCATTTCCTCATATTTAAAACCCTTCCCAAATTCATTGCCATCAAGTTGATTCTAACTTATTACATCCCTGTAGGTTATAGATTAGAACTGATCTATAGACTTTCTTTCCTTAGATGTCATTTTTATGGAAGTACATAACAAAGCATTTTCTTCTGTAGCACTACCAGGAAAGTTTACACTGTCAACTTTTAGATTAGTAGTATTATTATATACTATTATTGTACCTGGATGTACGAGCCATTTGTACGATTCATGTACAATATTAGTACACATACTGTTGCTGTGTAGATTACGTGAGACAAACTATCTAAAGAACTTAGATAAATGTTTGGCACAGAGTATATCTTACACCATCGACTGTCTTCCTTCACCCATGTTTCTGTTGTTTTATCATTTTTAGTGCCTAAAACTAGATTCAATTCAGGAATGGTGGGGGAGAACAGCATAGGCTGCTCAATTCAGATTAGCTGCAAGAATAAGTACCATGTAAAGCTTTTCAGAATTTCAGAAGCATTTTTGTGTGTGTGTGTGTTTCAATTTTATAAAGTTTATGAATATGCATATAATAAAACACAACGCATAGTTTTTTTTAATGCACCAAAATTAACTTGTAATAATGGCATGAATTTTGCAAAAATTGAAGCAAGAAAAAGCATCACACATAGAAAGGTACACGATGTATTACATACTAAAACAAACATTTGACCAACTGATGTTAGCTACAAACTATACCTAACTATTCCAACTTAGATGCAAATTCTACATAAAGATAGGTTTAAGAAAGAAACTCATTAGTAATCTAGGGACTGCATATACTCATTATTGGCTCTCATTATCAGAGGAATATTAAATATTGCCATTTTTAAAACTACTGTTGTTTGTATTATTGGTACCAGTATCATAGGAATCTTAAATATTGCATATCATCCAGATGCACATTCTTTTTGATAATATAGTTTCAGAAAAGGTTGCAAAGTCACTAATTGTGATTACAGTGTGTGATGTTTGACCATGTTAATATCAGAGATATAAGTAAATAGGCCACTAGCTTTACAAGGTAGTAATCAATATAGAGAGTCACATCTCAACAGGGAGTTAGGTTCTCAACACCACAAATTATCAGTAATCACCCCTTCACACCCTTTAGAAAGCTCCACATTGTAGATAATACTTACTCCCCAACACAGCCTATCCAACACAGACGATATTTGCTCCAATTTTGGAACAGATTGCTCTTTCTTCAGTTGAACAGCAGATGAAGTGGTGAGTTGGCTTGAATTCAGGGGTAATGTTGCATGAAAAATATGTATCTTTAAACACTAAACACTCCACACAGTTAGACGCTCACTCTATAGGAAATGGGAAAACTTACTACCAGCTGAGAAACAGAACATTGTGGCTCCCAAGTCACCCTGCCGTGGGCATTTTCCTGGAGGTTGAGATCATCTACAGTATTTGAACTTTTCCTTTCTTCCTTCCTTCTCCTATCTTTACTGCCCTCCTGATGTTTCAATTTAAATTACATATATGTAAATTCAGGCCTGAACTTACCTGAAATTTAGTCTGGTTGGTTATTATCATAAAAGGCCCTTGCCTTGGGAAGTGTGACTAGTTTGCACTTGACTACTGTGTTAGTCCAGGTAGGTGAGAGAAACAAATTCTATATATACATGCATATACAGAGAGAGAGAGCAAGCTCAGCCCAGCCTAGCCCAGTCCAGATCAAGTTCATAAGTTTGATATTAGCCCATATGTCTGAGACCAATCTATAAAGTCCCCTTCAGACTCACAAAGCACATGCAATGACTCTGAATGTAGGAAGATCACAGCACAGTGGGTGGGAAGTCTTGTGGATCCAGTGGTACTGTAAGCATTTTAGTGCTTGCAGGGGTCTCCACATGGCTTCTCCAGCTCCAGAGGTCTGGCTCCATCAATCTTTTTCTATGTGTCTACTCCACAGGGATGTCTCACAGGGAGTGAGCCTCCAGTGAGTATGTCTCCCCCACTCCAAGAAGGAAATACAGGAGTTCCCAGAATTCTCAGGAGAAGGCAATGCCCACACAGAGGCCTCATTGACTATATCCTGCTCGACAGGATAGACTTTACCCCTACACTCTTAATCCTCAAATTGACACCAGATTATGTAACTACCACAACTACTAACTGAAAGGTTGGCAGTTGAGCCACCCAAGGCAGGGCAGAAGAAAGGCCTGGCAACCTAAAGCCTATGGAGCACAGTTCTACTCTGTAACATGACAACCATCTGAATCAACTTGATGGAAATAAGTTTGTTCTTATTTTTGCTTGGTTTTATGTAAGGTTATCATAAATCTATGACCCAGAATAAGAAGGCTACACACATTTATTTATGCTACCAGAGAGACGCTATGCTTATATACCAGCCATATTTAGCATTGCAGCAATCATCTGATGAGAAATGCTTAAAGTAATATATCTGGATGGGAGTCAAGAGAACTAGGTTTTAGTCATGGTTTTAGAATTAATTAGTTAAGAGACCTTATAAAGTTTTTCTAATCTCAAATTCCTCCAAAATTCAAATTCCTTATTTTCAAAAGAGGATAGGCTGTCTAAGATAAGATATCCAAGGTGATCTTCAATTCTAAATTTATATCAGGAGTGTATGCACCTAATTACTGTAAGCACTAAAACTTCAACCAGAAATAGGAACATAGGACTGAAAATGGGAAAATGATATCCCTTTCTCCATCACCCCTTCTTTTCCTTGTCTTCCTGCCTATCCTTCTGAACTTGGCTTTGTGCTCATCTCCTCTTACTGGCCTTCTTTCCCTTCTCAGACCATAAGTGAGTGATGTTTATGTGTTAGAGACTATGTAGGCCCCAGGGATTTAATAATAAACTTGAGATCAGCTCTAACTGCATCTCGTATATTCAAAGGTCTTTCCCTTTCACTTATCTTAAATGCAGTAGAGCAAGTCAAACGCAGTGTAAAGTGTCTTTGGAAAATTGCCTCCTTTGTCCAATTTAGCTAGGCAAACCACTTTGTATGCTGGAGTGGGGTGTTACACTAATCATTCTAAAGTATTGAAAATCTCCCAGAAGTTGTCTGTGCTCTATTGATTGAAAAGAAAGAAAATAGACTAAGTCCCCTCACATAATATTAATGGTCATTTTATAAATGTCTTCCCATTATATACCATTGACACCCATTTCCAGGATAGCAGTGTAGTTGATGAGAAAAACTCTGGTCATACCATGAGATGATTCAAGCTAGCTCTCTATGTGCTAACTAGGTCACCTTGAAATTATAACTTCCCAGTGTAACTCCTTTTATATCTATAAATGTAAGTGATAATATCTACCTTGCAGAATTGTGGTAGGGAGTGACAAGTGCAAGCAATGAGACTAAGAGTGCCACATACATAAAAGATGTAAAAGAAAAGGTAACTGTGGGCATAATTATGAGCATATCCCAAAGGAAAGGGACTTTCCTTTGTTCACACAACACTTGCCATGTGCTAATAGCATGCAATTAGGCTGGGCCGGGCTGACCTCAAATAAAACGGAAGTCTCTTACTCATCTAATAGCGCAAATGAGTTTTCATATTGGCAGCTAGCTTTCTTCTACATGGTCATTCAGAGAGCCAGGCTCTTTCCATCTGTGGCCCAGTCAGCATATTTTTTTACATGTATTCTGCTGACAGAGTATAGAGAAGGCAGCCCTACTCTTGGAAATTCATAGTCCAAAAGAGACATAGTGTGTTTAGACAGGGTTCTCTAGAGAGATAAAACCAAATTGCTGATAATTTAATATATTTATTTATAAAGACAATTAGATATATAACAAGGAATGAACTGTTAAATCATATACAGTTAAATATATAATACAAGAAAGAAACAGTTCAATTATAAAGCAGGCTGGCACAATAAACTATCTCACATAGCATTATTGAAAACTACATACTCCAAACTACTTACTGTCTGAAAAGCACTTCAACAGAAAGGCAGCACATTATTGGTGGCTCATCAACTGTTACCTGCACCCAATGTTTTGAATCAATCCCAACCTATAGGAACCCTATAGGACAGAGTAAAACTGTTCCTTAGGCTTCCAAGCCTCTACTCATTACCAAAGCAAGCTGTCCCATCTTTTTCCCCAGGGGCAGTTGGTGAGTTCACACCACCAACCATTTTTTTTATCAATCAAGTGCTTAACCATTGAACCACATGGGCTTCTTCTGCGTTCTCACTGCCATTGAGTCAATTCTGACTCATAGTGACCTTGTAGGACAGAGTAGAACTACCCATGTGAGCGTTAAGATAGGAACTCTTTACAGGATTACAAAACTTCATCTTTCTCCCACTGCATAGCTGGTGGTTTTGAATTGCTAACCTTGTGGTTAGTAGCCCAACTCGTGACCAACCTACTGTGGCCCTAGTGCTCCCCAGCTACTAAAACCTTTGAGCTAGTTATTATCACTCCCATAATTTTTATTAGAAAAATTCAATTCAGTTAATATGTAACCTCCAAATACAGGCATCTGACTACATGCCATCACACCCAATCCTCCTTCATTGCAGTCCTATGGGGCAGAGTCACCGACTTCTTAGGGTGTTTGCGTTACACCTACCAGGATTGTTGCACAAAATGTCCATTCTCAGGCTTTATTTGAAAAGAGGGTCTAGCAGTACAGGTTCTCCTTTCCAGAGGGGAACAATTGCCTGAAGATGATTCTTTGCTTTCAGGGTCCAATGTCCCCCTGTCTCCCAACTCAACTTCATTCATTGGCATCATGTATCTAAGGCATCCTAAGCACTGGAGCCATCACCTCTGATACAAAGGATAATTTTATTAATTTATTTCTTGGCAAGCAGAATACACATTTAGCTCCTTAGAAACATGGGTTGCTGTCATATCAACCCCAAATCATGACAACACGTGTATGTAAAGTGGAAGTGAGCTCTTTAGGGTTTTCATTGATGGATTTTTTTGTGTGAAACTGGACTGCCAGTACTTTCTTCCAAGCCACCTCACACTATCAATTTGTTACATTGGTGGCCCGGTGTATTATCAGATTGCACCACCCAGCGACTCCACATTTCGTCCTATCAAAAAAAAATGAAAAGTTAAGGCAATCCTATGTATGTCAGAGTAGTTTATTCAGGACTGACTTTTTGGAAGTAGGTTGCTAGCCTTTTTTTCTGAGCTGTGATAGTGGTTTTGGTAAACTTGACTGAGCCAAAACTCTCAGTGGGTTGGCAGTTGAGATCTAGTAATCCCCTATGATGTGACCTATCCCAGTGTAATCAACTCCATAATAGGGTTGGCTATGAGTAGCTGAGCAGTTGTGCAGTTGTAAGCATGTTAGGCTGGAAAACAACCCTCTTTCTCAGGTCTGATCCTTGACATAATTGAAAGGAAGTTTCCTTGGGAGTATGTTCTACTTCTTACAAAAGTGTGGGGCAGCATTTTCCACAACTGAATAGATCCTAAGGGGTGGTTGTGTAATTGAAGGGTAAATTAAAGAAACATCAGGTAAGACATGCAAGGGCTCAACTCTTCCATGGAGTCCGGAACCAGAGAAAAAGCTAATGTATTCTCCAAAAGGCTTATCTAATCTCATGGCATACAGACCACATTATACATATATGTAACAGGAAAGGGATGTTCTAGAGGCACACACATCATAGGAAAGGGAGGTGGTAGAGGCACATATATAACAAGGTGGGTGGATTCTGGAGTTAAGATTGCTGCTTAACCTTGGTCATCCCTGAGTTAGCTTGACCTTAGGGGTCCCTGAGCTCTTCTCCAGGGGAACCATGATCCTTATCAGAAGGGAGTGGGCCATACTTAAGGTGGGGCCAACAATAGGATCTGATCACTCTTAACAACAACCTCTAGGCATACTAGAGAGCGGCCATGTACTTATAAGGGACATATTTAAATTGGCATTTTTATGGAGGGAACATTGTGGGGTATAACTTTTAGTTATGAGAATATGACTAGGATTCATCTCTAACTCATGAGCATGAAGCCTCCCTCCACCAGAGTCTTGACCTTCCAGACTCCTTAAATATGAGTGTAGACAATTTCTCTGCATACACTCTCTTCCTGGTTCTATTTCCCACACAAAAGAGGACTTTGTAGGAATGCTTGCTTGCTTTTTGCTGGGTCTAAATCAGTGGATCTCAATCTTCCTAATGCCATGACCCTTTAATAAAGTTCCTCATGTTGTGGTGACCCCCAACCATAAAATTATTTTCGTTACTACTTCATAACTGTAATTTTGCTACTGTTATGAATTTGGCGACTCCTATGAGTGGGTTGTTCGACCCCCAAAGGGGTCATGACCCACAGGTTGAGTACTGCTGGCTTAGACCTTGCATCTGAGTCATTCACCTCCAGTTCTTTGGACTTGAGCCAATGGCCTGCCATCCATGGAATCATCAGCAGTCTACCATCTGATCTGACAACCTTGGATTCATTGTCCTCTCCAGTCACAAGTGTGGCCCATTAACCATGGAAGTCATCGGCCTCTTCAGCCACCAGCTTAAGGTGTTCCTGCCAATCCTGGATTTATCAGCACCCAAAGTGCTGCAAGTCAGGAGAAGCCTCCAACTTAACAGATCCAGATGTTAAGATGGAACCAGACTTGATTTGCCGATTCTTACAATTGCGTGAGCCATTTTACTCCTATAAACCCAGCCTAACACATGAGGCCTCTCTGAGTGACATGAACCACAATCATGCGTTAGCAGGTCACAGTTCGATCCGTTTGCAACACCCCTGGGTTCCACTTTTTGCTTCACAAACTTGTCAGTCATATGAACATTAACGAAAATTTGTATACATTCATTTTTTAAACTATCCAAAAGGGAACTATTTCATACTCTCTGGATCTCCAAATTTTGTGCTTTTCACACCTATCCTGCACCTCAAATTATTACTCAGTCCCAGTTCGGAAATTCATCTAGATACATTTACCCACAACACGGTGCCTGTGGACACAGAGAGAACTCCCCTCCTCTGCAAGCTCAGTTGTATGTCTCTGTGCTGGACCCTTTCCTGCCCGGCACTTATCTCACGTCTCATTCCACTCCCTACAATCACTTTGCTTCTATCACTTTCTTTCACCTAATCAAGGCATCAGCTATTTGTCAGCAGAGCCCCTGGTGGTTGGTTTTAACACCAGGTTTTCAAAAAGAGAGCTCCTCCCTAAACCACTGACAAGCAGATGACAGAGCTAGAGAAAAGAAAGGAAAAGATGTAAGCTGATTGGCCAGCAGAGGAACAGCCATGAACCACTCATCAACTCCCTTCATGGCTTGTCCCCTGAGCCTGAAAATCATTTTTTGCTTTGCAGTCTGAAGCATGGCACCTTTAAGGATGGGGATGCACCAGCCAGGCCAATCCCATTACATTTAATTAAATGTAATTTTAATTTAAAGTCATAACTCTGATCCATCAACCAGGCTCTGCTTTGATAAGACAGTATCTTACAGCACACAGGTATTCATAGCATTCTGTTTTCAAATTCATTTATTATTTGGACTCCCCAAGGGCATGGTTTATTTTGTTTGTCACTTCATTATGTGTGCTTTCCATTAGCAATTGGGATATTCATTAACATTCGAAGTGGCCATATTGCTGCCCTTTCTACTTTAAATCTTCTTCAACTCTCCCAGCAGTTCTTCTAAAAGGGATAAGGACCAAGAAAACTGTGTTCCCATCTGACTTAGTTACCTAGCATTGCTGTAACAAATGTTAAATGGCCTTTAAAGAACAGAATTTATTGTCTGAGTTTTGAGGCTAGAGTCTGAATTCAAGGTGCTGATCCAAAGGAAGGTCCTTGACCTTTCCGGCTTCTAATACACACTGCTGTTGGGCTGACTCCAGTGCACACTGATCCTACACAACAAAAATAGATCTGTCCCACAGGATTTCCAAGGCGATACATCTTTACAGAAATAGACTGCCAAATCTTTCGCCCAAGGAGCAGCTGGTGGGTTAGAATGACCAAACTTTTGGTTAGCAACCGAATGTATAACTGTTGCATTGCCAGGGCTTCTGTCCATTGCTGGTATCTGTTAGCAATCCTTGTAAATACATCTTCACAGAGCACTTCTCTTTTCTCTTTGCATGCCTGTACTTGTTCTGCTCTTTTAATAAAATGCCATTGAGCAGAGATTAAACATAGAGGGAAAGGAGAAAGGAACTCCATATCTGCCAAAAGACAATTTCTATGAAGCAGAGGTAAGTCACACCTCTACCCTACAACCTGCTTTACCCTATTCTAACACCACCCATCCCTCCCAAAGGAATCTACTTCTCTTCTAGGCTTGATAACCAATGCTCATGATTATGGACATTTAGTAGGGAAGATAACAGGTTACAAGTTAGGTTCAGAAATATTAAGAATATAGTTCTTTTGTCCACAGCACCTCTTCACAGCCATGTCAACAGGACATCTCTTTCTGGTCATCAGCCTCTCAACCACACAGTCCCTTGACCTTTTCCCTGCTTTGCCAAGTGTTACAAAACTCCATTCTGCAAGGCAACATCATGTAGGAAGTCTCTCAACTTCATTTGTTCTGTGGGCCAGGAAGCCCACTGTTTTGTCTCATGATCTGCCGCTTCTTCTCCATCCAGGGGACTCTGGCCTGCTCCACTCTTGGTTCTTCTACCTTGTTGACTGAGAGATTATACAGGTCCTGTTTTGGAGATGGCTCATTTTATACCCAGTAGAATGGTCAAAATAGATTAATCCCTTTAATTAATCAGTCTCTTACATTCTACTGCTGATTTCAGATCGACCTTGACTCAAGCAGAGATTAACAGAAAGATGCCCCCTTGTGTTTCATTGACTCTCTAAAGGAATTCAACTTTGTGGATCAAAACAAACTTTAGATAGCCTTGAGAAGAATGAGAATTCCAGAACACTTCAATGTGTTTATATGGAACCTGTAGCTGAATCAAGGGACAGTTGTGCAACAGAAAAAGGGCATACTGCATGGTTCAAAATCAGGAAAGGATTGCATCAGAATATTATCTTCTCACCATACTTATTCAATCTGCATTCTGAAAAAAAATCAGAGAAGCTGGATCATATAAAGAAGAAAGTAACATCAGAAATGAAGGAAGACTTATTAACAGCCTGCAATATGCAGATGACAGAACCTTGCTTGCTGAAAGTGAGGAGGATGTAAAGCACTTGCTGGTAAAGATCAAAGACTGAATGAAGCCTTCAGTATGGACTATCATTCAGTGTAAAGAAAACCCAAACCTTCACAACCTGACCAGTAGGTAACATCATGATAGTTGGAGAATAGATAGACGTTATCAAGGACCCATAATCAATACTCATGGAAGCAGCAGACAACAAATGAAACACCACATTGCAGTGAGCAAATCTATTGAACAATACTTTTTTGGAGTATTGAAAAGCAAGGATGTTACTGAGAACTGTGATGTACCTCTCCCAAGTCATGGTATTCTCCATTATCCCATATGCATGTGAAAGTAGTACACTGAATCAGGAAGAACAAAGAAGAAGGAATGCATTTGAAGTTGGGGCTAGTGAAAAACCCTGAAAGTACTATGAACTGCTAAAAGAACAAACATATCTGTCTTGGGAGAGTACGGCTAGAACGCTCCTTGGAGGCAAGGTTGGTGGGCCTTTGTCTCACACCCTTTGAACATGTTACCAGGAGATGGGAGATGTCCCAGAGAAGAACATCATGCTTGGTAAAGAAGAGGGGCAGCAAAAAGGAGGAAATCACTCTGTAAGATGGATTGACACAGTAGCTGCAACAAAGGACCCAAAGGTAAGAATGGTGCAGATGGCCAGTAAGAGGAGGCAGTGTTTCCTTCTGCTGTTCATTGAGTCACTATGAGTCAGAACCAACTCCATGACACCTAACAGCAACAACGCATGTTTTTAAAAAGAAATAATTTTTAATAGCACGCATTACTGGAAATTTCCAAACATAATTTTTTAAAAGAACTCTATTCACTGTCATCATTTGATGCTGACTCACAGCAACTCTATAGGATAGGGTTGAAAGGCTCCCTGTGAATTTTTTAAAAATCATTTTATAGGGGGCTCGTATAGTTCTTATCACTATCCATACATCCATCCATTGTGTCAAGCACATTTGTATATTTGTTGGCATCATCATTCTCAAAACACTTTTTTTCTACTTGAGCCCTTGGTATCAACAACTTATTTTTCCCTCCCTCCCTCATGAACCCTTGATAATTTATAATTTTTCTTTTTGTCTTACACTGACCAATGTCTCCCTTCACCCACTTTTCTGTTGCCCATCCCCCTGGGAGAGGGTTATGTATAGATCATTGTGATCAGTTCCTCCTTTCTTCCCCAACCTTCCCCATCCCCTTCCCCTCCTGGTATCACTACTCTCATTATCGGTCCTGAGATATTTATCTGTCTTGGATTCCCTGTGTAAATATCTCTTATCTATACCAGTGTACATGCTCTGGTTAGCTGGATTTGTAAGGTAGAATTGGTGTCATGATGGTAGGGGAGAAGAAGCATTAAAGAACTAGAGGGAAAGTTATATGTTTCGTTGGCGCTATATATACCCTGACTGGCTCATCTCTTCCTTGTGACCCTTCTGTAAGGGGATATCAAATTGTCTACAGTTGGGTTTTGGGTCTCCACTCCACACTCCCCTTCATTCACATTGATAATTAGTTTTTGTTTTGGGTCTTTGATGCCTGTTACCTGATCCATCAACACCTCATGAGGTGCTTCTTCCATGTGGGCTGTGTTGCTTCTCAACTAGATGGCTGCTTGTTTATCTTTAAGCCTTTAAGACCACAGACACTATATCTTTTGATGGACAGGCACCATCTGCTTTCTTTACCACATTTGCTTAAGCACCCATTTTGTCTTCGGTGATCTTGTTGGGAAGGTGAGCATCACAGAATGCCGGATTATTAGATCAAAGTGTTCTTGCATTGAGGGAAGACTTAAGTAGAGGCCCAGTGTCTGTCTGCTACCTATATGTGCGAAGATCTAGTCCCCTATCATTATATATAAATATATTTACATATGTACATGCCTGTATTTAGACCTCTATAAATGTCCTTTTCCTCCTGGTTCTTTCCTCTATTTCCATTTACTTTCCTCTTATCCCACTATCATTTTTGGCCTTCATTCAGATTTCAGTAATTCTTTTTGGCTACATTGCCTTTGATCAAGCCCCACCAGGCATCCTATGTCCTCTGCGCCATTGATTTTAGATCATTTGTTGTTCCCTTGTCCCTGAGTTTGTTGACAGCCCCCTCCTTTCCCCCCATCTCCCCCTCTCCTGTGTCCCCCCAGAACTGTAGGTCTCACTGTTTTCTCCTTCATATTGTTTATCCTGCCTATCTTACAACAATACATTTTATTGCATTCCCCCATCCAGTCATTTGGAAGGAGTTACAAAAAATATAAATAAATAAATAATACCAAATAATTTCTTTTCACCATACTTTCCTATATCCATGAAGTCAATTCCTACTTACAGCAACACTACATAAAGTTTCTGAGACCATAAATCCTTATAGGAATTTCTTTTTTTTTAATCATTGAAGCAGACAGTGAGTTTAAACCACTAACCTTGTGACTATCAGCCCAACCCTATATCCAAACAGAATAATACTTGTTATATTATTCTGGGTAAGACTTCAACATACTTTGGGGAGAGACGAAGTTCAATCTGTAACATTATCATTTCACACAAGATGTCTTGAAGTGAGTCTCACAGAATTCCAGTCCAACAAGAAGTTCCTAAAAAGAAGTTCTCATACTTCTTTAAGTTTAGCAAATACTATCTATCCTGTTGCCCTCTGGCATACTCACAGCACAAATTGGCAAATCAAAATATCTTTTCAAAAAAGTTTCAATTTATAAAGCAAAGAGTATTATATGTAATGTTATATTTCACATACTTATTGTACTATAGGACCTCACTTATCTTTTATCATGAAACGCCTAGTCATGTCTATTGGAATTAGTTTTCCATAATACACATTTTGGGAAATATTGTCCTAGCTATTATTATGTGTTTTATTAGATGGAGATATTGCTCATTTGCTATTTTGCTTTTTGTTGCCTTACCTCCATACATGCTAAATCCCTTTCTGTATCTACAATCTTTTCCATTCAACTTTACAGGAATTTACCTCCTATAAAGGGTAAGTGTCAAAAAAAATGGTGTCAGCTTGATCTCATGACTTCTTTGACAAACCATGTTCAACACAATAAGAACATGTGCTTGTGAAGTTGAATTTTCTCTCTTGCATTTCTGTCGTTATCATGAGAAGAACATGTCTCAGCTCACCCACTCATCTCAGAAAGAAGATGAGAGATAAATAGAATCCAGTAGGTCATACCATCCACATGAAGCCTAAAATCTGGTTTCTCCTACAGACCAGAAAACCATGTTCTAGAAATCAATGCTTATTTTGTGCCTCAGATGTATGGGTTGTTTGTTATGCAGTATGATCTGCCTTCATGACCTTATTATAGGAAAGGGCACAAATAAGCAATTTGTAATAGTGCATAACCATTAAAATAACAGTACCAAAAGAGGTGTTAATGATATACTGTGAGAACACACATGCAAATAAATAAAACTAATGTTATCCAGAAGTTCTTCAACAAGAAGGTAGAATTCTGATTGTTTTATTTTTTGATGATTTTGAAGTATTAAAATGAGTATAATAGAAAAAGAATGAAGAAGTAGAATATCACAGGTAATAGAGAAGGACAAAGATAATAGCTTTTAGTAGGATTAGCACAGTACTGGTCCCAATGAGATGGAAGTTCAAGATCACGAATATCCAAATTTTCCAAATGCTATCCCCACTCCATTACCTCTCTTATTAACCATCACTTCACCATCAATTCTCTTCCTGAAAAGCACATCCTAAGTATGTAAGACAAAGTATTTCCGTCTTGGCCTCTAAAGGAGCAATCTGGTTGAATTTCTTCGGAGACAGATCAGTTCATCACTTAGCACTCCATAGCACTTTCAATATTCTTATCAGCCCCCAAATTCAAATGCATCATTTTTTCTTCAGTCTTTTTTGTTCAACAACTTTCACTTGCACATGAGACCATTGAATATATCATGTCTTGGGTCAGGCACACCGTAGTCTTTTCAATACTCTAAAGATATGTTGTGCAGCAGATTTAACTAAAAAACCCCTCATATTTTGATCTCTAGACTATTACTTCCAGGAGCATTGATTATGGATCCAAGCAATACCAAATCATTGACAACTTCATACTTCTCTCAATTTATCATGATGTTACCTATGGGTTCAGTTGTAAGAATTTGGTCTTCCTTACATTGAGTTATAAAGCATACTTAAGACTTCAATTCTTGATGGTCTCAAAAAGTGCTTCAAGTCCTCCTAACTTTAAGCAAGCAAGGCTGTGCCATCTATATATCACATATTCTTAAAAAACCTTCCTGTATTCCTGGTGCCACTTCCTTCTCCACTTAATCCAGCATTTCTGATGATTTGCTCAGCATACAGATTGAATAAGTATGGTGAGAAGACAGTTCCCTGTTACACAACTTTCGTGATTTCAAACCATGTAGTATTTCCTTGTTGTTTACACAACTTCCAATTGATTCAGGTACAAATTCTTCATGAGCACAGTGAAATGTTCTGGAATTCCCATTCTTCTCAATCTTACCCAAAATTTGTTATGATCCACACAATTGAATGCCTTAGTCAATAAAACACAAATTAACATCTTTCTGATATTCTCAGATTTCAACAAAAATCCTTCTGATTTCAACAATTACAAGGAGGTATGTTTCCCCAAAATGGAAAAAAGAAACTTCTCTAGGCAGAACTTTCGTTATATACATTTTTTCCTGTTAGGAGAGCATTGAGTAAATTGCTCTGAGTTAGTGCACCCAGTGACGTTGCCTGGGAAGGTTCTCTCTGGTAACAGTGAATTTTTTTGTAAAAGCAGTTTCACTCAACCCTGTTTTGTTTGTTTGTTTGATGGCTGATTTAAGAGGACAGTGTGGGACTGTGAGATTTTGTTCCCTGCTCAGGAAAACTCCTGTAGAAACTGTTGTTTTGTTGAACACAGCTTACAAGGTTAGCACTATGGTAAGAACTCAAGTGTACGAATGGTTTTCTCATTTCAAAAAAAGGTGAAATATCGATTGATAACAAACCTGACTCTGGATGTGTGTCACCTTCCTGAACAGACAAAAATGTTGCCTTGTAGTGCATTTGGAGCTAGTTCCACCAGGTCAGACTGTTAATTTAGCTTTCTATTTATAGATTCTAAAAAGATTGCTTAACAGTGTGTGATAAGAAAAGCCTGTTCGTGGCAGGCAGAGGGCCTGTTTTGCCACCACAACAATGTGCCTGCTCACTCAGACATCTGAGTGTGCCAGTTTTTGGCCAAAAAGCCCAACATGCCTCTCTTGCCCCATGCACCTGACTCACCTGACCTTCCTTTGTGTGACTCCTTTTAGTTTCCATGAATGAAGAGGGACATCAGAGCATAGTAATTTGATGACCTAGAAGAGGTGAAGGAAAAAATGAGGGAGGTGCTGTCAGCCATCCAAACAGATGAGTTTGAAAAATGTTTCCAAGAATGGAAATGCAGATGACAAATGTATTAAGAATAATGGAGAGTACTTTGAGGATGACAAGGATTTTTTGTAAAAAAAATTAAAATACATAGCTTTGAAAAAAATCCACTTGGGGGCGGGGGTACCCCCTTGTATATCTCTTGTTCCATATTCTATTTTGAATCTGTCCTGAATCTCTGGCAGCTCCCTCTTGATATGCTGCTGCAACCATTGTTGAATGATTTTCAGCAAAAATTTTACTTGCATGTAATATCAATGAAACTGTGCTATAATTTGTACAGTATGTGTTAGGTCACTTTTCTTTGGAATAGGCACAAATATGGATCTCTTCCAGTCATTTGGTAAAGTAGCTGTTTTCCAAATTTTCTGGCACAAATGAGTGAGTGTTTCCAGTGCTTCATCAGCATGTTGAGACATTTTCATCGGTATTTCACCAATTCCTGGACCTTGTTTTTGGCTAATGCTTTCTATACAGCTGGAACTCCTTCCTGTAGCACCGCTGATTCTTGCTCATAGTCTACCTCCTAAAACAGAATATCAACTAGTTTTTTTTAATATAAAATAACTGTGTATTTTTTTTCTTCTCTTGATGTTGCCTGTATCATTCAACATTTTGTCAATAAAAATCTTTCAAGATTGCAGCTCGAGGCTAGAATCTTCTTCTTGAGTTCTTTCCATTTCAAATATGCTGAGTGTGCTCTTCCCTTTTGGTTTTCTAATTCTAGATCTTGGCATATTTCATTATAATCTTTGTTTTGTCTTGTTGAGCTGATCTTTGAATTTTTCTGAGCAGCTCTTTGTCTTCATTTCTGCCATTTGCTTTAGCTACTCCACAATTAAGAGCCAGTTCCAGTCATTTCTGACCTCCACTTTGACCTTTTCTTCTGTCTTCTTAATGGCCTCTGATGATTTTGGTGTCCTCCCACAGCTCATCAGGTCCTCTGTCATTCATGCTTCATGTGTCACATTTGTCTTGAGATGTTCTCAAAATTCAGGGGGGATAAACTCAAGATCGTATTTTGGCTCTTGGAATTGTTTTAATTTTCTTCAGCCTTACTGTCAGTTACACAGTCAGCCCCTCACCTAATTTTCATTCTGATATTGAGGTTCTCCATCATCTCATATCAGAGATATAGTTCATTTGATTTCTGTGTATCCCATTTGGAGAACTCTATGTATTTAGGTGTCTTATGTGTGGTTGACAAAAGGTATCTGCTGTGAACAAGTCATTAGTTTTGCAAAATTTTATCACACAATCTGCAGCTTCATTTCTTTCAGCAAATCTATGTTTTTCAACTGCTGTCCCTTTCTTTTTAACTATTTCATTCCAATCACCAATAATCCTCAAAGGATTTTTATTGCACACTTGATCAATTTTAGATTGAAGTTGTTGGTAGAATTCTGCAAATTCTTCATCACTAGCTTTCTTGGTTGGTACATAAATTTGAATAATAGTTGTGTCAATTGGATTTCCTAGAAGGCAGATAAATATAATCCTATCAAGACAACATTATATTTCATGATTGATTCTGCAATGTCCTTTTGCCAATGAATGCCACATCATTTCTCTTTGATTGTGCTATTCTAGGCCTAGTAAATCATGTGATTTCCTGATTTTAAATGGCCAAAAGAAGTCCATTTCAGCTCACTGGTGCCTAGGATATCAATTTTTATGTGCCCCATTGAATTTTGACCACTTCTAATTTTCCCAGGTTCGTACTGTGAACATTCCAAGTTCTGATGATTAGCAGACACTGAACTTCAGAGAAAAACATACAATAGTGGGTTGAAACCCACTAATACTGGGAGTATAAACTGAGTGAAAGTGATGAAAGAGCAGACAGAGGAATGAATTGTCACAGTGTAACCATCGTGAACATGTGACTTTTGATTGAGACATGGCCTGGCGTACTGGTGGCTGGCTACCAGAAAGGCGAAACAGCAACATAAGCAAATATCTCAATGTTACTCTGATAGAGGGGCAATCAGACAAAAGGGCAGCAAATAGATGAAAACCTAAGAATAACATGTCTGATAGGAATTCCAGAACAGAAAGACACTAAAGAAAGCACAGAGAAGATTGTCAAAGGGTTCTTGAAAGAAAACTAACATATTGTGAAAAACAAGCTATTTGAATCCCAAGGAGCATAGACTCTCCCCTCAAATTGCCATGAGACATCATACTCAAACTTTCCAAAACCAGAGACAAGGAAAGACTCCAGAGAGATGCATAGGATAAACATAAAGTTACGTACACAGAAGTGAGATGACTAACCTCTGATTTCTCAGCTGGAACCATGCAGGGAAGAAGGCAATGACATATTTTTCTCCATTTATATTTAGCCAAGAATAAAATAGCTAACCAATATTTGTATACCCAGAAAAAGTATCCTTCAAATAAAATGAAATAATTATGACATTTCCAGATAAACAAAAACTGAAGGATTTTGTAAACACCAGACCAACTTCACAAGAAAATATGAAGGGAATGCTCCAAACCTGCAATAAATATACATCACAAGACCCAGAATCCATATGTATGGATTGTGATATGAGCTGTAGGAGCTCCCAATAAAATGATCTTTTTTTAAAAGAACCAAAATTCAACCTAGAGATAGAAATATCTAAGGCAGGAAAATCTTCGGTTGTTAGGTGCTGTCAATTCAATTCCAACTCATGGTGTTGGTCTCCACAACAGAATAAAACAGCATCCTGCCCAGTACCATCTTCACGATTGTTGTCATTGCCCCAGCTATTGTGTCAATCCATTTTGTTGAGGGACGCACTTTTATCCCTCCCTTGTTTTCCCTTCCTTATTTTTGCTGCCCCTCTACTTAACTAATCATGGTAGGCTTCTCCAGGGAGTGGTCTCTCAAGATACCGTTCAAAGTACATAAGATAAAGTCTCCCCTTCATTCTCTCCAAGAACAAACCTACTATACTAGAAACGGGGAACCAGAGTTAATAATTTTTAACAAACACAATTTTAAGAATGTAATGGAGAAGTAAAGTAAATTAAACTTGGGGGAAAGATGAAGGCAGTATACATTAAGGGAGGTTGGCAAAAAATGATGAAGGCAGAGGAAGACACTGTGAGTACTGCTAGAGTTAAATGCCACAGGTAAATACTGCTCCATACACAGTTCTTCAGTAATGGTGATCTACAAGTAGGGCATGAATTAGACACACAGACTGAATAGGTGTTGGTGGGGAAATAGGAGTGCCCCCACAAATCTATACACAGGATATTTTTATATAGCTATTTACCTTTGCTACAATTATTTGTGACTATGGTATAGAATAACAGGGGAAACGTTATGAAAACAAATTCAACATTTAACAAATACTTTGAAAGGATGATCATTGGGCCAAAAGGCTCAGGACCACAGTCTCAAGGAACACCATGGTCAATAGGTAGAACTTAGCACACAAAGAACATGTTCTACATTCTGTTCTGGTGAAGAACGACTGGGGTCTTAAAAGACCGTGAGTGGCCAACTAAGGTACAACTATTGGTCTCATCTTGTCCAGAGGAACTAAAAGTGATGAAGATCAAAGAGGTGGAAATAAATAAACAATGGATTAATGGACTACATGAACATTATTAATCTTTACAACGCTGAGACCAGAAGAACTAAACGGTGTCCATCTACCACTATCATTACAAAAGGGGTCATTTTAGAAGGTCCTGGATAGAGTGGAAGAAAACTATGGAATAAAATTCAAAATCCTAGAAAACATCAGGCTTGCTGATCAGTGAGATCCTATAACCTCTGAGTCTATAACTCTTCGTCACCCTTCAGGACTGGAGCTGAACGCATCCCTATGGCTCAATTTCAACCAAACAACAGACAGGCTTGTAAGAGGAACAATAATACTAATGAGATACACACACTTTAGGATAATGAGCCAGATGAGGATAAAGGGGTAGTTTTACCCAAGGACAGAGTTCACAAGGGTTAGAAAAGGAGGGATGGAAACAGGTAGGAAATGGGGTTTGATGTTATATTGTGGGGATTGCAATGTATAAACTGAAACTAAATGTGTGTGAATGTTGAATTTAAAACCGATGATCTCTGTAAGCATTTAAGATAAGGGGAGGAAGGGGGAGGAGGGGAGGGGGAGTGTTAGCAGAGTGGAGGGCAGGGACAACTCCTAAGAGGACTTGGTGTGCAAATGTAGAGCCTCTGACTACGGGCCAGAGACCATTGAGGCTTTCTGTGGCAGATACAGGTTACATTAAAAATCAAACCCCGCATTTCTCTTCCAGGCTGAGGCATTCCACCCTCGGGGCATTTACAGTTCAGTAATTGTGAAACCATTATTTTATAACCTGAGGTATAGTTTCAACTGAATAAATTGAAATTCCATTTCATAGAGTTCAACCTATTATCTCACCTTATAAATAGTTCATCACAATTAGATTATTAGATAAGAAGGAGATGCCCTGGTGGAGTTGTCAGGTAAGCAATGGACTGCAAACAAGGTTTGCAGTTCAAATCCACCAGCTGCTCTGAGGGAGAGCATTGAGTCTATCTGCTCCCATGAAAAATTACAGACTCTGAAATCCTACATAGGGTTGCTGTAGGTCAGGACTGGCTCAGCGGAAGTGGGTTTGTTTGGGTTTTCAATTGTTATTAGAATAGACGATTGAGAGGCCTGGCTTAATCTGAAGGAGCTGAGAAGGATATTCCAAGGGAAAATATTGCAGATAAGAGCAAGGTAGGCATTTACCAGGTAAAGAAGCATCAGAATTGTTTCTTATCACTTCAAAATCTGTAAAGCCCAGTCTTCAAAAAATGGAATTCCACTCCCTGGGAAGGTCACTGGGTTAAGATCTCAGGGGGTCGGTCGGTAAAATAGAAATAATAACAGTATGCATCTCAGAGGTCCGCTATGAAGACGGAAGAGGGAAGCACATGCTCATGCTTAGCATCTACTCTAGCACACAATCAGTGTGCAAAAAATGCTAGTTCTCACTCATAGTACTTGTCTTTTCCTTCCGGTTTTCTAAATAATGACGGACTTGTCTCGTGTATAACCAAACCAAACTCACTGTTATCAAGTCAATGCTGACTCACAGAGACTCACTGTGGATTTCTGGGGCTGTAACTATTTATTGGAGTAGAAAGCCCAGTCTTTTCGCCCTTGGAGTTGCTGGTGGTTTTGAACTGCTGACCATCTGACTCGCACCTCAACTCATAACCTCTACACCACCAGGGGTCCTGGATCAATCGATTGTTGTTGGGTACCAACTAGTACAATATTTTTGGTGACTTGGTGGATATCAGATCAGAAGGAAGTCAGAAGTAGTGTAGCCCCATCTTTCAATAAAGACAGGATTCCTTGTTTCTGAAGCCCTAACCAATAGTCTTCCAAACCCCACTTGGATCCCACAAGTGTTCGGAATATTAATTCCCTGATGGGGCAGCTCTTATGGCAGGAAAATTATTTTCCTTACAGAGCCAAAACAACTTTCCTGAAGCTGCCCATTCACCTTGCTCCTGTCCTCTGGCTCAACTTGGTTTCTGCTCCTTCCACGTGACAACTCATCCAAGCACTTGACAGCAGCTTTTCACACGGAGCCCAGGTCCCAGGACAGGGTCCCTCCCACTTTCACTGTACTGTCTCTTCTCTTGTATATATTGATTTAAAACAATGTTTCCCAAAGTAGATGACACCAGCCCCAGGTGGGGGTAGGGGGTGGGGGGTGGGGGGGACTGGAATGATCCGAGGGACCTGCAACAGCAGATACCTAACCTACACTTTATCTTGGATTATGCACGATAGTGCAAAAGATTTTAATTGGATGCCAGTGGGTAATTTTTTTCTTCTGAAAAGGGGGTAGTGGGCCAAATAAGTTTGGGAACGTATGATTTCAAAGATAGAGATTCTTATGGCAAAGCCACATCTCATCCATCTCTGTACCTATGAGCCCAGCACAATGTCTCTCGGGTAGTAAGTACTCAGTAAATGTTTGCTGATAAATCAGTGAAAGAATGCCTATTTCAAAGCCTATGACTTTAAAAAAAATCAACACAAGGTTCCAGTAAGTTTTATTTCACACTCTAGTGTGCTTCAGCAAACATTATGGGAACTTAGTAACGATGCAGAAATACAGACAACTCCTTCAGAAAGTCTGATTCCATCAGTCTGATATCTCCCTGGGCACTTTCATTTTCATTAAGCATCTTGGGCATATCTGGATCGGGTGATCTGCTGAGCACACTTGGAGGAACATTGCTTCAAGCACTCCAGACACTAAACCAAACCAAACACCTTTCAGTAAGCTCGATGTTTAGATGTAGTGAACACATTTTAGTTATTTCTACCTAAAACAACTTTTCATTTTCTCTATTATTTTCTTTTTCTCCTTGAAACGTTTTTTTTCCCCTTGTTACCCAGTCATAGCTCTCCTCTCATGCTGTGAGGTAAGTATGCTCCATCTATTACATTCTTTTCAGACCTCATAAGGAGATAATTAGGCATTGCAATTGATTGCAATTTATTAATCAGAGCAGGATGTTATAGAGTTTGGGGTGGGGGGGGGTGCAGTGCGGATGTATCCTCTAAATGTAAGGCAAATGCACCTAGTGACAAGCAAAGAAGACAAAAATAACCACAAAATCGCAGGATGTTTTAAGGTGGTTCCCTATTTTACACTGTGGCGTCCTGATCTTTAAAAAGGGAATATTAAAACCTGCCTGGTCTACCACCCCAGCCTGGTGCGAGATTCCTTCCACAAATATATCTGTCTATAGGCTAAGCACAGTTCTTGGTGCTAAGTATATATCAGAAAACAAGACCAAATCCCTGCTCTATGGGAATACACATTTATACTATTTTAAAGTCTACAGTAAAGCAAAAAGTACACCTGAGTAAGGAGCCAGACCACAAAGGAGGAAGGGCACCGCTAAGATCTCCTGTTATATAGAAAGGTTCAAAGGTGATATCTGAGCAGAAACCACATTGTGAAAGGGTATGTGAGGACTTGCTGGGAAACCCATGAGGAAGGGGAAATGGCCAGGCAAGCAGGATGAGAGGATGGGCAGTGAAGCTGGCCTGTGGGAAAGATAGAAGGAAAGTCTGTGTGACAGGGGTCCAGGGAATGAAGAATGGTGGTTTCAAATGAGACCACACACGTGAGCATTTTGAAAAGTAGTCTATGATACAAAGTTCCACAAACCTAAGCCAGCACCTGCTTCAATAGGTAGGGAAACACAAACTCTGAGACGTTAATGGATGGTTCAAAGGTAAGAGGAGGCTGGTACCCACCTCCTAGGGTATGCAATAGAGTTCCTGTTCTCGTCTTTCTCGGTTGTCTTCTGAATTTTCCTCCTTTCTTTTTCATTCATCTAGTTTCCTTCCTTTCTTTCTGTGCTACCTCCCCCTCCCAAGATGGCCTGGTGGCATAATAGTTCTTTGTTGAATTACGATTCCAATATATTAATCAGCGATTCAAACCCCCCAGTGACGCCACAGTAGAAAAGACCTGCCAGCCTACTTCCATAAACATTTCAGCATGCAGATCCCATGGGGAAGGTCTCCTTGTGTGGTAGATACAGAATTGTTTGTCGATTTGAGAATTAAGAGTGTAGGGGTGCAGTCTAGCTTGTCAATCATATCATAGCCAATGAGGCCTCTGTGTGGGCATGGTCTCCTGAGAATTCTGGGAAATCCGGTACTTCCTCCTTGGCGGCAGGAGACACCTCTCTTTGCCACTCCCTAGGAGACATTGCAGCTGACAAGACACATGGAACTGTGCTAGTGTCCTTAGCTGGTAAAGTTACATGGACCAGACCTCTGAAGCCAGAGAAGCCACATAGAGACCTCTGTCAGCACTGAGATGCTTACAGTGCCACTGGATCCAAAGACTTTCTACCTACTGGCCTGTGATCATCCTGCATCCGGCATCATTGCATGTGTTTTGTGAGTCTGAAGAGGACTTTATAGACTGGTATCAGACATAGGGGCTAGTATCAGACTTGTGGACTTGGACAGGACTGGGTTGAGATGCTTTCTCAATGTACAATTCCTCATGTATAGAAAACTCTTTCTTCTGCACATATGTGTGTCCATGGATTTGTTTCTCTAATCTACCCAGATTAACACACCTAGTCATATAGGGTTGTCCTGGTGGCCCTGATGGGTAAGCATTGAACTGCTAACTGCAAGGTCAGTGGTTCAAACCCACTGGCCATTCCACAGAAGAAAGGTGAGGCTAGCTGCTCCTATAAAGATTTCCATTGCAGAAACCCTTGACAGGGTCACTGTGAGTCGGAATCAACTCAGTGGCAGTGGAATGCATCACAATGAACTTGACATCACACATCAACAGCCTTCCTCACAGTTGCATTCCTTTCCTTCATCTTTTCCTCCTTTCTATCATCTCCTCTGCTCTCCAGACTACTACTGACTCTTCTTCCTTCCTTGACTTGTGCTCTGAGTTAAGTCAAAACATTTATTCCTGTATGAAACAAATCTGATGCCATGTCTCTGCTACGCAGCAACTTCCAATACTTTTAATCGTGACACACAGGGACTTAGAAATATTGACTCCCCTAGCTTTCTACTAACTATTAAAGTGACTTGCTATTTTGAGTGAACATTCTCTTCTCTGGTGTTTGATGTGCAGCCATCACACATCTTCAGGCCTTTGTGCCTGAAGACAGAGGGTGTATAATTGTCCCTCAACAGCCCATACTTCACATAGAAGCTGCAGAGGAAGGCTCAGTGTACCAACGTCCAAACAAAGCATTTTAACATAGCAAGGAAGAAGTTATGTGCAAGTCATCATGGTAATGAATGGAGGAAGACTAAAAACTTTAGGCAAACCAAAAGAAATAGCGACCTCGTCAACAGACATTTGCTTGTTCTAGCATCTCCCATGCTGGCAGAAGTATCTTTTATCCAACCCAGAATCTTGTGAGAGTGGCTAAGAGGTGGTAGTGACCAAAACTGACCCCCAATTCAAATGTCTGTGTTCTAACCTGCCAGCGAGGAGCAGTGCCAGGTGAGCACCTCAAATTCTCTTTCCAGGCCTCATCCCCAAGGAAGTCTCAACACAAAGCCTTACAATTATATCCCAATTTTATATTGCTAACTACATAGCTACAGAGTGTGGTGCTGGCATCTGTGGATATTGATTTTTCTTTTTCTGTAGAAAGGGGCCTTTGCTGTCACAACAAAGCATATTCTTTTCCTGAAGAAGAAAGCAAAGGGGATTAGGAGAAGTGCTTTCATCCTGCTAAACAGGCTTCCACACAGTTTTCAGCTCTTCCAACTCAATCTGCAGTAGCTAAAAAGCAATAGCAACAAACATGCGATGGAGTCGCTTAAAAGCAACAATCCAAAATCTACTTGTATAACTAATTGTATCAGGCCTCAGTTTGTTCATCTGTTAAATGAAAGAATCAATTATCTAATGTTTGATCCATCTTATTCTCTCTAGGTTCTCAAAGTTTCACTGTGGTGCAGTGAAATTTCTTAATATGACTTTTTCTACCAAAGTCTCTGTAACTCACCAAACAACTAGGGGGGAACATGTATACAATCAGCACATGGGTAACACTAGTAGAGGAGATTTATCCATTTTCATTCCCACCATCACTGATTATAAGGATTATCCTTCTTTGAAGCATAGGATGGAAGCCCTGAGGACATGGGAAGAGCCCCTGGAGACCTCTGTCTTATGTGGCACACGCCTCCAAGCCCCAAAGCATACAGAGACTCCGAGGACCAGCAACTGTGGGTGTCTTCTCCGTATCATCTGGCTGAGACTGGAACTGTGGGACAGAGTGAAAGGCAGAGAGGCTTCCTGGCCCATGGATGCAGAGGTCAAGGGACCACAGGGCTGAGAGAATGAGAACCATGAGCTACTTGACCACTGGCTGAGGACACCATTGAATGTATTCTTACTGTTTGCTGATCCTGACTTATGGTAATCTATTACTTTCTCTAATAAACTACCTTCAGTATGAGTATTGTCTGTGAATTCTGTGTGGCCATCCCAATAAATTATTAAGCCCAACATAGATATTGAGTGGCATTCTAATATTCTAGTATTAGAATAGGTGACAAGTGTGGAGGCAAATCTGACTTTTGCCTCTTGGCAATAGGGAAGAAGAGGAGGTTCTGTAGATTCACCGGCAGTGCCATTTATTACACTCACACTAGGAACAATTCTGCACTGAATCCAGTATAAGTCCCAGACACCTCACACCGGGCACTTCTTACCATTAAACAAAGAAAGAAAAATGTCTAGTATTGTTCTATGTATTTAGATCTTTATATTGTTAAATTATCTATTTTAATTAATTGATTATTTAAATTGTTCTTAAAATAATAAGGGTTACTGTGGATCCTTTATGGTACCTCATGATGGTTTGAGGCTTTGGCTTTAAAGTTTGGATACCTTGAAAATCGTGCTTAAATGTATATATAATTTGATTTGTAAAAGCATATTTTTAAAGAAGGAACTAAAAAAAAATGACCAACAAGAATTTTGACAAATCCTCTCCCCATAAAAAAAAATTCTAAAACTGTGCCAAATACATTTTTAAACAAAGAAATATCAGACTCAGTTTGAATACTAATGACAGAAGAATGACATCAAGAATATCAGACATGAAGAATGCGAAAGGTCATTAAAAAGAAATGAAAGAAAGGATCAAAGTGGCTGTCAGAAGAGACACTGAAACTTACTCTTAATCAGAGAGTGGCTAAAAAAAATGACAAAAATTATTAAGGAAATGAAGGGAACAGAAAAATTTAAAGGGAAATTTGAGAAGACAAAATAAAGTATTAAAATGAAATGTCCATAGCCATAGAGTTAATAAAAAACGAAGGGCATGCTCAATATATCTTAAACTGGAAAAACTGAAGAAAAAAAGTCAAGCTTCAAGTTGAAATA
>NW_022111372.1:69723097-69724743 GCF_000313985.2 Echinops telfairi
TGTAAATGCCTCTAAAGAATCCACTCACATAAATGTCCTCATGAACAGTGTTGTTTTTCACTGAAGTTTTTACTGCTGAGAATTTGGGACCCAATAGATAAACTGAATCAAGATATGAAGATATCTTGATATCAGCATATCTGGGGTGCAAATGCAAGTTCTCAGCAAAGCATTAAACTGGAATATACTGAGTCACAGCACTGTGGAATTCCTTCCCCTGTGATTATTATGCTGAAGAGTTTTTCATCCTCTGAAATCTTGGGACCTGACCTCTATGCCCTGGAAAACTTTAAGGGAGTTTATGAAAGAAATTTTCATTTTAAAAAAGAAAGAAAAGAAGAAAGCAGACAGTACCTTTAATGAGGAAACACTGTTCTTGCAAAGAAAGAAATATAAAATCTCCTTAGCGTCAAATTGTACTTCTGATACTGTCGAGTGCACATGACTTATCCTAAAGCAACTCCTTCAGCACACAGCACACACACGTACACACCCACAGCTAAATAGTAATGCAGTGGTATTTATCTGATAACTTATGCGATTATGTGCCAAAATAGAGAGAATGTATACAGAAAATTAACAATAGGTCAGGCTAGTCCAGGGAGTTCTCAGAAGAGATGGATTTGTGTGGGCACTGAAATTTGGGGAGACTGGGATGAGCCCTCTAACATGTAATTTAAAAATGTTTTCCTTTTAGAAGGAAAAAGTCAGCCTGTCTTTCTCAATTCATGATAGACAAACAGATTAAATTCAGCCACTAATCCCAGGAGCCCTTGCAGTTCTTTCGGAAATTGCAAAGCCAGAGCCTAGAAATCACCAGGACCGCAGCAGAACCCGGCAGCCACACTGGTTTTAATTCAGCTGACCTGGCAGCTTAAAGGGTCATCGCGATGTATTGGGCATAGAACGTGTTGGGCAGCTTTAAGGAGATTCTGGAAGGTTGTAGATAAGAGGGCGTAGCAAAGACAAAGTCTGTGCTCTGTTACTAGACCCGCAAACTGCCTCTCAGGCAGCATTCTACTGTCGAGACAGCAGGTCTCACAGCTGATTCAATCCGGGGTCTTCTTAGTACCCCTACAAGAAGTTGGGACCCAATAGGTATCTGGTGATGGACAATAAAAGAGTTGAGCACAGGCAGAACAACAACAACAAAATCCCTCTTTCATGATCTTTTACTCATTCATTCATTCATTCACTCATTTGTTCAACATGATTTGTGGAAGGCTTACTACTCTGAGCCAGGGAACACAAGCAATGCTGCCTTCAGAGCTTACTGAAATCCTCCTAGTGGAGAAGGACTCCCAGGCATCTAATTCCCATACATATGAAATTAGAGGTTTTTTTGTTCATTTTTTAAGAGCCCAAAGAACATGGGCAGCGTAGCCTTATCTGGGGAAAGACCAAAAATAGACTCAGCAATCTAACCCTTTAATACCTGAAATGTTAATTTCTGTAAATTTTTTTTATTCTTTACTTTCATAGTTATTATATATTAATATATACATTTAATTAAATGTTACAAAAATGTCATGCTTGGTGTTATAGGGCTAAATGGGTGGAAGAAAGGAGACCTCGGGCTTTCCACTAGAAAAGAGGACATTCAGGCAATGATAAACAAGTGGCCATCTACCTGAGAAGCAACAAAA
>NW_022111372.1:69725625-69727372 GCF_000313985.2 Echinops telfairi
ATCCACTTGCTATTGTACAGTCTGGAGGAAGTTCTGTAACCTTACTGAGTACCAGCTGGATCACCCACAAAACTGACATTCCAAAGAAGGTAAAGTCTCCCAGAGCCTGGCGTGCTATGTTCATAAATGTAGTAAATGTTCTGTGTTTATTTCTGTAATTAAAATTAACTTCAATATTTGGTCTCTTTGACTTTACTACCCAGAGCTGAAATTGACATTAAAAACCTATTAATTATTAATAGTTCGTTAATTTCCACTAACTTTAAGCCAAACTTTAAAGAAAGCAAAATTTATGTATTTGATATTTTTCAATCTGATCTTTGTTTGAGCTGGTTTTTCTGGTCACAATAGTGTCCTCAAAACCAGCTCTAATTCTGGTTGATCATAGTGTACATCGAATGACTTCAATATCCTCTTTCTTCACCTTAACTCAACAGTATGGCTTCTCATGGACAGATGGTGAGTACAACCCATGGACAATTGTTCAAGAAAATTCAGGTTTCTAACTCTAATTCTGCATTACTTAGTGGTATGATAGTGAGAAGTAATTTTTCTCTGGGTCATACTTTACTGCTTAGTAAAATAGCATTAACTACCTTACAACATTCAGGTCTATTTTTTTAAGGAGGATAATTCATGTTACATTTTTTAAATAGTTGAAATCATATAGATTTGGACCCCCAATTACAATGCATAGTGGAGAAAAAAAGAATAAGATTCACAATCAGTAGATAAATGTAGTTTTTTGTTTTGGTGATCTTAGTTATATGCAAAATGAAAGAACCAAATTATAACTGTATTGAAGTATTCCATGAATCTGAGAAACAGTGGAAAATACAACTAGACTCCCTTATTGTGGAAAGTTCCAGAAAAATTCAAAGGTAATGTGCATTGTGACTATTTAAGGAAATACTTCCTTGCACTTCTCTAAAATTTCTTTGATGAGAGAGTCATAGATTTTCCACAATGGCACACATTTCTTGGAATAACCTTTGAAAAACATGGAGCCAGATGACCAGCAAAGTCCTCTGTGCTGCTTTTAGCTGCCATCAAGTTGACCCCAAATTATAGCAACCCGCACACCTAAAGTTGAAATGCTGCCTGATCTTGTGCCATCTCCACGATGGGTTTCTGATCAGACCACTGTCATCAAATTGTCTAATTTCAGGGGTAAATCTCCAGGCCTTTTTTCCAGGGTTGTCTTAACCTGGAAAATCTCCAAAAACTTGTTTATTGCTGTCGTTGGGTTCCGACCCATAGTGAACCTGTGTACAACATAAGGAAGGTCCTTAAACAGCCTCACAATAGCCATCCCACTCTCGAGTCCATTGATGTAGCCACTGTGTCAATCCATCTCCTGAAGACCTTCCTCTATTTTACTGTCCCTCTACTTTGCCAAACAGGATGTCATTCTCCAAGGACTGGTCTCTCCTGACAACAGGTTCAAATGATGTAAGAAGTCTCTCCATCCTTGCTTCTAAGGAATATTCTGGCCATACTTCTTCCAAGACAGACATTTTTTTGTCCTTTTACCAGTCGGTGGTACTTTCAATATTCTTCTCCAGCTCCACAATTCAAATTCAATGCTATGAAAACCTTATGCACAGCTTTGAAACTTGTTTAGCATCATAGAAACATTCAAGCTTCTACGGACTATTGGGTTGACTGGGAATCCAACCGTTGTCTCTGCATGAAAATGGGAATTCTACCACTGAACCACCAATGCTTCTCCATCACCCTCAACAGC
>NW_022111372.1:69729143-69734059 GCF_000313985.2 Echinops telfairi
TTTTATATGCAATCCGATGGTTAAATTTTGTGTTATTATAAATTCAGTGACAAGAGTATTAGAAATCCTATATAATGTTTTACACATTAATGAATGAAATGGAAATATAAAGTTAGAGCTACAAAAAAGCTTACACACAATGCAGTCTGCACTCCCTTTTGCCAAGACCAAGAGATCAACTCAAAGAGAGTATGACTTGCCCAAGGTCACAGAATAAATTAGTGTCAGAGCCCAGGGGAAAATTTTTTTAAGGTAAATTGGATTTGATAGTCATGGATCCATTCTGTTTTAGAAAAGGTGATAAGATTGTCTTTCAGAATCTTAATTCTAATAGTACATATGGGTATTTAAAATTCTAAGGAGGTAAATATTGTTTCTTTAAGAATAACAGCGTGAGCAATTACTTCTAATAGCCACAATAGCAGTATGGCTTTGATAAATTGCCACCTAGTGGAGCTCAGTGAGAAGCACACTTTCACGGAGCTCTCTCAAAAAGAAAATACCTTTCATAGGCGCTCATTTTAATCAATATCATTATCTCCTTGAGTGCTACATGATTAAAAATAACACTGAAAATTGGCCTACTTCCAGAGCACAGCAGGGAAGATGAGACTGCACACAAAAATAAGTTGGTTCACAAGAAAGAAGGTATCTGCGGTCAAACCGAAAACCACTAGCTCGAGGGCCTTGGAGAGCCTCTGGTTCAGTGGTAGGAGTCCCCCAGTTTCTATGAGGGCCTTGGAGAGCCTCTGGTTCAGTGGTAGGAGTCCCCCAGTTTCTATGCAGGAGACCATTTTTATTCCCAGCCCATGTGCCTCAGGCGAAGCCAGCATGTGTCGGTTAGCAGAGGCTGTGTATTGTTAGTATGATGCTGAAGAGGTTTCAGCAGACCTTCCAGACTAAGATAGACCAATAGGAAAGTCTGGCAATCTAGTTTGGAAAGTTAATTAATCAAAACCCTGTGGGTTACAAAGATCCAATCCACAACTGATCGTGAGAAAGGTTCAGGTCTGGGCAGTGGGTTGTGGTGAGTCAGAGGCAGATAAAACAATCTAGCTCGCTGTCTTAGAGTCCATTCAAATTCATAGCGACCCTTTATGATGGAGGGCAATCGCTTCTTAGGGCTTCTGTGATTATGTATCTTCATAGCAGGAGACCTTCTTAGGTCTTAAGACCATCACTCATTTAATGGGGAAAAATAATTAAGAGCAAGTGTGTTGTACTACCTACCACCTTTTTATGGATTAGGGTGTTCAAGTTGGCAGCAAAGGTAGAAGGGAAAACTTTTACCATGAAAGATCTACAAGAAAAAGCTATCCCTGGACTCAGAAAACCTCAAGAAGAAGTTTCTAGAACTTTGTCTGGTTGAGCTCTGAATGTGGTGACTTCCTCATCAACCCAGTTTAAAGACACTGTTCAGATAAGAGTATAGACAGCCATGACGATGGGCGAATCGCTGATCTGTCAAGTTTGACAAAGAAAACTAAGACCAAGGGACAGATGTAACAAGAAGGCCAATTTTAACTCAGTAGGAGGAAGAACTCTCAAAATCAGAAGTGTCCAACATGGAATTAAAGAGGAGCTTCCTATCCTTGTGGTTGACTATGCTGTTGGTGATGGCGCGGTCATTATTACATGCCCATTCAGTTCCCCCAAAGCCTACTGTTAATTAGAGGGAGACCTACTATTTAAAAGGACTGGAGGTGAACTGCACTAAAGAGGAGAGGGGTTCAGAGTCTGTCTTTGCCTTCATTTGGTATCACTGGAAAACAGACTCAGAGAGATTGGGTTACTGTCAGACAGTTATTGGGATGTTCCCTCAGGACCCATCTGTCTGGGGAGATAGAGGAAGCTGGCCAGCTCAAAATCAGAAAATCCTGTGCAGACTCCCAGGGGATATCTGGAACTGGAATGGCCTTTCAGAGCTCTCCGGACTTGAGGTCAGAGAAGCCACTACTATCAAGTCGATGCTGACTCATAGTGACCTGAGAGGACACAGAAGGATGCTCCTTTGGGGTTCCAGCACTTTAAATATTCACAGAAGTAGATGGCCTCCTCTTTCTTTCGTGGAGCAGCTGGTGGGTTCAAACTGCTGACTTTGCAGTTAGCAGCTCATTGCACAGCTCACAATGCCACCAGAGCTCACAAGCTTGCAGCAAGAAAAGCAGACTTTTATATGTTTGCTGGGCAACTGGTTCCCAGCAGTTGAGACAATTTAGACTCAATACATTTGGTACCTAACTCAAAGGTTAGAAGTTTAAGTCTACCCAGACATACCTTGGAAGAAAGACCATGCAAGTTGTGTTTTGTTTTTTAATTGACTCTTGAAAGCCCCATGGAGTGCACATCTTGTCAATACACAAGGAGTGATCTGCTGACCAGTCACTGCAGATGGTCTGCCCGAGGGAAGGAAGCATGACCTTGGTCTAGGAGCTCCCTTTGACTGATGTGTTAGTCTGGGTTGACTAGAGAAACAAATCCATACACCCATATGTGTATAAGAAAGTGGTTTATATCAAAGAGTAATTGTATATTAAGAAAACATCCCAGCCTACTCCAGATAAGTCCGATATTAGCCCATATGTTCGATACCAGTCTATAAATTCATCTTCAGACTCACGTAACAAATGCAATGATACTAAATACAGAAGATCACAGGCCAGTGGATGGAAAGTCTTGTGGATCCAGTGAAGGCATCTCAGAGCTCTGGCTGGCATCAGCATGGCTCCATATGGCATGTAAACAGGAAGGTGAAGTGGAGAGAATGTGTGTCCTGCCTCCAGGGAGGAAGACATGAGTTCTCAGAATCCTCAGGAGAAGGCCATGCCCACACAGAGTCATCATTGGCTATGACTTGATTGACAAGCTAGACTCCACCCCTTGACTCAAGTTGACAGGAGATTATGTAACTGCCACAATTGAGATCATTCCCAAAGAAAAAATGAGAGCAGTCTGCTGCAAGCTCTTGGGGGATATGTACAGCACAGGACACCATGTACTCCAAGCTTCCCTCCTTGTCTCTCTAGATCCTAAGGAGGAAGCTACACTTCTCCAAGAGTATTTTTGTATTATTATTATTATTAAATACTTTTATTGGGGGGCTCTTTAATCTCTTATCACAATCCACACATCCATCCATTGTGTAAAGCACAGTTGCACATATGCGGCCATCATCATTTTCAAACCATTCTCATCCCACATGAGCTCCTGACATCAGCTCCTCATTTCTTCCTCTTCCCTCCCTCCTGAACCCTTGGTAAAGGTATAGATTATTTTCATATCTTACATTGTCCTCTGTAGCACCTCCCCCACTTTTCGGTTATTCACCCCCCTGGGAGGGGTAATAGATTGATCCTTGTGATTGATTCTCTCTTTCTCCTCCCACTCTCCCCTAATCCTCCGGATATCTCTACTCTCATTGTTGGCCCTGAGGGGTTTACCTAACCTGGATTCTCTGTGTTGTGAGCTCTTATCTGTAGCATTGTGCATATTCTGGTCTAATTCAATTTGTAAGGTAGAATTAAGGTCATGATAGTGGGGGGAAGGAAGCACCAAAGTAATAGAGGAAAGTAGTATGTTTCATCGGTGCTATACTGCACCCTGACTGGCTCATCTCTTCCCTATGACCCCTCGGTGAGGATGTCCAATTGTCTACAGATGGGCATGGGGTCTCAACCCCATGCCCCCACCCCGTTCACATTGGGTATGATTTTGTTCTGGGTCTTAGATGCCTGATACTTAATACCATTGACACCCCATGATCACACAGGCTGGTCTGCTTCTTCCATAAGGGTTTTTTTGCTTCTCAGCTAGATGGCTGGTTGTTTATCTTCCAGCCTTTAAGATCCCAACGTTATATCTTTTGATAACCGGGCACCATAAGCTTTCTTCACTACATTTGCTTATGGACCCATTTTGTCTTCAGTGATCCTATCGGGAAGGTGAGCATCACAGAATGCCAGATTATTAGACCAAGTGTTCTTGTGTTGAAGGAGTCCTTGAGTACAGGCCTAATGTCCATCTGCAACCTTAATTCTTAACATATAGACGTGAATACATAGTTCTCTTCAAGAGTATTATCTTACCTTTTTTCACCCCCAGAAGAATGCTAAAATAATTTTGTTTTTAGAGTGCTTTAGAGTATCACATAGCAGTTGGCAGCTTCCCCCTTCTGCTATATCTTAGGAGTCTGAGATATTCTATATTGGAAATTTAATTTGTCCATTTCTCATAGATGCCTGTGTCTGATATAAATTGGGCCTTGCTTCCACAGGTATTTATCTACCCGTGTTTCCTTTCTTGTCTGTAAAATGAGTATATTAATAGTATCTTATTTCATGACTATAAACCAAAAACTCACTGCTCCTGAGTCAATTCTGGCCCATAACAACCCTATAGGACAGGGTAGAACTGCCCTGTGAGTTTCTGGGAGTGTAAAGAAAGTCTTGTCTGTCACCTGCACATCAGCTGCTGCTTTCAAACTGCTGGTCTTGTGGTTATCGGCCCAGTTTGTCACCACCATGCCACCAGGGCTCCTTTCAGGGCTACAGTTGGGGTTAAAAGAAAATGACTGAACTAGCATAATACCTAGGCCAGTATAAACATGCAACACATTATCATGATTAGTTTCTTTCTTTCTTTTGAAGCTTCATGTCCATAATACCCAAAGTCCTTGCTTATGCTACCAAAATGTGCTCTGGGTGTCACTTCAGATCCCTGAGATGCTTCTGGGGGCTCTGGGAGGTAAAACAGCAATGGAATTCTCCACGCATTGGTGTTGTACTCCCATGTTAAAATATAATGGTCTTATCATTGTTGCTTTGACTCATTTTAAAAATCCACTGGCTTTTCTAAATTTAATTTCTCATCTAGTAAATATTGATAGACATAATCTATACAAACAAACAACGATTTTA
>NW_022111372.1:69734415-69755110 GCF_000313985.2 Echinops telfairi
CTGCCTGGTGTGCCTCAGTCTTCTTACCTGCTGTCTTGTACTCTCTCTCTCTCTGTCTCTTTTAGAATATGATCTCCTCGGGCAGCCATCTTTGAGGTGGAACATGGAGTGGGGTCAGAAACTTTGACTCTGCAGGCTTTGTCCCTGTGAACAGCCCCCTGGAAGGCTCTGGAACATCACAAAGAGTACCAGAGAATTGGATACTGCAAGTTAAAACTTGCCCAAGTGGATCACAAATGGACTGCTGCCAGGCTGCCCATTGCTGACTATTTTACGAGGACAGGCAGTGTGTAGAATGGTGTCGATGCCACCGTTAAATAAAGTACCACGTGAGGCTTTCTCTAATGATTACCATGGAGACGGCCCCCTCCCATCAGTGTGACAGTGGAACAGAACATTGCAGCAAGGCAGTTTCAAACTGTCAGAATTTAGGAAGGGAGGAAGGTTTACAGCCCTGGCACAAACCCTCTATGCCTATCTTCCTTTCAGCCCCTGATTGTTGTGAGCAATCAGTAGCAGGAGGGAGAAAGGACTAGGAAGATGGGCATTGTATTCCCAAAGGAAGAATGTCATAGTAAGGGAAAACAAAAACTTGTCCTAAAGAGAAGCATCTTTGTTTATGGCTCTGTGCTGCAGCAGCTCAGGTACTTCTCTGGCTCTTCCTCCCAAAAGCCCTGGGCGGGGCCACCCACATTCTACAGATAAGAAACCTGAGGAGTGAAGAGCTATTTAAATCACTTGCCTGAGGCCTTGCCTCAATTAATGACAGAACTGGGTCATTCCCTCTGTTCTCCCCACTACAAAACAGACTACTTTTCCTCCTGTGAATCCAAAGGATCCAGTTTTAAATTTAATGTAATGTTATTAACCTAGCCCTGAGCTCGAATCCATAGATTCTTCAAAGATATGAAGCGTCACACAGCTGGGCCCTGTTCTCAAAGGAGCCAGGAGATGGGGAGAGAACAAAACAGCCTTCACCAGAGTGAAAGAATCCCTTGGTGGTGCACATGGTTACCAAGGGAGCCTGCCAAACTCTAGGTTGAAGGTTCAAGTCCACCATAGGTGCTTTGGAAGAACGATCTGATGACCTATTTCCAAAAATCAGCCACCTGGAACCCTATAGAGCAGAGTTCTACTTTGACACGCATAGGGTTGTGATATGTCAGAATCAGCTCAAGAGCAACATTTTTAAAAAGAGAGCGAGATGACTTGATGTAAAGGCCTACAGAAGCACAGCGCAAGGGGAGAATGGAATAGTTCTGTACCACCCCTGCTTGCTGTTTACCTGACAATTTAAGGGAAACTTCTGTTTTGGAGAATGTACAATTGCTCTCCCCATATTTCAGACAAGAAGACGGGTCCCAAAGTGACGGAGTAACCTGTCAAAAGTCACACAAGTCCTAACTTCAAGTGCGTGCTTTCCATCCAACTCTGCGTGCCTCATAAGATCCATTGTCACATTCTGCCTCCTGGCTGCAAGGGAGCCCTCGTGACAGGAGATGGGAAGGATCTTGCTTGGCAGAGGGCTTTGGAGCCTTGCTGGTGGTACCTATGATCGAACACCCTACTGTAAGCCCTCTGCTACTGCTGCGGTAGTGTGCTGGACAAAAAGTTGGCATATTGAACCCAATCCAGAAGCTTCTCAGAAAGCAGGACTCACGATCTGCTTTTGGTGGTGTGGTGGTGATACGTTAGTCTGTTCACCACAGGATTAGCCATTCAAAACTACCAGCCACTCCTCAGGCGAAAGACAAGAATTGCTACTCCAGCAGAGTTACAGTCCGCAAACTCACAGCGGCAGTCGTGCCTTGTCCTCTGGGGCCTCTACGACTCAGTGGCAACAACTGAGCTGATTGAATGAATGGAATGATGTCTTTCATACCCAAGTCTCTATTGTGTTATTATTACCATCACTGCCTTATTCTCATACCCTAATTTAATTCTAAACCTTAACTCTCCATACACCATGGCCACAGCAAAAATACAGTGACCTACAGCCGAGCTCAGTAGAATATCAGCGGGAAGAGAGTTTTCTGAGCATCTGGTGTACTTTCTTTAGCTCACTATGAGTGAGAAGCCCAGAGAGAGAAGAAGATGCTCTCCCAAGATCACACAGGCAGATTGCCAGCCCAGTGTTTTTTGCTCCACTTTTCTGTGCATGACCTATCACCCAACAAGGTCATCTCTTGACCTTGGCACTGAAGACAGAAAGTGCCTTTACTCTGCTCTCAGGAGAGGGAGTCAAATCCCAGGTGGCCTAAGGTCACATACCCATCTGGGACTAGAACTGACAGCACCTTTCCCATCTTTCCCTATCATGTCAGAGCTCCATTCTCTTCACACTGCAAGGATTTCAGACTGGAATTCTGGTGGGACCTAGAAACCACTGGTATGGCACTGCTATATCTATTTCCAAGTCTAAGCTGGACAACTTGGACCCAAGAGGTCTTCTGTAAAGAAACCTAAGGGTCCCTTCAGCTCAAGACCAAAGAGCTCTTTCCTCATTACAATTGACAAGAACTTGAACAGACCATGGAAATTAATCTGTTCCTTAACAAATTGTGTTTGGGTTGTTTGTTTTTTTAGCTTAAATGTTAAATGACAGGATATTTACGTTTTATCTGACAGATTTTCTTATTTTCCCTCAATCATTTTAACTTTGTTTTGGTTGTTTCAATAGTGTAGTCATTATAATCCAGGGACCCAGGTGCCACAGTTTGCTAGGGTGCTCATGTTTAAGTAGGCAACATCTACAAATAAGGAGAAAGGACCTCCATTCTGCACTCAAGTGTCACTAAAAGAGATCCAGATAAAAGGTCCAAAACAATAATAAACGCTTTCTTTGCTCACCCCTTTCCTAATGTACAGCTATTTCAATGATGCCACCTTCCTCCAAAGTATCTGCCTCACTCCCACCAAACCAGCTGTCCTTCCATCACCCCTATTTTATAGCCCTTGAATTAGTGAAAAAGTATCTAATCTTTTAAAAAAAGGAAAAAATAGCTATGGAAACTTCAGGATTCTCTTTTGTAAGCTGGCAAAGTCTTACAATGTCCTGGGTGTATTCCTGTTGAAGCAAGTTTAGCTCAAAGTGACTCTCCCACCCTTTTCTACATGGCAGTATTTTAAAGACTGGGAAATGATGTGAGGGCCTCAACTGACCTCCTCAGGAGCCCAAAGCTGATTACCACAGAACAGAGGCCAGAAATACTTCCACCTTTTGTCCTTCATAATCCTCTTCTGCTTCTAAACCAACATGTCTTCTGAACTCGTTTTTGCTCGACGGCCTTTACACATAGGTGGCTTAATTATGATTAGTACAAGACCAAAGAAATGTTCTAAAACTGTGGTGAGGATAGCACAATGCTTCTTGATGTGGTTGAATTATTGAATTGCATGATATGTGAATGATATGCCAATAAAACTGTTTGGGGGAAAAATAAATAAAATAGGTGGCATATGACATGGAAATACTCTTTTAAAAAGGTTAAAATAATAGTCTTTGGCACTTTACTAGCAAGATATGTAAGCTAGGCATTGTCTGTGTGCTGGGAATAAAGCACTCAACAAAGTCCCTGCCCTCAAAGAGTTTACCTTGTGGTCTGAAAAGAACAAAAACAAATCATAAGAACCACATCAAACTCATCAGCATAAAGTCAAGTCTGACTCGTGGTGATGCTATTTGGAACAAATTAAAATAAAACAAGAGATGGAGAGTAACTGAGAACTGGGTTAGAGCTGCTGTCGCCTGTGTGGTCAGGGAAGATTGGACCAAGGTGGGACAATGAACTTAAAGCCTAAATAACCTAAAGGTTTCAACCCTGGAAGACACTAGAGCCCAGTGCAAAGACTTTGGGATGGTAACAGTTTGGCATCTTCAAAGGGGAATGAAGGCAACCCAAGATGTTAGAATTTTTAACGGCATTTTTAAGGTTGGTTGCAGAACAGCATGTACGGAATGATCCCAGTTACATGAATTATACATGTGAGAGATGCATATTGATATAGGATGATATGTACTCGGGTTAGAATGTGTTGTTTACCTCTCATAGGCACGGCAGTAGAAAGGAGAAAGAAGAAATGTTTACCTTTCATGTGGTGCCTGACTGTATGACTTTAAATTTTAGATTACCTTGTGCATTTTTAAATGTATCAAATAAATACATTTAACTTTAAAAAATTATATCTAATTTTTTTCTCCAGAGAAAATAAAAATGTGGATTTTGAACAAACTGTGCATATTACTTTAGAAGAGTGGCCTTGGAGCTATGTAACATGAGAGGAGGAGGACTTGGCTCCCAGTAGGACCAAGCAAGCAGTGGGCTCCTCCGTTTTACCTGGAGCACCTGGAACGAGCTCTTACAAGTATCAGGGGTAGAAGCCACGGGAAAAACTCTACCATCAAAATCTCAAAAATGTTTTCTCGTATGCAGAGAAGACACATGTAACTTTCCCATGTTCCAGGCCACCAGTTACTGTCAAGTTGAAGCTGATTCAAGGAGACCCCATGTGTGTCAGTGTCAGAATAGATCTGAATTCCTAAAGCTTTTCCAAGGCTGTTTTTTCAGAAGGGGCTTCTGAGGGTCCACTCAGTAGAATAGAACCTTCAACCCTTTGATTAGCTGCTGAGCTCATTAACCATTCGCACCACATAAGGACTCAATGTTCAAGGCAGTCATGATTAATTCAGCACCACAGTACTTTCTACTACTGCAATTCAATGAAGCCTCAGTGCTTCAGGGACCTAGTTTAGAACTGATGGATGAACTGAGATTTCAGGCACTATGGCCAACCTTTTTCTTTAGATCCGATCCATGGCTTGTGTGCCAACGGTGTCAATTTCCCTTGCAATCGCACTGTCTGATGTGTGCATATGTAATGGAGTACATCATGTCATAACTAATGGGTGGCTGCTGAGGAACTTTTAATTTGCATAGAGCACATCCATATGCTGAAAAAGAAGCCAAACCTTGCCCATGGATCATTATTTGTCATGGAAGGAAGCTCTGGAAATTTATGAGTGGTCCATTAAATAATTCCCTTGATACTTTCTGAAGCACTATTAAACTATCATATAGAGCAGAAGAAATGTTAACCCTCTCCCTGCTGCCAACTTTTTTTATAATGTCTTTCCAGGCCCCTTCATAGGGAGGGAGAACTGTTCATGTAATTGGTCAGAGATCCAGCATTGTTTTTCCAGGCGTGTTCATAGATAGAGCCACCATACTGAAGGCTGTCACCGGTTTCTGACCCTCTTTTCATGCCTTCCGCTTACTGCAGCGTGGTTCGTAAGTCAAATCAGAAATTGTCCTTGGCAGGACTTGTCAGCTGCCTGTCCTATTCTTCAACTTCATAAAACACGCAGTTAGCTGAGTCAGAGTTTTCCTTAGAGCTTTGCCCTCACATCCTCCGCCTGCACAGTAAATCATGTTGGACTTTGTGCTGGGCTAAGTCTCATTCCCTCATTCCAAATCACTTCCAAATAACAAATATTGAGCACCCATCTGTGCCAGGTAAGGTAGGCACCAGGGGTAGGACAGTATATAAACAAAATAAAATAGAGTTTTTAAAAGAAAATGCCATTGAAAACAGTCCCATGTGTGTCAGAGTAACACTATTTTAAAGCCATGGGGTTTTCCATGGCTGATTTTGCAGAAGTCTAGGGCTCCTCTGAATAGACTTGCTCCACCGAGGCTTTCAAACAGCAACTATGTTATTGTTTGCATCACTCAGGGACTTCTTACAGTCTAATAAATAAGAAATCACAACCTATATTTTGCCAAATGGAAAAAAAAATAGGCAAGTTGAGTAGAGAAAGCTGAGGAAAGGACACATATTTAAAAGAATGTGCTGTAATTTAAGCAGGGTGTTAGAGAAAATCATCACTGTGAAGGTGACACTGGAGCCAGATCTCAGAATCTGAGAACTGAGTCATTGGACTGGGGAGAAGCGTGCTTGGAGAATGGCAAGGAGCAAGCAACGTGTTTGAGCTGTCTGTAGATGAGCACCGACACCCAACAAAGATGTCCGGGCAGAGGAAGCAGAGGGGAAATTGGCAGGGAGTGACAAGCAGCAGATGGCATGGAGTCTTGGAAGTCATTGGGATGACTCATGGTGAGAAGAAATAGGAGGTCACCGCATTGCTTTCTTATTGTTCCTGCAACAAGTGACCTCAAACTTGGTTGCTTAAAAGGCTACAGATGATATTCTCTTTCAGTTCTGGGCATCACAGGTCCCGAATCGCTGTCAATGGGGTCATCTCCAGATGCCGGCAGAGCGGTTTGCTTCTGGAGGTTCTGAAGGCAAAACTGATTCTTTGCTTCTTTCTGTGTTTAATGGCCATCCAAATTCCTTGGCTCGTGGCACCTCTCTCAGTCTTCATATTTTGTTTCTCCCTGCTCTTCCACCACCTTCTCAGAGCTTAACTCTCCCTCTTTCCACTGTATATTCCCCGTCTCAAATTTGCATAGTTCCTTTAATCAAATGCACATAGTTCTTACCTCAAACTCAAACCCACTGTCATCGAGTTGATTCTGACTCATAAAAACCCACTGTTATGGAGTTGATTCAGATTCATAATAATACTATACAGGGTCTCTAAGGCTTTGTAATGCTTTATAGGAATAGAAACCCAATCATTTCTCTCTCAGATTCTCTGGTGAACATGAACTGCTGTCTTTGAGGTTAGCAGTCCGACATGACCTTCAGGAAGATTACAATTGTCCCATGGGATCTCCAAGGCTGTCAATCTTTATGGAAGAAGTCTGCCACATCTGTCCCTCACAGAGCAGCTGGTGGGTCCCACTCACTGACCATTCACTTAGTAGACTAGCACTAACCACTGCACCACCAGGACTCCTTTTGCCATACACGGTAATCCTGATAAATTCTGAGGATTGGAGTGTGCATCTATCTGGGGAACTATTATTCAACCTAACACAGGTGTCTTGATTTGACTTAGATTTCTAAGAGAGCCTCTGTCCAAGGTCTTTGCATGACAATTTCTTCCTTGCTCACTCAGGTATCATTTTAAAAGCCTCTCCAATAGACAAATGTTCCCTTATACCCAATAGAAAGTACCACTCTATGCCCCATTACTATAGTATTACCCTTTTGGATTTATCTTTTCATATTACATATCACTATTTGCAGTTATGTTGTTTACTTGCTTCTTTGTTAACTGTTGTTAGGTACACTGAGTTTGCTCCAACCCATAGCAACTCTTTGTACAACCGATGGAAACACTGTCCTAACCCGCACCATCCTCACACCTAATACATTTGAGCCCACTGATGCAGTCACTGTGTTGCTTCATTCCACTGACTAGCTCCCTCCACCAAGCATCGTGTCCTTCTCCAGGGACTGGTCTCTCCTGACGGGAGAAAGACGAGGCTTTCTATTCTCATAAAAGATAGTGTCTCCAATTGATGTGTGTATGGATTGTGATAAGAGTTATATGAGCCCCTAATAAAATGATTTTTTTAAAAAAGATAGTGTCTCAGGAACCTACAGGGGCAGTTCTACCTTGTCCTATAGCAGGGGTTCTCAACCTGTGGGTCGTAACTCCTTTGGGGGGTCAAACAACCCTTTCACAGGGGTCATCCGATTCATTACAGTAGCAAAATTACAGCTATGAAGTAGCAATGAAAACAATTTTATGGTTGGGGGATATTAAAGGATCACAGAATTAGGAAGGTTGAGAACCACTGTCCTATAGGGTCTATATTAATAGTTCTTAACTCAATGGCAGTGAGTTTGGTTTGGGGGTTTCTTTTTGTCTCTGCTGATACCTTGTACAAAGTGCATGAGATGAAGTCTCACCGTTCTTGCTTCTCAAAATAGTGCTTGGCATATAAAGAGCACACAATGAATATATGTGGAATAAAGAAAAACATTTAGCATACCATTTATTTCCTAGGCATATTTAGAGAAAACACTAGCTCCTATTATTATCATGAAGCACGTATTTAGGAAATGACACAGTGGTTATTTACATGCTGAGCTATGAACTGAAAAGTCGGCATCACCAGCCACCTCACAGAGAACAATGTGGCATCTGTTTCCTAAGGATTATAGCCTAGGAAACCTTATGGGACAGTTCTACTATGTATGATATAGGGTCACTATGCATTGGAATGTATAGTAGATTTAAACCAGCCACTGCGCTAAGCTGGATTTCTCAGGCTAGCTGAAACCATTGTTGTATGTGAATGAAAATCTTCAGGGGGAACCAGAGTGGGACCCTTTAATTCTTGGGGCTCTTTAAATTCAGGACTCACAGCCAGGCTTTCAATGTCTTCAGTAAATTCAAATTGAACTGGCAACTGTCCCACCGCACATGTCATTCTCTAAGCCCACATCAGACAGAGTGACTAAACAGATGGACCAAACATTGCACCTGGGAGGCCAGCCAACTCTGACTGAGCCGGCCCTGCTAGAGAATCTCACAGAAACGGAGAAGGATTTACATATGTCCAAAGGAGAGTTTGACCCTAAGTCACAGAAACGGAGAAGGATTTACATATGTCCAAAGGAGAGTTTGACCCTAAGTCCCATTTCCAATTTTGAATCACCTAGGTTATGGGTTTTAAATGAACCTTTTCATTGTTTATCTTCCCTTATTGTGTGCTCCTTTTCCATCCGGGGTGAGGAGACCTCAGCTGGCTTCTGCCAACCTCATCTTTACAGTTATCGGTCTGGCCGAGGATGCCTGGCTTTGGGGAGAGACTCAGCTCCCACACAGAATCGGACAGGCCCATCCCCTCTTGGGTACGGTGGAGAGCAGTGGTGAGAGAGCAACAGCAAAGATTGAAGGTCTTTTTCTCTTTTGCGGCTCTGCTCTTTTACCAAGCATGATGCCCATTTCCAGGGACTGATCTCTCCTGATAAACTGTCCAAAGTGTGCGACATGAAATTTTACCATCCTCGCCTCTAAGGAGCATTCTGGCTTTACTTCTTCCAAGGCAGACTTGTTTGTTCTTTGACAAGTCCATGGTATTTTCAATATTCTTTGCCAACACCATAATTCAAATGCATTTTAGAAATAGGGCTTAATAATACCCATGTCAATCATCTTATAGAATCAGGTGAGAAACTAGATGTGCAAGTATGAGGTACATTCCACAGCATTCATATTGTGCAAAGGAGATGTCTTGGTTTCTTATTGCTGCTATCACAGAAATACAAGTGGTTTTAGAGATCCAGAATTTATTGGATTGATTTTCATGTCTTATTTCCATTAAGTGTAACAGAACTCTCAGCTCACAGGACTTTCATCTGTAGTCCATGGAGGCACCAGGGTTAAAGTTCTCGTCTCCTAAATTATACACATTTTCCACTGATAAATAAAAGAGGGACCATGTACTCATCTCTAAGGGTGAAATCCCAGATCCTTTATTAGATAGTAAAGCAATTCTAACACCTTGAGTCCACTGCCTAAGATATACATGAATAGGATATTTTTTTAAATTACCATGAAGAGTGAGATAGGAAGACCTAAAAACCAGAAAATAAATCACCTCAGAAGAGAACAAGTGGAAGCACTAAGTATTCATCATTGGAGACAGTGCTTGTATCTGCAGGATCCAGGGATTTCTGTGTATCCTACCTTAGGATAAGCACTCTCTTAGAGACAGACTTTTCTGAGAACTGGTACGCTGGAGGATGTGTTTTCTGGATACCAGACTCCAGAAGCCAAGATAAAACAATTTGCACATATATGTTATTTCACCAAGGGCTCAATTTATGAAAGCATAATCAGTGGTTTGAGACACAAGTTAATGGAAGAGGTTTGAAGGTTTCTCCACACTAACCATTGTACCCCAGGAAAGAACTCCATTCCTCCACCACCAAATAAAAACAAAAACAAACAAACAAAACACCCACGGCCATTAAATCAATTCTGACTCATAGCAACCCTATAGAATGGAGTTGAACTGCCCCTGTAGGTTTCCAAGGTTGTAAATCTTTACATGAGCAGAGAACCTCCTCTTTCTCCAACAGAGCAACTGGTAGGTTCACACTGCTAACCTTGTGGCTAAGCAGCCTTGGCAACCCACTACCCCACGTAGGCTCCCCCATTATAGACTTTATTTACTTCTGTCTTTGTGTTTTTTAGGTCCCCGTTTCTATAATGGGAATTCCCTGAAATGGACACACACACACACACACACACACACATATTGCTCTTCTTTCTCTTCCTTTACCTTGCCGTTTTGCTTCATATTTATGAAACAAATCATATTTTTCTAATTTTAGAGGTAAAAACTTGTTTTCTCGTATTCTTACTGTGTTAGACAGGGTTCTCTAGAGAGATAAAACCAAATTGCTGATAATTTAATATATTTATTTATAAAGATAATTAGATATATAACAAGAAATGAACTGTTAAATCATATACAGATAAATATATAATACAAGAAATAAACAGTTAAATTATAAAGCACTACAAATGGCTCGGTGCAACTCATGTCTTTGAGAGAGAGTTGTGAGAGACTAGCAGTCCTTCAAGTCTAGTCTCCTGCCAGATCTTCCTCTATTTATAGAGAGAGCTAGGCTATGTCAGCACAGCAGTCAATCACAAGGCAGGTCACCAACCGCCAGTCCCCAGCTCCAGAGAAGTCTTAAAGGGACCTCAACTTACAGCAACACAGTCCACAGGCTAGGGGTCCCACAGGTAGTGTAGCCTTTAAATTGAAGCACAGGACAAGCAAGGCAGCTGCACACTGGTCGGATGATCACAGAGCAAGAGACAAGAAAGGTGAGGCTCACCAAGCCTTTATCTCTCTGCCCTTCAGTTAATCCCACTTGTGTTTATCAGCCAGGCTGGCACAATAAACTCTCTCACTTACCTATGATTCAAAAGCTATATGCTTGTTCTTAGTGTATTTTTTAAGAAGTTTATGGAACCATAGTGCCTTATCTAATGGATGATATGCCTAATTCTAGACTGTTTAATTAGACAATGGGCAGATAATTTGAAACAAGGAAGTTTTCTCCAAATCAATTTAACCACAATAGAATCGATTCTGACTTACAAGGGGGTACCCTGAACAACTGGAGTTTTTTTTTCAAAGGTTAGTTTTTTGTTTTTTCTACAAAACAATCTTATCACCTTCAAAATACTCTCCATTACACTTAATACATTTTTCAAATCTGTGATTCCATTCTTGAAAACATTTCAAACTCATCTTTTCGGATGGCTGGCAGCACCTCCCTCTTTTTTTGTTGTTTTGTTTTGTTTTTCACCTCTTCTACACCTTCAAATCAATGTCATTTCATGTCTCTCTTCATATAAGGAAACAAAAGAAGTTGCACTAAGCCAGGTAGGTGAGTAAGGCTCATAGGGCAAGAGAGGCATGATGCTTTTGCCAAAAACTGGCACATTGAGATGGCAGCTTGAGCAGGTGTATTGTCGCAGTGGCAAAACCAGTCCCCCACCTGCCACAAATGAGGCCCTTTTTTTCTCAAACTCTTAGACAATCTTTTCAGAACTTCTAAATAGAAAACTTGATTAACTGTCTGACCTGGTGGGATGAACTCCAAATGCAGTACAAGTTGACATTTTATCTCTTCAGGAAGGTGATGGATGTCCAGAATGAGGTTTGTCATTAGTTGACATGTTGCCATTTTTGAGAGAAGAAAATCACTTGTACACTTGAATTTTTCCCATAGTGCTGTCCTTGTAAGCTGTGTTCAACAGTTTTTGAGGCATTTTTCCTGAGAAGGACACAAAATTTCACAGCCACACACTGTTCTCTTAAATTGGCCACCACAAAAATAAAATGAGGTTTGTGTGAAACTGCTTTTACGAAAAAATTCACTCTGACCAGAGAAAACCTTCCCAGATGATGCCACTGGGTGCACTAAATCAGAATGAGTTGGTGGATGCTCACCTAGCAGAGAAAAATGTGTACTATGAAATCTCCCCTCAGAGCAGCGCAATCCCTTTTTTTTTGTTTGTACCCCTTCGTATAGCCATCTTCTGAGGCAGAGTAGCACTGCCCTGTGGGTTTCTGAGTAAATGTTTTTAATACATAGTTTTATTGGCATACAATTTACATATTGTGCAATTCAATTGTTCAATTATATTAAGAAGAGTTGTGTAATCATCACCACAATCAATTTCAGAACATTTTCTTCTAGTATTCGTTGTTGTTAGCTCCCCGTTTTTCCCTGACTTCTCCTGCCAATTCCCTAGGTAATTATTAATCCAGCTACTGCCTCTATATATTTATAGAGCTACTGGATTTCATATTCAGAAAATTATAAAAAAATACAAAAAGGAAGCAACCATCTCCCCAACCAACAACGACAAACAACAGAGAAAAAAAATTTAAAGGAAACAGAAAATATTAAAATATCCAGAAACAACTTTAAAATGAGACAAAAGGAAGATCAAATGATAAGCTGCTACCTTTTTTCCTAACTATATCTACCATAATCAACTTTACTATGCGCTCTGCCTCGTAACAAGGTTGCTCACATCCTCAGCTGTGGTCAGAGGAGAACTCACTAGAGGCTTAATCCACGTGGGGACCTTGCAAATGATTTTGGGCTTCCACAATCATCCATAGCCTTCTGTTAACCAGGTGCTCACAGCTGAAGCTCTGAAACAATTCCTTCCTTCACATTTGGATTTTATTATTTATAATGCTTGGATAACACAGGTTTATGTGCTTCTCCCATGTGGACTTAGTTGCTGCCTCACTTAGATGATAGCTTGTTTTAAAACAAGCCTTAGCACCCCAAACTCTATTGTTTATGTTAGCCAGGTACAACCTGGTTTCTTCATGACACTTCACTATAGCATATATCTCCAGTGTTCACTTCTTGAGAATGAGCATTGAGTAGGGTCATGTCATAAGAACTAATTGTGTATGGATTGTGATAAGAGTTGTATGAGCCCCTAATAAAATGATTTAAAAAAGAACTAATTGTACTTAGATGCAGGTAGAATTAAGTATGAACCTAAATCAATTCATATATCTATGGTTTATCCATTCATATGTGTCTGGTTAATTTTAGACACCCTTATCTTTTTATGCTAAAGAACTTTATAAATCTTCCTCCTGGGGCATAAAGTGATCCTTTTGATAGTGTCACTTAGACAATAGCAGAGAATGTAAAACATTGTTAAGAAAAGAAAGTTATGCATATAGAGCAGTGGTTCTCAACCTTCCTAATGCTGAGACCCTTTAATACAGTTCCTCATATTGTGGTGACCCCTCCAGCCATAAAATTATTTTCGTTGCTACTTAATAACTGTAATTTTGCTGCTGTTATGAATCAGGTGATCTCTGTGAAAGGCTGCTTGACCCCAAAGGGGTCACAACCCACAGGTTGAGAACTGATAGACAGTGACTTTTCAGACAAAAATACATGAATTTTGACTTGTACAGATTAAACTCTAAACTGACTGGACACTACTTACATGAATGATGCATGTTGGTGATAGGGCAAAACGTTCAGTAAAACTCATTCACAGAGTTCTCTACCCATTCTACCATGTTATAAGAAAGCAGGAAGAGTACTGAAATACTAACTATATGGTAATTCTGGAACACCGTTCATTAGGCATACTCAAAACACGAGATCCAACCAGAGTCCAGGGACCATCAATTCCATACCTTTAGGACAGCAGCCATCTACTTCTTCTCACTAGGGTGTTTTAACCTTAAGCAAGGGAGTATTTCAGTTCTGTAAATCTGCACAAGTAAGTTTGAGGTAAAACCCACTTCACTTAGTGGGGTTTCTACATTGAATCATTCTGGTGTGATCTATGAAAGATGTACTCCCTGAAAGGACAGAATCTAATATCCCAGTGGCCTGGGTCACTTAGTGTGGGTAGAAACTAGATCAAAGTGTCCACGTAGGAACAGGGACAGAGTATTGGGTGTCTTCTCCGCTTGGATTCAATATGTGTAGTGTTACGCACTTTTACCAATGGCAGATTGCTTTACCCCATTTACATGCCTCCCTCCTAGTAAGTTTTGCTTTTGTGTGCTTATTTGAATTTCTTTATCCATTCTTCTACTGACTGGCATTTGAGCTATTTCCAGCTTCTTACTACTGTGGACTGTGCTGCAATGAACATGGGGTAGTGTACATTTTTATGTGTTCTTTCTCTGACTTCATTTGGACATATATACACAGCTAACATATTGCTGGGTTGTATGGTATCTCTATGCCCAGGTGTTTTAGATAATATCACATCACTTTACATAATGGCTGTACATATTTACAAGCCCACCAGCAGTGAATAAGAATTTCCCCTTCTCCACCCTCCCCAGAAATTAGTGTGTGCATGTGTGTGCGTGTGTGTGTGTGTGTGTGTGTGTGTGATTGTTGTGGATTGCCTGTAATGTTTTATGAGATCAGAAGTCCTTACCTTTCTGTATGGAGTGGCAGGTGTTTTTGAACAACTGACCTTGAGGTTAGTAACCCAAATTGTAACACACTACACTATGAGGGCACCAAGAAAGCTTTCTAGCATCCTTCAAATCACTCTGCCTGAAACCTGCTTCAAGATCTAGTTAAGAACAGGCATTCGCACAATGACTATGAAAAATTGAGATTAAAGAGAACATCAATCATTCAATTTTCAAAAAGTCAAGTCAAGGCGGCTGTTGCCAAAAGCCTTGGAAATGAACAGCTGCCTGAGATGAACCTTCTACTTTATGTGCTTAAGGGCATGAATCTTAGAAATATGAGCAAGAAATCAGTGAAGTTAAGTGCTTCCTTATTCTTTGAAAACCCAGGTTGCCTTCCTCCATTTAGCCTTTCTGTATGTTATTTTGCTGTAGGCTTTCAGAATGCCAAATACAAATGATCATTACAAATTAAATAAGTAAGTTTGGCTAGAGACAGGCCCAAAGGGGAGATACCTGAGTAAGAAAACCTGCTATCAGCTGGAATAACCGTGGAACATGGTTCTAAGTGAAAGAAATAGAAGGACAGCTAGACATCGTTAGCCCATCTTTGGTTTCTTGAGAAACTGAACTGAACACAATTCATGATGGAAAAGCAGAGGTCATTGTGTAGAAACACCCATTCAGCCACAAATAAAATGCATCAGAGGGAACAAAATGCTTTACTTTGGGGACTCAGATTGTCCTAGATTAAAAATGAAGTTGTTAGACTAAACGGTTTCCAAAGTCCTTTTCCATCTCCAGTGCTGTAGGAGTTCAGAACACTTTCTACCTATCAGTTTTATGATTAAAATGTTCGTTCTGACCCCCTCCTCCTCACCTCCCGTGTAATCTCGGGAGCTTAGCAGAAGATTAGGCAAAGTGTTCAAACCCCTGGTCTTTAAATCTAAAAAATGTTGTGTCACTTTCTTATGATTGATTCCAATGGTGTATTTTGGTTTATGATGCATAAACCGATTGTGAAAAATACTCTCACCAGCCTATGTGATCACGAGGTATCAAAGGGATCAGGTATAAGGCATCATCAGAACAAAAAATCTTACCATAGTGAATGATGGGGGGAGTGCTGAGTGGAGACCCAAAGCCCATTAGTAGGCCACTGGAGATCCCCTTGCAGAGGGGTCTCGGGGAGGAGACAAGCCAGTCAGGGGGCGATGTAGTTATGATGAAAAATACAACTTTCCTCTAGTTCCTAAATGCTTCCTCCCCGCCTCCATTATCATGATATGAATTCTACCTTGCAATGGCTAGATCAGAGGATGTACACTGGTACAGATAGGAACTGGAAATACGGGGAATCCAGGGCGGATGATCCCTTCAGCACCAATGGTGTGAGTGGTGATACTGGGAGGGTAGAGGGAGAGTGGGTTGGAAAGAGGAAACGGATTACAAGGATCTATATGTGACCTCCTCCCTGGGGGACGGGCAACAGAAAAGTGGGTGAAGGGAGATGTCGGACAGGGCAAGATATGACAAAATAATAATTTATAAATTATCAAGGGCTCATGAGGGAGGGGGGAAGCGAGGAGGGAGGGGGAAAATGAGGACCTAATGCCGGGGGCTTGAGTGGAGAGGAAATGTTTTGAGAATGATGAGGGCAATTAATGTACAAATGCGCTTTACACAATTGATGTATGTATGGATTGTGATAAGAGGTGTATGAGTCCCTAATAAAATGATTAAAAAAACAATTTTAAATAATAAACAAGATCTCAAATGGTAAAAAAAAGGAAAAATAGACACTAAGCTGTACTGCTAGGCCATTAGATTCTGCATCCCAGCTTCAGGTACAGTTTTTAAAAAACAATTTGTCTACAGATAGACTGTTGACCGTCGAAGTCATCCACTATACTGGGATGTGCTTTGGGTCTTTCAAAGAGAGACAGATGCTCAATTGAGAAGGAGCCCAACAAGCCTCTGGCCTTTGAAAACTGTAAGAACAATAGAGAGTTCGAAAAGCCTTGGCATTGGCTAGTGACTGTCTAGAATCATTTATTTAATTCATTCATTCAATGAATATCTACTGAGTTCCTAAAATTTAACAGCCACTGTTGATGGCACCAAGAGATAAAGAATAATAAGTAAGATAAACTTTTCTTTGTATATTGAAGCTCACCCTATAGAGGGGGCAAAAAGAGTGATGGACAAGTGGTTTACAATAAGTTTCTAATGCAATAGTTAGTGGCTTAAACCAAACCACCAGCTCCATGGAAGAAAAGACCCAGAACACAAACTCTGTAAAGATTTCAGCCAAGAAAACCCTAAGGAGCATTATTACTTGGTGGCACACAAATTGCCATGAGTCAGAGGCAGCTAATCACAATTTAACATGAGAGTTCTCTGAGAGACAGAGCCTAGAATAGGAAGTCAGGGAAACGCTACCTCAATAATAGCACTTGAGAACTGAGAGAGAGATTTTATACCCATCAGAAGCCTTACAGACCTTTATACAATTCTTATATAAGATGGTTCCGTTTTCTGCCTCTGACCATAATAGGACCAACAAAAATTGGGTTTTTGATTGTTTGCTTACTTTTTTTGCAATTGTGTGTGTTTTGTATGATTTTCTATACATGAAATCCAGGACAGATAGATCTACACAGACAGTAGCTGGATTGGTAATTGCCTTGGAGCATGTCAGGGGAGGACGGGGCAATGAGGAGCTAACTATGAGGACAAGAAGCACATGTTCGGTGCTGATATGGGTAATGATTGGATACATCTTCTTAATATGATTGAACAATTAAGTTGCATGATATGTGAAGGATAACCCAATACAACTATTTTTAAAACATGAATGCCAGCTGTATCTAGTGTCAGAAGAAAAAAAAACACGACTCTCCTTTCTTCCTTATCTGAACATGTAGTTACATAACTATAACCAGCCATCTTCCTGGCTGTATTAATAATAATGTAATACTGGTTAGGGTAAAGAATGATGGTGTCAAACGAAAAGAACAATGAGGCTGCCAAGATTTTGAATGCTTGGACCACAGTCCATAATTTCTTATCTGTCTTTGTTTCACTTCCTTCCAAAGCTGACCCTAGATTTGACAAGATTTAAGGAATCAAAAGACTTTCTAGAATGCTTTTTTGTCCCCCACGGAGTTTGAGATCAGACACAAGGTTGGGAGTAGATACTATAAGCACTGGATGACCATTTCTTCTTTCTGAAGTACTCTTCTAGGTATTTGTGTGCATCATTTGGCAGTCTTCTGTCACACTTCATTCTAAGAGATGAGCACTTCACTATCTGGTATAGAGGAGGAACACGGGCCCTGAGCAATTAAAGAATCTGATCAAGAACAAAGGTAAGCAGCACGGTCAGAACTGAAACGATGGTCACTTAACCACTGTCTCAAAGGCCGTGTTTTACATTACAGCTCTGCATTATCATTTAATACTACCTTTTCCATTTCAGACATCCTAGACCCTCTCTTCCATCTCCCATTTTAAAGACAGCAAATCTCCATACAGGGACTGTTTTTCCCAAGGACACAGGTTGGTTGAGGCCCAGTAACAAGGCCTGTATCACCTGATCCTCTGTAGTGTTCTACTGAGAAGCCCTCGCTCGCCCCTGTGCCGCTCCCCTGGCTAATTCCTCAGCTGACAATGTCTATAAAATCTCCGGTCTGAACCTAGACACCACACCCTCTAGGAAGCCCTCCTCAACAGCCAGTCCTAGATAGAGTCCCCTTGTATGTGTTTTCACAGCATTTTGCCATTATTTATCGTGTCACTCACTTATTGTATTCAAATTTCTTATAGTTTTTGTTTTGTTTTGTGTCTTTTGATCTGCGCTGCGAAGAGCTCAAAATGAGCATGGAAGATGAGTAGACGAATAGATGAATGAATGATGCTGCCAACTTTGCAGGACGTCCCCCATACACAACTCTGCTCTCAACAGAAATACTTACACATCCCCCGTGAATAATCTTCCAGTGGACCTACTCTAGTTTCCCCTAACCTTAAATAGGACTTCTTTTTGTAACTGGAATGGAACAAGGAAAATAATTGCTTTTTAAAGACTCTTGGCGGATGACGAGGGGAATAATCCCACAAGAAAACCAAGCTGCCTCTCCTGCCTGTGAGCCCCACGGAATCCTTCTAAGAGTCCTCTGGGTGAAATGTTCAGGAAGCGGCTCAGATCTCAGGTCCGGAGAATGACGCAAAGAGAAACCGAGACCGTTCATTTCTATGCTTAAAAGTCGCTTATAAGAGTCCTTATGCTGTCCTGGAAAACAAGAGCCAGAACCGGAAGTGACAGTTGAAGGCTATGTGTACTAATGCCTGGAAGATCTTAAATTTAGTCCCAGGTCTGTGCCTTGCTTTCTGCATGATCTCACATAGTCATTTACATTCTAGAAGTCTCACTCGCCTCTTCTGTACAATGGGCATAATATTTTTATCTTGTTGGGTTAGATCAGATAAGGAGTGTAAGGAAGCCAATAGGTTCCAGTGGTTTGATTTTCTTGATATTAAAATATATATGGTGATGTCAACATGAATGATTATTCCATTAAAAGTAGAAAAGGAGAAGAAAGCCAATTTTCTACTACTTTTAAGAAGTAAATAGCTTTTGGGAAATTATATTTTTTATATTAGTGAGTAAATGATATGGGTATCATGGGAACAATAAGTCCAAAAGATGACTGAATCATCTGAACCCAAGTATCCACAACCTTGAGATCAGAAAGAAGTAGATGGTGCCTTATTCTCCTGCCAATCACTCTGAAAACGATCATAAGGGAGGTGCTGAATAGAGTGAGAGAATAATGCGGAGCAACAAAACAAAATCATTACAATTACTGGGCTTAATGATCAGAGAGAAACTGCTAAAACTCCTGAGACTTTGGTCCTTAGTCATCTTTCAAATGAACTTCTCCCCATGGCTCAACTTTCTTTTTTTTTAAATCATTTTATTAGGGGCTTATATGACTCATCACCATACATACATACATCAATTGTGTAAAGCACATTTGTACATTCATTGCCATGGCTCAACTTTAAACCAAACAATTCACCTATAAGGTAGATACTAAAATCAGGAGGTACACAGTCCCTAGGATGACCAACCATTTAAGATGAAATGGGTAGCTCTTGCCCAGTGGGACAGCTAGGAAGGAATGGAAAAGGATGAATGGAAGCAGTAAACATCAGGAGGGAGTGGGAAGACTGTCGTTACATGGTGGGGATTGCAATCAATGCACAAATCAAAATCTGTATGAGTTATAGGAAGACTCCATTTGCTCTGTAAACATTCACCATATCACAATTTTCTTTTAAGGAGAGAGAGAAAAAGGTAGATCTCCCTTAGAGAACTCAATAGGTGTAGGGTATCACCAAGAACCTGGGTTTTTCATAAGTTCTCCAAAATCCTGACGGAGGTAGTCTTCATAGCACCCTTTGGAAATGCTGCTTTATTCAAAGACTATCATTCCATGCTGGTGAATTTGTATGCAGCCTCATAAGTTGAAGTGGAACCGATTATATTTCTCTCCATCTTAATATAAAACTTACTCAAAATTAAATCTCTGCGCTTCACTCACTCGCTTCCTCTGGTATTTGAAAGACCCCTGGGGAGATGCTTTAATTAAGTAATTCATGGAGAGAACACCTGTTCAGGATAGTTTGGCTTTATTTGAAAAGCAATGATTAAAAACCAAAATCTCACAATTTTTGGAAGGAGAACATTGTTTGAAGACATAGATAAAAGTTGTCAAATGGGGAAGGGCAGTGAGAATGTATTGACACCGAATCTTGGTCAAGTTTCTTGAAAGACATTCCCAAGGAGATAGATATACAATTGAAAATAGATAGATATGTAAATAGATGGATAATTTTTAAAGGATTTAAATAATTTTGACTGTAAGTCAAAAATCTATGGAATCACAGACTGAAGGTTCGTACAGGCTGTGCCCCCAAATCTGTCGGTCAAATGATGGTAAGAATAAAGAGAATGGGAGTTCTGTCTACTCATAATGTAGAAACAAAATACATCATTTTGTCTTTAAAGCCTTCAACTGACTGAATGAGACCCACCCATATTACAGTATTTAGCTTTGATTTCTTACTTATGGTAAAATGTTTTAATCCATGTAGCTACTGTAGAAACATTCTAGACTAATGTTTGATGAAAGAACTGGGCATCATAGCCTCGTCAGGCTGTCACATAAAATTCGCCATCACATTCTGCATATAGATGTAAGCCTCATTTGATGATAGTAAGACAAGTAGAGGAAGCAAATTAGTTCATCTCATGAAGC
>NW_022111372.1:69755564-69758150 GCF_000313985.2 Echinops telfairi
GGCACAGTAGTGCAGTATGAGAGTAGACTGATTCCCCGGCACAGTAGTACAGAATGAGGGTAGAATGCGCGTTAGAATTAGCATAAGTGCTTGACAGACTTTACTTCCTACTCTTTCAAAACCATTATCCAAGAGACAGGCTCCAGGAAAAGCAGAGGCAGTTTTAGAACCATGGAAGTGGAGAGAAATCATTATAAACACTGTGTGAGCTCTTTGAAAGATATGAAACACTCAATCTACAAACAGAAAACAAGGCAGTGTTTTTATCAAAAAGGCCACCCTTGGTCCTTCTCCACAAATACAGCCATGTACATTGTGATTGCAGTTCTCTGGTGCATGGTTTGCATTCCCTGCCTCTAACATCAACGGGAAAGCATTCGAGTGCAGTTTATAGCATGGTGAAGAGGATTTAGGCCTTGACTGCTAATCGCAAGAACCACAGTTCAAACCCACTAGCCACTCCTTGGAGAAAGAAGAAGCTGGAAGTTTCCTGCTCCTGTAAAACTGTACAGTCTTGAAAACCCAATGGAGCAGTTCGACTCTGTCCTAAAGCATTCATCTGAGTTGGAATCAATGACCCTGAGTTTGGCTTGGGAGGACTTTGCCTTGACAAAGCACTAGCACAATCTATCCCAGCACTCGCTTATCCGTTGTTATCAAGTTGACTACAACTCCTAGTGACTCCACAGGTATTAGAATGAAACCGTACCTCACCGGGTTTTCAGGGACTGGTTTTTCCGTGGTATGTCACCAAGCGTTTGTCCCCCCCAGTAGCCTCTGGGTGGACATTAACCTCCAACATTTCACTTTGCACCTAAGAGCAGGGAATCTTTGCATATCATCCAGGGACTCTAGCACAGTCTATAACAGGAAACCAAATCAAAGCAATACCCACTCAATCCTTAATAGCAATTAACTGAAAACTACAACACATTTCAAATGGATAGAAATGCCTTGACTCTGGCAAGAAGGAAAAATTTACCAGAGAGAGATAAAGTAAATGTATTTCTGTCAAATCACAAAGCTCTACATCGCCAAGCTTTACTATGAAAGTTGAAAAATTGGTGTTAGATGTACAATCTAAAATGAAATCCTAAGTAGCATCCACAGTGACTTTGATTCATGGTATTTTATTAATATAGCCATGTGCCAAGTCTCCATAATTGAGCCATCCATCAAGTTAAAGAATAGTGGCTCATTGGGCCATCAAGCCTCCTCTTAACACTCACTCACAAGTATTTATGGACCAACTTCTGTATACAGAGAGCATGATTAAATGCTATCAGAGGGCAGTAAATGAAATCACAAGAGGGCATCTTCCCTATTTGAAGAAAAGAAAGCACACATCATTCTTTTATATGAGTATGCATATATATATGCATATATATGTATATATATAAAATCTCCAACTACATTCTTACAGGCAGCACTACAGTAAGAAGATGGTAAGATGTGAGTGCAACCACAGGCAGCATCTTCTAGGAAGCAGAAAGCACACCTTGCAATGAATCTTAAAGAGAGAAAAGTCATCCTAGGATAAAGATGAAGCAAGGTAGGGTTCTAAACATACATTCAAAATTCATTTCCACTGAGTCAAGTCCAATTCCTACTGATCCCATAGGAGAGGGCAAAGCTTCCCCTGAATCTCTAAGGCTTTCATCTTTCCAGAAACAAACTGCCACATCTCTCTCCTGCCAAGCAATTGGTGAACCTACGGTCTTTCTATTAGCAACCACGTGTTTAGCTGTTGTAGCAATAGGGCACCCTTTAAAACACCAACTCCAAAGACCCAGTTATTGAGTTTTTCTCAGATGAAAGTAAGGAAAATGACGGAAAATAAATTATGTCACTGGTTACCAAATAAATGCAGAGTGAAAATAAAACATTGCCCACTGATCAAATTGGGATATTTATAGACAGAGATGGAGATGGAGAAGTTGATATGGATATCGATGTAGAGATAGAGAGAGAGAAAATCAGAGTTGGCAAATCGTGCTCAGAGGCTGCATGATTTACTACAACTTTTCTTAAAGGACAACTGGCAATGTTTATTTGTGGCCTTAAAAAGAGTAAAGCAAGTCCTTTAGAGCCAAAATACAAGCTTGAGTATACTGCACCTGAAATTAGAGACCATCTCAAGGATAAATCTGATGCATTGAATATTAATTACTGATAACAGGATGAGTTGTGAGATGACCTCATAAACTTTACACACACACACAAGGTCATTAACAAATAGGAAAGAAGAAAATATCAAAATTGGTGTCAGCAGAGATGCTGAAACTTACTCTGGAATATAGAGAAAGCTGAAGTACGGAAAGAAATGTTGAAGCAAAAGAGACCAGAGAAACTTAATGGATAGCTCAAGAAGACGAGGAAAATATCATAATGAAATGTGCACATACCTGCAGTTAGAAAACCAAAGGGAAGAAAATACTCAGCACATCTCAAAGTGAAAGAATTGAAGAAAAATGCCAAGCCTCAGATTGCAATATTGAAGGATTCTGTGGGCCAAGGACTAAATGATGCAGGAAACATTAAAAGAAGGTGGGGTGCCCCCAAATCTGTCGGTCAAATGATGGTAAG
>NW_022111372.1:69758250-69763928 GCF_000313985.2 Echinops telfairi
AATCCAAGTTGTATGTAAGGCATTGACAAAAAAAAAAAATGGATCCTGGAACTGAAATGTTACTGATTGAAATATTTAAAATACTGATGCAGCACACAAGCTTGGTGACTTACCCACTCACATATGCCAAGAAATTTGGAAGATAGCTACCTGGACAACTGAGAGGAAGATATCCATAATTGTGTTCATCTCAAAGTAAAGTGACCCAGCAGAGTGTAAAAATTATAGAACGGTATCAAATGCAAGTAAAATGTTGCATTGAAGATTCCAAAACTATTTCAGACTACAGTAACAGGGAGCTGCCAGAACTTTGAACCAGATTCAGAAGAGGACTTGGGATGAAAGATAGCATTTCGGAGGTCAGATACGTCCTGCTGGAAACTAAAGAAGGCAAGCAGGATGTCTGCTTGTTTTACGGACGATGCAAAGGCATTTGACTCTGAGAATAACCAACGATGGACAGTGCTGTGAAGAAAAGGAATGCCAGCACACTTACCTGTGCTCAGGTGGAGCCTGTATTTACTCCTAGACCAAGAGGCAGTAGTTTGAACAGAATAAGGGGACACTGCCTGACTTAAAATCAGGAAAGATGAGTGTCAGGGTTTCAAGGTTGTATCCTTTTACCATACTTCTTCAATCTGCATGGTAAGCAAGTGATCCAAGAAGCAGGACTAACTGAAGAAGAATCAGGATTGGAGAAAAGCTCATTAACAACCTGTGATAAAGGTGATACATCTTCCTTGTTGAAATTGAGGAAGACTAGAAGTACTTGCGGATGAAGACCAAACAGTGCAGCCTTCACTTTGGACTACAATTCAATGTTAACAAAACCAAAATCTTCACAACTGGGCCAATAAACAACATCATGATTAATGGAGAATGTATTAAAGCTTTCAAGGAATTCATTTTACTTAAATCATACTCGATGCTCATGGCAGCATCAGTCAAGAAATCAAATGACATCGTGCATTCAGTAAATTTTCTGCACAAGATCCCTTTAAACTGTCAGAGAGCAGTCATGCCACATTGAGGACTGAGGTGAACATCACCTAAGCCTCCATATTTTCTATCACCTCACAAGCATGTGATAACTTGATGCTGAATAAGGACAATGGAAAATGGATGCAATTGAGTTATGGTATTGATGAATAATAAAAATACCATGGCCTTCCAGATCAAACAAACAAATCTGTCTTGAAATTAGTACAGCCTTAGAATTGAGGCTATTGAGACTTTGTCTCGTGTACTTGGGACCGATTATCTGGAAGGATCAGTTCCTGGAAAAAGACATCATGCTTGATAAAGTAGAGTTGCACAGAGAGGAAGGCCCTCCATGAGATGAATTGATGTTGGCGCTACAGCAGTGCGTTCAAACATAACAAGAATGGTGAGAAGGCCGCGGGACCCAGGCAAGTCATATTTTGTTGTTCATAGTGTTTCTATGAGTCAGAACCAACTTGACGGCACCGAACGACAATGACAAACGGCTACCTGAGCTCTAGTCTCTATAGGAGCAGATTGCCATGTCTTTTCTCCTTCACCGTGACTGGTGGCTTCAAGAGACTGATGATGGTTTGTTCAGTTAGCAACCTAGAACTTAACCTTTGTGCCACAATGTCTCCTTCATTAGCTATTATTAAAAAAAACCAAACCCACATGTATGATCAACAAGTCAATTCTAACTCAGCAATTTTTCAGCTCACAATAGAACTGCTCAGTAGGGTTTACAAGTCTCTCAGTCTTTACACAAGAGCAGGCAGCCACGTCCTTCTTCTGTGGATCAGCTAGTAGATTCAAACCACTAACCTTCCGGTTAGCAGCCAAGTATACAATCAGTTTACTACCAGAACTCCTTTCATTATTCTGTATGGGAATGCAAATCAAAATCACAGCGAAGTAACACTCCACCCCCATCAGAATGGCAACAATGAAAACCAATAAGCAAACAACAACAACAGAAAACAAAAGGTATCGAAGAGGTTGTGGAAAAACTAGAACAATCATCCATTGCTGGTGAACTATAGACTGTTGCAGTCACTCTGGAAAACAAATTATTAGTGTCTCAAAACCATGAATTTGGAGCAGCCATATGATCAGCAATCTCAATCCCATGTACATACTCAGAGGCAAGAAGCACAAAGAAGCATGCATAACCAATGTTCTTTGCATAATAGCTAAAAGGTGAAAACAAACCAAAATACCTATCAAGAGATGAATGGGTAAATAATGGACTACTATGCCGCTTTAAAAAGAAATTGTGTTATGATGCATGCTACAACATGGGTGAACCTTGACACCTTTTGCTGAGCAAACTAAATCAGTTGCAAAAGATGAAACAGTGAATGATCCCACAGACATGAAATAAGAAAGCATATAGAAACTCAAGATTTTTAGATTATATTATTTTTTTGCCATTCATTGCCACCAGTTACGACGTCAGAAGATGACCTCCTCCCACTCTAACCTTACCTTACCATGTCTCCAGGGAAGAACCAGAGACCCACATTCCATTGACCCTGGGCTTGGGCCAATGGAATATTAACAGATATAACATTGTCCATTTCTAGGCAGAGGTTTTCAGAAACATTATGAGTTTCTACCAGCATTCTTGATCTTTCTGTCGTGAGAATAGTATCTCCCATAGGGGGGCTACTCCCTCCTTTTGAGTTCTAAGATGAGAAGCAAAGCTGTAATTTGAGTAGGGCCACAGTCAACCCACACCCCACCTGTAAAATAAATGAATGATAAGCCTTTGTAGTGTAAGCCAATGAGTCTTAGAGGTCATTTGTTATTGTAGGAACACTAATACACATGGCACAAAATGTCCCTCTATCTAGATTATTCTAGTAAGTTAGCTCAACTCCTTTACACCTAACTCCACCTCACCCTCATCTTCCAGCTTTACTCTCACCAGTTGACTGGGTCCCATTCTTTTTCTCATACTTTCACAACAGCCCCCATTCCTTTATCTTAACATTTTTTCCTCAATAGTAATTCCCCCATTTTGTGCAATTATTCAAGTAATATCTGCTATATCAAGGAATTGTGCATTCTGCGAAGGCAGAAATGGGAACTGTTCACAATACTCTTGCACAGTTCTTGTCCCGTGGTTCCTCCCCCATAAAACCCAAACCAAACAAACTCACTGCCAGAGAGTCGGTGTCCACTCGACTCCTCGCGACCCTGTGGGACAGGGTAGAGCCACCGCTGTGTGTTGCTGATCCCTGTAGCTCTTTGGGGGTGTAGAACTCCCGTCTTTCTAGCTTGGAGGAACTGTGGTTTTGAGCAGTTGGTCTTGCAGTTGACAGCCCCATGCATAACCAATACACCAATAAAGAAAAGTTCAAATAATACATGCAGGAAAGCCCAGATAAACAAATCAAGGAACGTGAACATAGACTTGAAGAATGTACATAAAATGGTACAAACATCTGGAAGTCATTCATCATCTTTAAGTGAGAAAACATTAGAAATCCATCATAATGAAAACAGACACAATAGCAATGAGCAAGAGCTTTGGAACGACAATATATTTCAGCGTGCACTTCCACTACTGAATGCACTTTGTACTCCCTCCTGTGACAACACTGTGATGCAAAGAGCGTTATCAATGCTCAGGGAGGGCCAGCACTTTGCATGGATCATACAGGGGCACACCTAGCAGTCAGGTGCCCAGTTCTGCTTGTGACCATTAGGGTAAGCTGCCACTCCTTTTGTCTGATGACCGGGTTGTCAGCGCTGAGAAAATGTTGTGAAACACATAACAAAGACAAGGAACAATTACTTTACAATGTCTTTATCTGAGCTGCTGATAAAGTGGAGTGGCAGCCCTAAGAGAACATTTTCCTTTGGGTAAATAAAGCAAACACATTCTCCCACATCACTCCCAGGGTTTAATTCCTACCCAATGCCCATCCCCCCAACTCTCCAAGAGCCAGAACCAGGTACCAAGTTCTTATTCAAAAAGGAAAACTCATCGCCATTGGGTCAATTCTTGGTCATAGCACCCTGTGAGCCAGGTTGTGGCTCTAATTCAAGAACTTCCTCTGACAGTAAGCTGGAGAGGCCCTGTTCGGATCCAGTGGAGACCAAACCAGGGTAATCACCTACTAGCTAGCAGCACGCATGCAGTCTGTCTGGAGTTCGCTCAGGTGCCTGAGCCTGTTCAGCCAGCCTTGTGAGAGCAAGAAAAGGGAGGAGATGCAGAGCGTGGAGGAAAAGCCCAGAGTGCATGGGAGGGTGGAGCTAAACAGGTTTCAGTGGCTGGGCAGGAGAGAAGCTCTCAGGACTGAAGAATCTTGTTCAGGAGTGTCACACCAAGAACTGGCTTCCAAAAGGGACTGAACCTGTCCTCCCTCAGACACGTCTCTGCTGGGGTACCCGCTCCAGTCAGGAGGGGAGAGAAAGTTCTCTACCATTTCCCTCTGGGGAATAGCCGAGGGTGGTGGCAGCCCAGCTTCCCTCACTCTTGCTCCTACAGAATGAAAAACACCCAAAGAATGCTGACTCCCGTGGTCACAGCTGTAGAGCCTGTACCTGCACCGAGGAGAGAGGAGGTAAGTGGCCGGCTAGACGCCAAGACTGGGGAATGCTTTTCCTCCTCAGCTCTCCTTGCTAGTTTCCATCCTGGGCCATGAATACTCATTTGAAAAGGATACTTAAATCTGGTGCTAACCTCTGTCTCCTAGACCCCTGGGTGCTGAGGGGCTACAGTTGAATTTACTACCACTAACTTCTAAGGACTCTCATCCCTCCATCTATTGGAGAGTTTTCTGGATTTGTCAGTTGGTCTTTAAGTGTAACAATAGATTTGTACTTGACTACTCATCTAAAGTTGAAAGTTCAAACCCATCCAGTAATCCCACAGAAGAAAACCCTGACAATCTATTTCTGTAATGATTATAGCTAAGAAAATCCTGTGTTCTCTGTCATATAGGCAAGTTACCTGAGTCAGAATCTACCTGATGGCTACTCGCTTGTTTTTGCTGTGGGATTGCTACGAGAATCAACTGCTTTGGTTTGTTTTTGATTTTCTCAAACTTGAAGCCCCAGCTTGAGGAGTTGACAGAGAGAGGCTTCCTTTTTGTGAGGTAGAGAAACTATTGCAGACAGTAATGGTGACCATCCTATGGGATTCAGGCTCCTTCCACACATCAGTAAACAGGCAGGCTGGCCTCTGATGCCTACTGCTTGTAAATTAATTTCCTATGTGACATTCCTATGACACAGCAGGCAGTAGGGTGCCTGGTGACATAGGAATTACATATGGAGCTTCTGGCCACAAGATCAAGAGCTCAAAACCACCAGTCGCTCTGAAAGAAAGGTGAGGCTTTCTAATCCTGTAAAAAGTCACCGACTAGAATCCCAGAGGGGCAGCTCTACCTTGTCCTGCAGAGTAGCTCTGAGTCAGAGTCAAGTTGATGGCTCTGTGTGAGTGTGTGTGTGTGTGGGGGGGGGGGGGGGGGAGCCATTATTTATGCAATCCCAGGGTATCTTTCTTAACGTTTATAAAACTATCTTGGCAGTTTTTAAATAAGTGAACATATTTGAGGAAGAGAGAGTGACTGAGACAGAATGTGGGGGTTTGCAGGTGGTAACTAATAAAAATAAGGTCCCTGAGTTAGTTAATTGTGCCAGCCTGGCTGATAATCACATGTGGGGCTAATTGAAAGGCAGAG
>NW_022111372.1:69766283-69803976 GCF_000313985.2 Echinops telfairi
ATAGCTGACAGCTTCATCTCCTGTAATGTGCTCAGAGACTAATGCAACATTGGGTGTCTGTTTTTCAGACCTCATTGCCCCATTATTGCAGATTTGGAGACTGTGATTAGCCTGCCGTCAGCAATTTGCAATGTTTCTGTGCCTTTAAGTGTTCAGAGGCTGAAGTGAAACAGAACTGGTCCTTAAAACCACAGAGCTGCAAGTGGAAGAGAGTAGGAAAGTAGGTTTGAGAGAGTGTGCACTTAACATGGAACCAGTGTCCTGTGGCCACTTAGAACTAAACCAAAATTATCATAATTAGTTTACCAGATCCATAGTGTCTCCCACCCTTGCCACCCCCCTTTCAATCTCACCTAATGCTGAGTCCCCCAGCTCACAAACCAACTCCCTGGCGTCCTCTGCAATTTTTTTCCTTGGTACCTTTGCACCTAGGTTCCCCTCTGCCAGGAACATATTTCCATTGGCTTTTCCCATAGTTAATTGGCTTCTAGTTTCAGCTCAAATGTTTCCTCTACAAAGAGACTTGCTATGCTGCCATATCTAAAGTAGTCTGTCAGCTACTCTCCCTCACACTATCAATTTTCATAATACTGATCACAGTCTTCAAGTGTGTCTTCTGTATCCGATTTCAAATGAGAAAGTACGTTCCATGAGGCTGGAGACTGTTTCTGCCTCCGTGGTATCACTGTATCCTTGCTGCTTAGCAGGGTTCGTGGAACCAGCAGGAACTAACTTCAATGAATATTTCTCGGATGAATGAATAATAGCAGAACACAGGAGATTTGATGGCCATCAGCTTGCCATTTTCTCACCAAATAGCTCTCTCACTGTCCTCTGGATAGACAAACACCCGAGGCTGGAAACTGGAATAAAGAGCATCTGGCTGACCGAGCAGCTGATTTCATTCAGGAGGTGACATGGGGAGGGGAAAAGGTAAATGGTACCGAGTGAATTCAGTTCCCTGACAAATAGCAGCATATGATAAATGAGGGTCCAGTGATAGAATTTGTGCCTTCCATGCGCGAAACCTAGGTTGAATTCCTGGTCATGCTGAACAGGTTTCAGGCAAGCTTCCAGACAAAGATAGACAAAGAAGAAAGGCCTCATGATGGAATTCTGAAAAGCAGTCAACAAAAACTGTATGAATCACAAACGTCTGAGGCCATTGCCCGCAGCGTTACCACGAGTCAGGGGCTAGCTCGATGACAGTGAGGGAAAATAAAGCGAAAGAATGACTGTGCTGACTCCGTCATCTCCATAACTTACTCTTTTGGACACCAGATCATATGTTGATCTGAGCAACGCCTACAGTAACTATCATGCCAGCATCATCTCTGGGAGCTGAGCATTTTCATTCCAGCGTTGCTTCATCAAGCCATGGACTCAAATTCCCACCAAGCTTGGCTCACATAGAACTTGCTGTGTCAGATGTCATCAATTTATAGGATAGAAAGAGACTCAGATTAAGAAGCAAGACATCCAAGACATGTCTGCGGATTATGCCACTCTTTTCCAACATCGATCACATCCCATAGTGGCCCCAGTCCCTGTGTGCTGCATCTGGAAAATAGAATGACAGTCTTTTCCCTCTGTGACATATGAATTGCTCTGATGTACAGGTGCGCCCGGTCCATTCCAAAGTACTCATTAAGATAGTGATGCCAACAGAAAAGTGGGTGAAGGGAGATGCCGGACAGTGTAAGACATGACAAAATAATAAAAATGTATAAATTATCAAGGGTTCATGAGGGAGGGGAGGGAGGGGGGAAAAATGAGGAGCTGATACCAAGGGCTCAAGTAGAAAGCAAATGTTTTGAGAATGATGATGGCAACAAATGTACAAATGTGCTTGACACAATGGATGGATGGATGGATGGATTGTGATTAGAGTTGTATGAGCCCCAATAAAATGACTTTTTACAAAAGATAGTGATGTCAGAGCTGATTCACTAGATGTTTGCTCACTGGCACTGAGCCCCACAAGCAATGGGGAGCGGAAGGTGCACAAGGTGGGGGCAGGGTTTATTTTGGAAAACTTCAATCACTCAGAGAAAATTCACTGTGACCAAAGAAAGCTATTAGAGGAAGAAACATCTCCCCAGGATTTCTTTTCTCAGGCAAATACCTCAAGAATTGGCTTACCCACTTTAATTAGTGCCCAGCCTACTGGCTTTGCAAAGATGAGTGCTAGACCCAGCCTAGTGGTGTGCCTTCCTTGGCAATCACCTGACATTTGGCAATATTTCACAAACCAATGCTGTTTCTTTCATGTCTTCTTAATTGGAATTGGTGTTAACTGTCCTGACATCAGCCCTAGTTCTGTCAGCATATGATTTAAGATATATCTGATTTTATAAATATTTTTGGGTTAGTTCTGTGGTATTTAAGGCACTGCTTGCATTGTTCTATCTATTCTCTTTCATTGCTCTTGATTTGAAATTTTTAGAAATCGGCTCTCTTTTACAAAGAAAATGAATCTTTGTCTCAGGAGGAAAACCAGAGTTCTGAGGAGGTAAGGTCTCAGAAGCAATTCTTGACTGGGGGAAGAGAATTTTATTAAATGTCTCAAGATTGGGCTTGGATTCTGGCCATACATCTCAGTCATCTTTGCCCAACTCCTGAGTCCTAGTGGTCTAACAACATTGGCAGTGAGTTGTGATTGAGTGCTCACTAAGTCCTATGACCTTTCTTGGATAAGCTCTCTTGGTGTTCATGCTGACCCTCTGTGATTTGAAAATGGACAAAGGGTAGAGCTCACAGTTGAGCAATGCTAGTTGACTCAGCTTTTCTGCGGCTAGTTCCTCAGAAGGGGACAGCCTGTTCCTTTTTCTGGATGGCCTGGAGAAGAATGGGAATCCCAGCACACTACATTGTGCTCATGGATATTTTCATGGATCAAAAGGCAGCTATGTGGACAGAACAAAAGCACAGTATATGGTCTAAAATCAGTAAAGATGGGTGTCATCGTACTTATTCAATCTGTATGTTGAGGGGAAAAGTTGCAGGGAACCACAGGATTGGGGCCTCCAGAAACTGAGCCATGTTCAGGGGTGGTGCAGGGGCACCCACTCATGGGTGTTAGGGAAAGTGGCACCATGTATACCTCTAAGCCTGTTCTCACTTATAAGATACCACTCAGGATTAGGGCCTGTCCTCCTCAAGTTTGACTCACGTTACCGTGTCATATCTCAAAGACTCTTTTCAAACAAGGTAATATTTATAGGGACATGGTTTAGTACTGCCATCTCTCTCTCTCTCTCCATACACACACACACACACACACACATACGTGTGTATGCATTTATTTATATATTTTTAATCTTTTATTGAGGTCAACATGGCCTTTGGGGGGAAGCAATCCAATCTAGCATAGTGTCCTTGTGGTATTTAAAGAAAATGACAAATATTTTCATAAACATAATTAAATGTTGAATTTTGATGAAAGGGAACATGAAAATCAGTCTTCGCCCAGAGCATGTGTGAGAGAGTGGGTTAAGACCAAACTGTTTCAAACTTTCCAAATGAGTAGGAGTATTTTCAGATATAACATGCTATAAACCACTGCCAGTGAGGCAATTCTAGCTCACAGCAACCCTATATAGGGTTTTGGGGACTGTAAATCTTTACAAGAACACACAACTTCCTCAGGGAGTGACTGGCCCTGCCAATAGTGACTCAATGCCTAACTCACAGTGCCCCCAAGGCTGCTAAGGACTGAAAACATACAGAGAAAAAGCATGTGGCAGGTATATAATAACCTTTCAACATGTCTTGCTGTTGCTACATTTCCATCCTCTTTTCCATGGGTCCTATCACCCCACTTTGTAAGGTAGAAGCGAAAAGGTCACACAACTACAAACAGAATTTTCACTGGCTTAATTGTTTACTCAAGAGCCTGTTCTCTTCCAGGTCATATTTCCCCTGTTAACTCTCAAAAACATTGCAATTCCTCTGAGGGTTTAGGCTCCACGACCCAACCTACTTGTCCTCTTAGGTCATACCTCTTAGGATCCGCAGCCTCTGTTGGTATACCTTGTCATCTTGGTGCATGAGACTCCTTGCAGACAAAGACTGGAGATGTATTTGGAGGATACTGTCCAACCAGCTAGAACTTTCTCCAAGTTTCTCTTTGCAGACAGGCAACCATAATGGGTCTTGGGGAAATGTTTGCAATAATCAGTGGCACTATTGTTTGTAAAGAATATGCAGTGGGCATGACCACTTATGCAACTTCTTTCAGTTCTGTGATAATAATGCCCTTGGCTGGCTTCAATCTCCAGATTTTGAGTCAGCACCAATTTGAGGGTAAGTGGTGTTACCAAAAGGCCACTCAAGCTGTTGAGTCTCTCCTTTCTCAGTTCTTGTCCAGCTAGCAAGAAAGATTTCAGGGGAGGGACGGCCTTCTAACCAGTCAGTGAAAAGGTTAAAATAGAACAAGTGAGTTTAGTGAGAGAACTACTTTGGTGTGGACACCAGCAGGCCACCAGCTAATCACCCAGCTAATGGAGGGGCCAAGGAGAAGGAAGAGCTAGGTTTGTATTCTGCTAGAGGCAGACCTTCTACCACTGCCTGCCTTTCCAGCAGGTCTTCCACTATTGCCTGGCTTTCCGTCATGGACCTCCCTTTCCAGGGACTTGCAGCCACCACCACAGAGTTCATCGATCAAGGATCGATCAGGCCATTGTGGGGGTAGTGTGAATGCTCGGTCTTTTCCAGTACATAACCCTTCACTGTCTCACTCTGTTCCATTGAGAAGGAAATGGATCTATCCTTCACTTTCTTTTGTGCTGGGAGTCATGGAGGAAGTGTGCCTCCACCTCCCCTTTGTATTAGGATTCCTTCCATTGTCACCGTCCTTTCCCCCCTTGGCCAGTTGTGTCTAACTAACAGTCGCAAGAAGAAATTGTCCAGAAACATCTGGCTGTAAGGCAACTGCAGATGCTGTTCTCTTCCCTCACTGGTGGTCCTTCCTGTTCGTCACCACGAAGTTGGCCCTACACCCCGAGTGTCCTCATGCACAGCAGAATAAAGCCCTGCCAGCGCAGCCATGCCCGAGCGGCTTCATTCATAGGGATGTCTTTGGTTGGATTTTGGAAGGAGATCACCATGCCTTTCTTCCTAGTCCATCTTAGTCTGGAAACTTTTCTGAAACCTGTTCAGCAGGATAAAACACGCAAGCTTCCCCTTGTTCGGTGTCTGGGATGAATTTCTCAGGTTCTTGCTTCTCGACACTGAAAGAATTCACACGACAGAAGCACTTTTGTAATCCGAGTCCCTTTTTTGAGGGAATGGGACGTTTCAGGTAATGCAGTCTCCAAAAGTGCACATATCTGAAAAGCGGGCAAGGCCACCTGGCGGGGACCATGGGAGAGTTCACAACAGAAAGTGACCACTTGGGAGGAGTGCAAAAAATCAAGTGGAAAAAAGAGGGCCAGAATGGAAAGGGAAGGAGAGAGAGAGAGAGAGAGAGAGAGAATGAAAGCCCTGAGAGGTGCGCTAATGCATGCCTGCACAAGGGACAGATCCCACCCTGCGACCTGAAAGGAGAGTCCTGCCCTCAGCCTCTGTGATTTATCTCCTTCTATCCCCACATGGGGGAGGGGAGGGAGGTTGAGGGTATTGACCAATCTTAGTGTCTGAGTTTAGGCACATTTGTAAAGTAAGTTTGCTGGTACCTAGTGTTCATACCCAGGTTAACCTTCACCTGTGCCTACGTGACCTTGGTCTAAGCATGTCCAGCTTTGGATTATACCCATACGTGTCTACTGTGTGCCGGATTTCCTTCAAACTCCTTTATTGTTGGATGTCCAGCTAATTTTCATTTATGGTAGGCATTCAGTGGAGACAGTCTCCTTTATGCCTAATCTTCCTACCTGCCCCACTGATGTACGGGTACTGGCGGGGTTGATAGCCAGCTGGATACTGGAGTTAGTTTGCTGACTCACTAGGCTCCTGGGCAGAGGTTGCTTCTGCAAGAATGCCAAGCATTCGATGTAAGTGCACCTTGGTCTGACAAAAGTAGGCCTGCCCCCACTATACTAAGCATGTACCCTCTGAAATGCCACCCACCTAACAACAGTAATTAATCAATCACAGCTTCCATTTTCTGAGTACTTGCTAGATGTAGGTTTACTTGGTTTGTGTAATCCTGACACAAGATTCTGAAATAAGTTCTAGTATTATCCTCCCTATTTTACAGAAGAGGCAGCAGAATTTCAGGGGATTCACAGACATGGCCAGGCTTGCCCAGCTGTAAGGGGTTGCGCCAGGACATAAACCCAAGCTGGTGTGATTGGACACATGTCTTCACCTCTGAGCTCACTGACCCAAACTCCCCTTGCTGGGTCATAGGCAGAGAGATGGATTGATAACACATCGCTGATTAGCTTTGGAAAAACCAGTTTTGCTGGGTCCCTCCCACCACAGAGGTGGACAAACCTGCCGCACCAGTTATCCAGATCCTCCCAGCCCTGACTTGGCTGGCGGAGACTGTTTCTTTCTCTTTTGCCACATTTTATCCGGATGTGGTAAGTGCTTCAACTTCTCAGTTTTGGCCTTTCCCTCACCAGCCCTTTACTTGTGGGATTATCCCAGTAAGTAAGCAAGCGTTTTTCCCAGACACCCTGAGCCCCTCTCCTTTCCCGTTTGCACAGCAATGCAATGGCATTTGTCCAGTTTCTTTTTCTTTGTTCTGTTTCAGTCTCAGTTGAAAACAACTTGATTTTGATAACTCGTAATAAAGGATGTCTGCAGGGCTGTAGAATAATTTAAGTAATTGGCATCTTAGTTTCAGGCCTGCCTCATAAATTCTGTTGTTTACAAAAGCAGACAAAATGGTAGGCTCTGTGTATTAAGAAAGTATTCCTCCTCATGGGTGGTGTATATGCAGCTGGTCTATTACCAAGGAGGCCTGCATCGAAGAAGGAGTCATAGGTTAAACACTGGGGTTGCTAACCATAAGTTTGGCCGTTTGAAACTCACAAACCCCTCCTTGACAGAAAGATGAAGCTGCCTGCTCTCATAAAAGTGTAGGTTCATAACTCCTATAGGGGTCACTGTGGGTCAGAATCAATTCAATGGCAAGGCATTTGCTTTTAATACAGAGAAGTAAGATAATGGTGTTTAGTAATAGGATTCTTGCCTCCCAGGTGGGAGACCCAGTTCTGAATCCCAGCTAATATGCCTCCTTCTCAATCACGACTCCTCAGTCAGTGGGGACTTGTGTGTTGTTATGATGTGGAACTGGTGTCACTAGATTCTAGATTAGTAAAAAAAACTGTAAGCTATTTCCAGCAGTCAATGATCCCCCTACGGACCACAAATCTGCAAGCCACAGTCGGTCATGGGGATGATGCAGGACAGGACAATGTCTTCCTCCATTGTGCACAAGGCCACTGCGTGTTAAAGGCCAACTCCATAGCAGCTAACTCTAACAACTATAGAAAAGAATCATCACACAAATCTACTTTAAACCGTCGGCATTACTTCCCTTTAATGCCTCTGTAATCATGGACTTAGCTAATTTTCCATAGCAGCATCCTGCTGCTTCTATTTCAGTCCAGCTTCGCATACTTTTACTGAGAGGCTCTAGCTGTTCTCAGCTGGCATCCAGTTTGAGATGGCAGTGCGGCTTGTTTGGTTGGTGGGTTGGTTGGTTGGTTTTTGGTTTTAATAGTATCATATACCCAGCCGAGTTGTTGTCATTGTTGTGATTGTTAGATGCTAATAAATCCGTCCCAACTCATAGCAACTCCACATACAGCAGAAGAACGCACGTCTGGTCTGTTGGAGCTCACTGTGGCGTCCATTGCATCGTCCTGTCTCAGTCAGTGGTCCTCACCGTTCTGATGCCGCCACCCTTTAATCCGGGTCCTCTTGTGGTGGTGACCCCCAACCATACAATCATTTTTGTTGCTACTTCATAACTGTAATTTTGCTTCTCTTATGAATGGGGCGACCCTCCCAAAGGGGTCATGACCCACAGGTTGAGAACCGCTGATCTAATTGAAGGACTTCTTTTTGATGACCTTCTCCAGAGACTGCTTCTGCCTGAGAAGATGTGCAAAGTATGTGACAGGGAGTCTTGGCATCCTCCATGCGACAGAGCATTCGGACTGTTCTTCCAGCCAGTTCTGTTCTGTCTTTTACAGTCCATGGCGTATTCAATATTGTTCTTCAACCCCTTAATGTAGATGCATCAATTCTGTGATCTTTCTTATTCAGTTTCCAGTTTTCACATGCATATTAGATGGATGAAAATGCCTTGATTTAGGCTCAGCAGACCTTCGTCCTCAAAATAGTGTCTTGGCTTCTGGAAACTTTTGAGGGATCTTTTGTAGCAGATTCCCCACCATCACTCCATGCAATCTGTCACGTGATTTCTTGCCTACTCTTTCCGTGGCATCTCACAGACTTTGGACGTGTTGTCAGGAGAGATCAGCCTCTGGAGAAAGACAGCATGCCCAGTAAAAGAGAGGGACAGCGAACAAGAGAAGCCTTCATAAGGTGGACTGACACAGTGGCTGCAACAGGGGCTCAAACCTCAGGACACATGTGAGGCCAGCACAGGACAAGGACATGCTTCATTCCGTTGCATATAGAGCGGCTACTTGATCCTGAACAACAACAGCTTCCATGGGTGTCAATTGTGGGCCCACGCAGAATGACATTCTTCAGAGCTTTTATGTTTTCTCCAATACTGTGATAATGCTTTTTGAATCAGTTTTGAGGATTTTTTTGGTTTTCTTTATAATGATGTTATAGGCTTTCATCTCATCAGTAAGGCTTTGAGGTCTCTGCACTTTCAAAAAGCAAAGTTTTGTCATCAACTGCATGGCACCAGTTCTTAATGAGTCTTCCTCCAACCCTGATGCTCCTTCTTCTCTATATAACCCCGCTTCTCAGATTACTTGCTCAGCGTTCAGATTGACTAAGTATGGTGAAAAGATACAATCCAGACCCATATGGTTTCTGAGTTTAAACTCAGAATTCCCTTTGTTCTGCTCCAGTAAGTCTCTCTTAGTCTATGAACAGGTTCCACATGAGCACAATTAGTGTTCCGTAATGTCCACTCGTTGCTGACAGGTATATAGTTACGTGTACACTATCTCATGTAATTTCAACTATGCATGGTAATTACTACCATTATCATTTTACAAATTAATTAACTAAAATTGTCCTTGTTAAGCACCTGGTAAACGGTAAAGTGGGATTTGAACCTGGTTCTTCTGATGTTAAAATCCAATCCTTGGGCCAGTGTAATCTGCTAGCTGGTAGTTTAAGATTAAATTCCTCGTCTCTACCAAAAGATCTCCCTCAAGTCTTTTCTCTATGTAGAGTCTTTCTTCGTTCATCTTTCAAGCTGAGAACATTTCTCCAGGACCTGTCAGCCTGAGCCGCTCCTCCTCATTTACCACGCTTCCAATCGATGGTGGGAGCAGAGCCAGCCAGCTACCCCTGGCCACTGCTCATCATCGTCCTTTCTGCTCAGTCTACTCTTCTCCTCACCGAAAGACACCTCGTCAATAAGTGTCAACCTTTGTTGTTTCCTCATAATGGAGAGACCTTCCCAACAAATCCTCCTGCTTCCCCTGGAAGATGACACGGTGAGTCATCTGCACCAGGCCTTTGCTCCTTCACACAAATGTGTGCTCCTGGAAGCAGTGCTTTGGTTTCTAAGAAAAAGTGTTTATCTGTTGCAGATTTGTTTTCTACACTGTTTTTGGTGTCTGTGTTTGCTTTCCTTATGAAGGAAAAAAAAAGAAGGGAGAGAATGACATGGTAAAATATTGATGTATTTCAATTCTTACATTTGGAGTCTGAAAATAACAATCAGTAGCGTGCTTCTCTGCACAGAAGCCTTTTGAATGAGTTTACACTCTGTCATCTCTCCCCTATTACTGATGATAATATTTCTCCTGAAACGGCTTGATCTGGGTGCCCCTGCACCTCTTCTTGTCAGTCCTAGGCAAAAGCTCTGCTGCGTGTCCCTGGGCCCCACTGTCACCCACATCCGCCTCCATGTCCTTTTTCAATGAAGAGTCTAGGATCATAAATTATTTACTTATTGACACTAATTTTGAGCTAGGAACATAGTGACTGTCTTGCAAGAAGTATGACCAGCGTCTCCTTAAAGGTAGAGATGGCGAGACTTCATCTTACATCCTTTGGACATGTTGTCACTAAAGACCGACCAGTCCCTGGAGAAGGCCGTCATGTTTGGTAAATCAAAGGGGCAGTGAAAACAAGGAAGGCCCTGGACAAGATCGATCAGCACAGTGAGGATGGCGCAGGACCGGGCTGTGCTTCCTTCTGTTGTACATAGGGTCGCTAGAGGTTGGCACCAACTCAATGTCACCTAATTTTTTAAAAATATATATATGTGCCAGGTGCAGTACTCAGATGACATTTCATCTTTATATGAAATATTAGCATTGTTCCGATGACCAAACCGATGCCTAGAGAGAAAAAAGTAGCTCAATGGGGCCCAAGGTGTCCTATTCACCTATCATTCAGGGCAATTTATGTCCTATGTGACCCAGCTAAAGACAGCTCTCGCTAATGTTGTTGCTGTTGGTGGGTGCCATCAAGGTGACCCCACGACAACGGAACAAAGCCCTACCCTACCTGGGTCAGCCTGACAATTCTTTCAAGGTGCCCATTTTTGCAGCCACTGTGTCACTCCATTTCATTGCGGCCGCTCTTCTTTGTTGCTGCCCCTCCACTTCACCAAGTATGATGCCCTCCTCCAAAGACTGGTCTCTCCTGATAGCACGTCCAAAGTACATGAGTCTTGCCATCCTGGCTGCCAAGGAGTCCTCCGAACATACTTCTTCCAAGACAGATTTGCTTGTTCCTTCCATGGGTCATGGTACTTTCGACACTCACCTCTTGTCCAAAGTAGGTGAGACCAAATTTCGCCTAGTCACTTTGATTGGACTTAGTTTTTGGGTTTTTTTTAAACCACTGAAACTGAAAATTTTGTTCAGGCATATCTCATTTTATTGTGTTTTGCTTTATTGCATTTCTGAAATACTCAGTTTTACAAATTGAAACTTTCTGACATAAAGCAAGTCTATTAAAACCATTAGTCCAACAGCAAGCATATGGACACCTTGTGTCTCAGTGTTACTTTGTAGTAATTCTTACGATATTCAAACTTTCTCATAATTCTATTGCACACTTAATAAACTAACAAACTTACTGCCAGTAAGTTGATTTTGATTCATAACGAACCTATAGAAGGTTTTCGAGACTATAAATTTTTATAGGAGTAGACTGCCTTATTTTTCTCCTACATAGCAGCTGGTGGGTTTTTCGGACAACCCAACTTGCTATTAGCAGCCTAATGCTTGTGTAGCATGATAGTAAGAAGTACTCACTCACTCACTACAATAGACTGAAATCCAACTCATAGAGACTCTATAGGACAGACTATAACTGACCCTGAGGGTTTCTGAGACTATAACTCTTTACAAGAACAGTAAAACTTATTTATCTTTCTACTACAGTAAGAATCACTGCACTTGACTATTTAAGTCAAACTCTCTAGAGGTGGGTCTAGGCATTAGGATTTATTAACGCTCCAAGATGATTTCATTGGGCAGTGAAGTTGTGAGCTACTAACTTATAATAATTTCAAATATTTTCAGGAGTGGAAGTATATAAACTTTTGTACCATGCAATTCAATGTCATCCAATATGGTGGTAAAGTGCCCCACAAAAGCCTTTTGTGCAACACACATGGAAGCACCCAACCAGAATGACTACCTCAGATCATAGAGTGTCACCCAATATGTGCACAGCAGTGGTTGGGGGCCACATCTGATCTCGGACTTCACAAGGAGGCAGCGCAATCAAACTCAACATCAGCCCAAAGCCAATTACTATGAGGCATAGGTCAGACATACTTCCACTCCCCGACCTTCTTTATCGATTCTGACCCCAACTCAATTCTAAATCCCTCCCAAGGCACTCTCCACTTCGCTGCCAGGTTTTATAACCCTTTGCAACGACCACACAGAACTCATAGACCACACTCATGATTATGAAGCTTACTAGGGAAGTTAGCATCACACAATTCAGGATCAGAACCGTACAGAATGCAGTTTGCAGTCAGGCGGGGCCTCTTTTCAGCCATGTCCACAGGCAAGCCCCTTTATGCTTTAGGCTACATGGGCATACAGCCCCTTGACCTCTTAGGCAATACTTGCTTAGACAAGTATCACAAAGCTCTTTTAAATCAAACCAAACAAACCTATTGCCTTGAGTCAATTCTGACTCAAGGAGAGAATAAAACTCTTTCTGGGTTTCCAAGACTGTGAAAAAAATCAAATCTTTACACAAGTAAAAAGCCTCATTTTTTTTCTCACAGAGTAGCTAAGGGTTTCAAACTTTTGACCTTACTGTCAGTAGCCCGACTTTTAGCCTACTATGCCACCAGGATTATTTAACTAAATCTCAGCCCAAGGATACTCGACTCTAATTCTATCGGCAAACTTAGTTCCCCTGATTAAGTACCTGGATGCACTCTGTGAGCAATTCTCCTGCCCAAAGACACTTCCCTTTCTTGCTCGGTGGGTCCCCTTCTCTGCCTTGTGCTCTGGGATTTGCCGATGCTGCGCCTCTTCCAGTCCTCTGTTGCTGCTCTGGTGGCACAGCCCACTGTCCCCCAGATCAAGGAGGTTCAGCTTGCAGGAACCAAAGGACAGATTCCACTCCTGGCTCTTCTTTTGTGATGGCAGTTAGATCCTCATTCCAGTGTCTGATCATATGAACCCAGCCAGATGACAAAACTGATCAATCTGCATGTTACAGTTCCATGCACCCTATTTGTGTGTTCCCACCTAGCCATTTGGTGGGAGTTAGAAAGATTAGAACAAGAAGAGCTGTATCAAGTAATTGATTGCATCACAATGTGATTCACCTGCACTTGGTGGGTAAGGTGTGTTCAAAATTAGCTTTGAGCAAATTTTCTCATTATATAAAATAAACTTCATAATTCTACACCAAAATATGTAAATGTATCCAGGGTTCAAACATAAATTCAGGATAATTATAAAATCAACCTTGGAGTTAGAAAAACGTGGGTTTGAGTTCATCTCTCTGAGTCTATGTCAAATGAGGTTAGCACCTGCTCCATAGGGTTGACGACCGGAGATGATGTAGGTCACGGATGATCCTTTGTAAGTGCCCGCTCATCTTAGCTGATAATTATGGTAGTTCTTGCCACTTTGCTTTTCTCTCCCTCCCACCGCTTGTCCTAGGTGCCTCTTCCCGTCACTGCCCCCTTCCCTGTCCGCTTATTCCACCTTGAGCAGCCCATGAACAGATGGCATGTCTCACATTGTAGTTCGGACCAAGAAGCTCAAGTTTCACTTCCCCCAGCCCTAGACAAACAGAAGAAAGAGAACGCGGCTGTCTCTTACCAAATTATCTGACGCCTTTCTAAACTATAACTGAAACCTCATTACATGGATGAACAGCTTTCCATCAGTGCATTTCTAGCTCTGATAATAATATCAGCATTGCCCAGGTATCAGTATCAGCCTCTGGGACACATCATTGTTAGCAACCTCAAATAATTGTGGGTGTAAAAAGAGGTGTGGAAGCCACAGGGGTTTTGTGTGGATAGCTGACACTTCTGAGGGAATTCCTTCATTCCTTCCATTGCTCTGACAGAGCTCAAGGAGGACAGAGGAGAGGGTGACCCACAGAGAATAGAAGTCCTGGCTCTGCAAAAGCCAGAATGGTCTCTTCAAATGTCAATCGGTTGTCAATTGCCATTAACTGGATTCTCATCATGGGGACTCATGTGTCTCAGAGGAGAACTGTGCTCCATCGGGTTTTTAAAAGGTGACACATATAGATAATTTATGAATTATTATTATTTTTTCTTGTCTTACACAATCCGATGTCTCCCTTCACCCATTTTTCTGTTGTCCACCCCCCTGGGAGGGGGTTATCTAAAGATCATTGTGATTGGTTCCCCCTTTCTCCCCCACTTTCCCGTTACCCTCCTTGTATCACTACTCTCATTATTGGTCCTGATGCATTTATTATCTGTCCTGGATTTGTTGTATTTCCAGCTCTTATCTGTACTGCAGTATAGCACTGATGAAACACACAACTTTCCTCTCGTTCTTTAAGGCTTCCTCCCCCCCACTACCATGATCCCAATTCTACCTTACAAATCCAGCTAGACCAGAGGAGGTGCACTGGTACAGATAAGATCCGGATCCACCAACTTTCTAAGTGCTTGGGGCCCTCCTTGTTATGCTCATATAATCTTCTCATTCCAATCAATTTGTGATTCACTCAAGTTTGTGTTATGTGCACGCCTGCCTCCTGGGCACTTTGAGAAAGAAGAAAGGAGATGTAATTGTGTGGAATGATGGGTAACAGGTGTGTGTGTATGTGTGTGTGTGTGTGTGTGTGAGAGAGAGAGAGTTCATTTGGTTCCTGCAGAATAAAGAAATCATCTTCCCAGCCTCAGTACTTTTGCACGTGTTCTTCCTCTACCTCCATGTGATATTCTTCCTTCTACCTCAGTGCGCTTCTTCCCAACTCTTCTTTCACCTGTTTGTCCTGCAGGTCAGATGCCAGCTTCACTGTATCATCACCCCAAGAATTCCTCTCCTCACTTCCTGTGTTCCATCAGCTGCCTACTCAATGGTTTCCGAGTCTTCCTTTGTGTAGTGCTTTTAATTATATAGAAACTGTGGCTTACTTGTCTTATCCTTCATCCTGAAAACTACATGAAGACTGACTTTATCTCCATCAATTTCCCTTCAGAAAATCAGAAGATGAAAACCCCATGCATCCCAATGATCAGAGTTGCATCTTATGAGGGTATCGATGTGGGTGCAGGTGCAGGACCAAACACCGGTCTTATGTGCTGTGCTGGGGACTGCCAACTCTCTGGCTCCTAACGGCCATGGAGCACAATGCCTGGCAGCTGGTAGTTACTCGGTGAAGTAAATATTCCCTCCTCCCTCATCCTACTAAGACCAGGAAAAGGAGGTTGGATGGGAATGCCCCGCTTCCCTTAGTCCCTGTGGACCTTTGAGGGTCTTCCTCCATTAATTCTACCCAGACACTCCGCTCAGTCATACAGCATGGCAGGGACTTGCCAGGAAGCTGTGTAGTGCTGGTTTACACCCTGCCCCACAGGGATTTCTTTACCTGCTTATACCAGGCTATGCTCTCCTGAAAGCTAGATCCTTGCAAAATTTAGCCAGGCCCTGCTGCCTGGCTTCTGAGACAGTAAAGAGGATCATGTCAAACCCATCAGAGAAGGGAGGTGGCAGAGAGAACAGCAAAGTGTGGCTAATAAGTAGGTCTGACATCCCCGGACATGTTCTGTCAGGAAGAATCAACGTTATCAGATTCTGGGGGCTGGCACGGTGATCACAGCTATTTCTTGCTCCACCCTTGCTGCCCCACTCTAAGCAGACAAATGGCAGGATTTGACATAAGGAGTACTGGGATTCTACAGGTGCCCAGCTGGTTGACATTGATAAGACCTTGACATTCCTGCATTGCCAAACTACCCTAGAACTTTTGTTTATTTGCCCTGTCCTAGAAAGCCTTCCGCTGGCTGTCTCCAGCCAGTTCCAGGTCAGAAGCATTCCAACATCGCAGCGGCACAGACTTGATAAGAATGTATGTATCGAGTTTGTCCCTGACTGGCAACAGCCCTTTGGTCTTGGATCAGCAGTGACCTAGTAACAGCAGGGAGAGCAAGCAGAAACAGAAAGTGCACTGGGGTTAGAGACTGGCTCATACACCCAGTTCTATCGATGATTTTCTGTGTGTCACCTACAACCCACTCTCTGTGCCCCGGCCTGGTCAAATAAAGGGGCAGGACAAGAGCAGATAACTTTACATGATGTTCTCTGGAGCTACAGGATTTGGAAATGAAATTTAGAGCCACTGTGGTGGGCAATAGACTTCTTAGGTAGGGAAAATGGTTAATACACTCAGCTGCTAATTAAAGGATTAAAGTTTGGAGACGTGCTGTGGAACAAAGGCCTGGAAAGCTACTTCCACAGAGTCAGTCATTGAATGAATGCCCTCCTCAGCACCGTTCTACTCTGACATGCATGATGTATCTTTCACACTGAACCCTCCATCTCATATAAATGCACATGCTCATGTGTTTTTATGTTCATGTGTTTTATATATCAACACACTGTAAAATAAGTGTCCCTGGTGATGCAGCAGTGACGAATTGGGCTGTGATCTAACCATCAGCCAGCCTTGTGGGAGACAGAAGAGGCTTTCGACTGCCACAAAGAGTGACAGTCTCAGACACTCGCAGATGCAGTTCTACCCTGTCCTGTCGGGTTGCTGTGCATCACCGCCATCGACTCAACATTGTAACCTATACACAGTCCTTTAACTGATAAGAAAACAGAGTTCAACGGAAGATAAAAAGGTTTTCAAGTCGGTGAATCAGACACACCAGCCCCTTAAGACATACACTGCAATATAGGGATGAAGAGTTCTCTTCTAAATTAGAAAGTAGTACAACGGTGAATATCACTCTTCCTGGGTTTAAACCTGGCTTCTACCATTTATTTTCTGTGTAGGTTATTTGACTTCTTGGTGCTTTTATTTTCTCTTCTCTAAAATGGGGATTAAAGAAAAAAAGCCTGCCAGAATGAGTTGTGATGATTAAATGAGTTAAATAGGTCAAATGCTTATTAAAAATTGGAAATGCAACAAGTTTGGGCAATTATGAAATTATTTCTAGAATTATTAAGCACTATTAAAGACATCAGGCTTGGTAAAATAGAAGGTTAGGGATAAACGAGGAAGATCAAGGGTGAGATGGATTGACATAGTGGCTGCAAAATAGACTCAGACATAACAATTATCAGCATAGAACCAGATAGGGGTTGTGTTTCATTTTGATATACAAAACCAGTTCAACAGCACCTGATGACAACAACTTAGCTAGCTGAAGTTAACATGTGGGAGGATAGTGGATCTCTCTGTAAATCTACCAAAGCTATAGACCTTTAGAAAACTATATAACAAACACATTTTTTGCATTCAATTCAGGGAGCCCTTGTTCAGTGGAGCAATATGTTCAGTGGGAATATTGAAGCACAGCACAGGGAATGAATTTTCCCAAGTTCACTGAACAAAATAGCAGCAAAACAAGAACTAAGCCTTGGCTTCTCAAGTCCCAGCCTGGCATTATTCTCAGGGCACACTCCTCCACTCATCCTCAGACAGACATGGTCAGATGGCCATGGCAATTGGATCCCATTCCTGCTCCACCACTTACTAGTTACATAAATGCATTTAAAATGTTCTTGCATACATAAATAAATATGTACCTAAACACACACACACACATACTAAAATAGCCAAATGCTTGAGCTTTTTGAAGAAGTATTTTGGTGATTCAGCCTGGCTTCCTGTCAAGCAATGAACAATCAAGCAATTAAATGGTTCTGATAAATGATCACTAATTAAATTTTATGACAAATAGAGCAGAGCTAATCTACTTCCATATTAGAAAGCGCTCACTATTTTTCTTGAATTGCTGCAAATCTCTCAAACAAGGTATACATTTATGTAAGCACCTTCCAAAGGGACCTAGTTTCATGAATTGCATTTTATTAAGAAATTGGACTGCATAATTCTACTGCAAACAGTTCCACTTGCATTACACCCAGCCCAGTACCACTGCATGCCCTGCACGACTCATGACTGTGTGGTCGAGGGTTCCAACCACATTAAAAAGGTCAAAAGCATAAAGAATACATAAAGGAGACAGAACTTTTGGGTTTTTTAATTTTCTTGAGCTTTGGAGCAGCACTCTCAGAAGCCTGCTAAAGCAAAATGTAAGCCAACTGCCTTTGAGGTCATTCAGACTCATGGAGATCTCACATGTTTCAGAGCAGAACTGAGCTCTATAGAATTTTCTGGGGTATAATCTTCATAGAAGCAGATTGCCAGGCTTCCTTGGCATGGCTGGATGGGTTCAAACTGCCAACCATTTATGCCAGTCAGGAACTTATCATTATTCGATTGTTATAACTGTGTAACATGGAGTAGATTGCAATTTACAGTGATGCGATATAACAGCGTAAGAGTTAGGATGGCTTAGTGGGTTGCAAGTTGGATTGCTAACTGCAAGGTCAACAGTTTGACCCCACTAGCTGCTCTGCAAGAGAACAATGAGTCTTTTTGTCCCCCCAAATACTGTTAGAGTCCAACTGACTGATGTCAGTAAACTTGCCTTTTTATTTTATCCTATGGAGTAAAATTGCTCAGCACCAACTCTATGGTAGAGAGTTACTATGAGTTAGATAAGAAGAGATCACCAGGTTTTTCTCAGGTGCTTAAAATGGTGCCGCCCTAGCTCCTGGCTTATTCAGAGCGTCCTTTCAGGCTTCATTAGTTTTGACTACTGTGGCTGTGTAGTAGGTTTTGAGATTGGGAAGTAAGGGGCTTCCTACTTTGTTCTTTATTAGTTCTTTGCTTATCTGGGATCTCTTTCTAGTCCAAATAAAGTTGGTGATTCATTTTTCCATCTCTTTAAAGAAAAAGGATTGGGATCACATTAAAACTGTAGATAATTTTGGGTAGTATCGATATTTTCATAATATCTTCTTATCCAAGAGTATATTCCTCTACTTGTGCAGGTTTCTTGGCTTCTTTAAAGGTGTTTTGAAATCATATCATTGTGTACTCACCTCCATGATACAATTGCTGAAGACAAATGGGTGCATAAGCAAATGTGGTGAAGAAAGTTGATGGTACCCGGCTATCTAAAGGTATAGTGTCTGGGGTCTTAAAGGCTTGAAGGTAAACAAGCAGCCATCTAGCTCAGAAGCAACAAAGCCCACATGGAAGATGCACACCAGCCTGTGTGATCATGAGGTGTCAAAGGAATCAGGTATAAGGCATCATCAGAAAAAAAAATCTTACCATAGTGAATGATGGGGGGAGTGCTGAGTGGAAACCCAAAGTCCATTTATAGGCCACTGGAGATGCCCTTGCAGAGGGATCTCAGGGAGGAGATGAGTCAGTCAGGGTGCACTGTAGCAATGATGAAAAATATAATTTTCCTCTAGTTTCTAAATGCCTCCTCCCCACCCACTATCATGATCCCAATTCTACCTTGCAAGTCTGCAAGTCTGGCTAGACCAGAGGATGTACACTGGTACAGATAAGAACTGGAAACACAGGGAATCCAAGAAGATGATCCCTTCAGGATCAGTATGAGTGGCGATACTGGGAGCATAGAGGAAGGATGGGTAGGAAAGGGGGAACCAATTACAAGGATCTGCATGTGACCTCCTCCCTGGGGGATGGACAACAGAAAAGTAGGTGAAGGGAGATGTCAGACAGGGCAAGATATGACAAAATAATAATTTATAAATTATCAAGGCTCACGAGGGAGAGGGTAATGAGGAGGGAGGGGGAAAATGAGGACCTAATGCCGGGGGCTTAAGTGGAGAGCAAATGTTTTGAGAATGATGAGGGCAATGAATGTACAAATGTGCTTTACACAATTGATGTATGTATGGATTGTGATAAGAGTTTATGAGCCCCTAATAAAATGATTTTTTTAAAAGGTGTTTCATATTTTCCTTTGTACATATTTTTGTATCTCTATATTTATTCCCAAGTATTTCATATTCGGAGGCTATTGTAAATATTGTAAGTTGCTTTCCTGATTTCTCTTTCAGAGCTCTCTTTGTTAATGTAAAGGAATCGGACTGATCTTTGTATGTTGAGTTTGTACCCTGCTACTTTCTGAATCTTTCAGTGAGTTGCAACAATTTTCTTGCTGAGTTGCTTGGATTTCCTATGTATAGCATCAAATCATCTGCAAATAAAGAAGACTTTACTTCTCGTACAGTGGATCCTTTAATTATTATAGAATGCCCTCTGTTGTCTCTTCTGGAAGCCCTGGTGGTGTGCTGAATTATATGCTGGGCTGCTAACCACAAGGTCAGCAGTTCAAAACCACCAGCCACTTTGAGGGAGAAATATTCAACTTTCTACTCCTGTAATAATTTACAGACTTGGAAAGTACTGTTGGATGATCTTCGAAAAAATTGTGCTTGCATGTGATTGTTGTAATAACATTGTTCTAGAGTTTGGGCATTCTGTTAGGTCACTTTTCATTGGAATGGTTACAATATGGATCTCTTCCAGTCAGTTGGGCAGGCAGCTGTCTTCCAATTTCCTTGGCATAGGACAGTGAGTGCTTTCAGTGCTTCATCAGCTTGTTGACACATTTCAATTGATATTCCATCAATTCCTGGAGCCTTGTTTGTACCTAATGCCTTCAGTGCAGCTTGGACTTTAAAACCTACTAAATCTTCATAAAGAATTAGTAGTCACTAAAACAACAACAATGAATAAAATGACGAGAAATCTGATTAACAAAATTAACACAGCACAGAAAAGTATGTCGAATAAAGAAACAAGCAGCATCCAACAACAACGCAAACAATATTTAGCAAGATGACAGCAGTAAAATCATCCTTTAATAATTATATTCAGTGTAAATGGACTCAACACATCCTATCAATATGCTGTCTATCACATATACACCTTAGACACAAAAACACAATCTCACTACCAGCAAGATCTAGGAGCGGAGTGCATCCTCAGGACCCTGAGATTTCTTCATAGTGAACATCCCTGATCCAGATGATGACTTTGACGTCTGCAGGCAGCTGTGACATGCAGAGGAGCAGTAGCGGAATCAGAACCCAGAGGATGACATGGAGTGCTTGACTCCCAGTCCACAAAGCTGGTAAAGCTAAGTGCTCTAGGACAAGAGGTTGCCTTGTAGATTGGAGGGCCTGTTGGCACTTAACTGGGGGAATCTGGATTCAATAACCCTTGGAACTTGAGCTGAATGCTTTGGTGTTGAGATGTCAGTGGAGTGGCATGCCCTCTGGGCATTTATTAGCAGCCTGACAGAACATTAGAACCTGTCCTGAGTAAGCAACTCTACCCTGAGCATATTTGACTTGCTGTTCACTTCCACAGTAAACCCTAAAGTTGGAACAGTTCTTTGTGGCCATTGCAGTAAATTATTGAGTTAATCGCTACAATAGTAGATATATTATAGAACACTTCCTGTTCTGCTAATCTGATCATATATGTTATTTTTCTTCATAGTGTCACACAAAATTCTTAGATTTTCTTTGAATTTTTGTTCTTAATTTTTTTTCCCTTTAGTAAATTAGTATTGGAAAATTTATCTTCAAGTTCACTAATTTACTTCTCTTGGCTGAATTTTACTTCTTTACTCCGGTGGTATTTACATATCATGTCAACTTGATAAATAAAGTGAAGGAATGGAGTCTATCCTATCAATATGACAGGACGCAGCCTGATGATGCTTCCTTGTGGGCTTGGCCATCTCATGAGAATTCTGAGAACTTCCTCTCTTTCTCCCTGGGGGTGGGACACACTCTATCTGCTTCATCTTCCTGTGGAGAGACACATAGGAGCTGGAGAGCCACATGGACATGCTTTCACTGCCATTGGATCCATAAGGGTTTTCACCCACCAGACTGTGATTATCTTGCATTCAGCATCATTGCACTTGTTGTGTGAGTCTGAAGAGGTATTTATAGACTAGTATCAGACATATGGGCTAATATTGGACTTTATGGACTAGATCTGGACTGGGCTGGGATGTTTTCTCAATATGCAATTTATCTATGATATAAAGCCCTCCCTTACATATATGAGTGTCAATGGAATTGTTTCTCTGGTTAACCCGGTCTTACACACTTTTGATATATTATCCATTTCTGAAATTTTTGTTTTCATCTTCTGTATTTCTATTTGCTACTCTTGTATGGCTTCAAATTTTTAAATTTATTTTGATCCTTTGTTCTTCTAGCTTTTCTTAATTTTTCCAAAGTTTATTCTGTTTTCCTTGCTTTCATAGGTTTTTCTCTCAATCCATTGAATGACTCTAAATACCCTTGTTTTTTAATACTTTACCAGGAAGTTCCAATACCTTTTCTTCTAGTTTGGTATATTGCTCACTTGTTTCAACCACTCTGTCTTGCTTCTTTGTGAGAAGTGGAGCTATGTGTTGCATCCCTGACATTGTGGTGCTGTTTCATTTGTAGATCTGTCTTCTGATTGGTGTAATATAGAATGTGAGAGTGTGAAATGTTTGTATAGCACAGTTGAGGGCAGGTTGGCTAGTGTTTTTTAGTATCTGTCAGTGAGCACAGGGTACAAGAGTGGATGGCAGCCATCTCCCAGAATGTTCAACTGCAGGAGGAAGGACAGGTGTGGCTTGGCCATGTGGGCATAGTTGCTTTGGATCAGACAAGTCGAAAAGTAGTGAAGAGAAAAGAACAAACAATAGCCAAAAGAAAGGATAAAGTATTTTAAAATTAAAAACAAATATACAAACAAGATGGGGAGAAGGAGGCAATAAAAATACAAAGAGTTTATTATTAAAAAGAAAAAGGATAGCTAAAAAGAAAATAGAAGAAATACAATAAATAAAACTAAAGGTGGATGAAACAGAAAAATAAAGAAAAAACTAAGAGAAAAGAAAGAAGAAATGAAGGGTAAAAGAAAATATTAGAAAAGATAAAGGAAAACAGATTTAAAAGGGGATAAAAATGTGAGAAGGAAATCAAAGAAAGGAAAGAACTAGGACAGAAGAAGGCTAGAGAGGAGAAAATTGTGGAGGGCTAGGGTACCCAGTGGGGCTCAGCACCCTCTACCAGCCAGTGGTCTCACAGCATAAAGGAGGCATGCTGGAAGTAGGTGGGAATCTTACCTGGATTTCCTGCTGTCCCAGTTATTATTAGAGGTAAAAGAACTGGTCTTGAAGTAGTTCATGCATGACATCAGGGTGCTTGTTCCCAGAAGGAAAATCTTTTGGGTCCAAAGACTAGGTGGTTATAGAAGGAGTTCTTGCCTACCCAGCGTGGAGGGCATCAGGACATGTGTCTGGCACTGAAATTCTACTTGTCTGATGAGACAGACATCAGGTAGCTCCAGATTCAGGGGTGGCCAGCTAGGAGCCTACCCATGAAAGCATGCCTCTGAGCTCTGCAGGAGGGTGTGGGGAGAAATCGGCTCTGGGGTGGGTGGGATTGGAGGCTGGTCACCAGGATCACGTGAGGACCAAATGAGGAGCCCACTTTCTCATCATCGGCCACTGGTGTATTTTTCTGCTGGTCCTGAAGAAACAGAACTGATTATGATTGTATAGTGTCAACCCAGCTGACAATTTGATTGTTGTATCTGATCTCTTGTGTCTTTGCTGGGGAAGGTCTGTGTAGTTTGTCTTCCTGGTCTGCCCGCTGCCCAAAGGCCTCTCCATTATAGCCTTTAATTGCTCCTGAGTATATCCTCCAGATACAGCATGCTTGGTTCTCAGACCAGGGACTGTGGGGTGTTTAAAGAGACAAAGTCCCTGCTTTCATGGGACTTTCCTTCCTATGGGAAGAAACAGAAAAGAGATACACAAATGGAAAAGATTTCAGAAAATGATGAATGAATACTATGAATACAATCTTAAAAGGTAATGAGATAATACCGGGGTAGGACCATTTGTGCTATTAGAGTCAGGGAAAATCTCTCTGAGCACAAATCTGAAAGTCACAAGGAGACCCAGTCTGAAAAGATCTTAGAGGGAAGGCAATAGGGAGGAGAAGATGGAAAGACCTTTCAGGCAGCGATAAGAGGCAATACAAAGGCCCAGGGTCAGGCCTGTCAAGGATCAGAAAGAGTGTTATTGAAGTTTTATAAACATGGTGAGAGATGCAAGATAAGGACAAAAAGGGAACAGAGGCCAGGTCATATAGGCTTCTTCCACAATGGTAAGAAGTTTGGATCTGTACACATTCAATCCCTACTTTAACACATTCAGGAACCAAAATCCAAAGGTGGATTGACCTTTTCAAGGCCACTGAAATACTCTGACTTTGGAAATTAAATCTCCTTGCTTGTTTTGCTTTCACGAGCTGCTGGCAACAGCGATGTCCACGGGGCTTCGTGCAGCCACTGGGGAAGGGATCCAAGACGCCTCCGCATGCTGCAATTTTGATGTTCCCCAGATATTGTTTCCCTCTTAATTTGAGGTGAATATATTCTCATAACATAGCTGTTTACAAAAAGAGAGAGAAGAGATTCCAATTCATGTCAGCCTATAGTAGTGATTGAAATATTAAATTGTCAAGATGGTAAAGAGAGCTGGTGTGTGGCTCTGGAAACCAACTTTTCTGAAATTTTCCTACGGCTGTCCCCCGGGGTACATGGACCCAAGGATCAGTACAATTTCCCAATAGCTTTCACAGATCTTGCTTCTTGGATTCGGACATTGACTGTCTTGAGAGCTGGGCCTACGAGCACTCTTTGTCACCTACCCACATCCCCGCCCCCTCATTCCTCCAGAACGCTGATGGGGCAGTGGGGCCATGTCTTCACATGCCGGCTAGGGGCTCTTTGTGATACGTGATAGCCCTGAGGCTTTGGTGTCACAGTTGACTGCGAATCATTGTTTGATGCTTTTTTTCCATTTTTTACTTCTATTAAATAAAGCGAATAGTTTTCAACCCAGAATGTTTGTTACAACCAACCAGGTCAATGTGTGTGGTGTCTGGCAAAGTGCATTCCCTTCTCTTCCCAAAACATCTCTCAGAATTATCGTTTCTACATGTCTCTGATAAATCTGCCACTTTTTGCTGATTATAATAAGCTGGCACAAAATTGACTTAATGGGCAGCCACTGAAATGCCATGAACTCTAGAAGTCACAACCAACCTTAGTCTATTTAATCTTCTAAGTACTTGGCTTGCCATGGTACCAGGTATTATGAAATATACAATATGTGGAATGAGACATTTCAGCCTAAAAGTGCTTAAATTCTTGCTGCCATGACAACTTCCAATTATAACCTTCCTTAGGATTCTGTACCTCCAGAGGTCAAAATGTATGCCCTATGAAGGCAGAGGGATTCCAAGTAGAGAAATTATGGAAAAGGGGGGGGGGGTCTGGTGATGTGGGAAGGACATGAGTAGCTGGGGCTGAAGTGGTGGTCTTTCAAGTGAGGGTCGCTCTGTGAGTGGGAAGATGGTAACCCATGTCACCATATGGATTAGGTGTATTTTAGGAAGAAAATGATTTTTTTAGGATGGTGAATTTAGAGAAGTTTTAGGGGCACAGCCATGTACCAACCCTGCTTCTTCCTATCATGAGAAGATGGCCTTTGTGGTGGTTAGATTTTATGTCAATTTGATGGTACCTGTGTGGAGGTTGGGGCAGGGTCGCCACCTGATGCCACCTCCTTGAAGGTGTGGCTTTGTATAGGAGAGACACGGCAAAACCAAGTTCTCCCTTGCCCTTTGCTTTGCTGCTTCCTTGGATTCTGCATCTCACTCTGAGAGTACGCGTTTGACCACTCATGGTAAATGAGGTTCTCATAGTACTGGAAAAGAGCACCCTTCCTAACAGTAGGTGATATAGTGCCTCCCTGAAGGTCCCCCTCCAGAACCTCCTGAGCATCTTCCATTGAAGTCCTTATCACTCTGTACTGTGTCTCCCTTTCTGAAAACATACGCCATTTAGTAAGAGGTTGCCTTATCTGTTGTGTATAGCATTATACCCTGATCCTTGAGAGTATCTGGCACATAGCAGGTAATTCATCAATATTAAATACATTGAATTATTTATGCTGAGCAAATAATGAGAGAAGCTGGCTTATATGAAGAAGAATATGGATTCAGGATTAGAGGAAGTCTTATTAACAGCCTGTAATACACAGATGAAAGCAAGAAGGACTTGCAGCACTTGCTGATGAAGATCAAGAATTGCAGACTTCAGTATGGATTACAACCCAATGTATAAAGAAGACAAAATCCTCTCAATGGGACCAATGGGTACCATCAGGATAAATGGAGAAAAGGTTGAAGTTGTTAAGGATTTTGTCTTGCTCAGATCTACAGTCGATGCTCATGGAAGTCGAGAGATGAAAGTACACTTAGGTAAATCTGCTGCACAAGACTTTTTGTTGGTGATGTTAAGTGCTGTCGAGTTGGTTTTAACTCATAGTGATCCTATACACAACAGACCTCTTCAGAGTATTGAAAAGCAAGGATGTTACTTTGAGCACTAAGGTGTGCCTGTCGCAAGCCATGGTATTTTTAATTGTTCCGTATACATGTGACAGTAAGATGTTGAATAAAGATGACTGAAGGATGTATGCATTTGGATCGGGGTGCTGGTGAACAATATGGAAAATGCCACGGACTCCTAACAGGATAAACAAATCTGTCTGGGAAGAAGTATAGCCCGCGTGTTGCTTAGAGGCAAAGATGACCAGGCTTCATCTCAGGTACTTTGGACATGTTGTCAGGCGAGACCTGTCCCTGGAGAAGGACATCATGTTTGAGAAGGTCGAGGGGAAACAGAAAAAGGAGAAGGCCCTCGATGAGATGGATTGACACTTCAACAATGGGCTCAAGAATAGGAACAGTTGTGAGAATGGTACAGGGCCAGGCAGTGTTTTGTCTCTTGTGCATAGGGTTGCTATGGGTCGGAACCTACTGGAAGACATCTAACAAGAACAACATATTGAATTAAATTTAAATCACATTTCCTAAGGTGTTAGGTGCATCAAGTTGTTTCTTACTCTTGGCAGTCCCACGTGACAGAGAACAATCTTTTTATAGGGTTTTCTAGGCTGTACTATTTATGGGAGCAAATTACTATGTCTCCTGCCATAAAGAGTTACAGTCGTGGCAATTTGCTGGGGGAGTTTGACCCTGTCCTAAAGGGTTGCTCTGAGTAAGCATCTACTCAATGGCAGTGAGTTTGGCATTTTCTTACTTTCCCTTGAAATCGTGGGTTGGTTCAAACAGTCAGCAAACACTTAAACTGGAGCAGAAGGTGGTGAGTGGCAAATAAGTGGAGGTCACAACATAGAGGGCAATGAGCCTGGCAGAAGTGTGCGGACTTGATAAGTGTGCAGAAGGAGGACTGCCAGTACAATAAGAGGATAATAAGCATCTAACTGTACTGCAAGCCCACTTCTCAGCAGAGGCATAGAGATAAATGAGATAAAATTAGCAAAGTCATTAGCATGATGATTACAAGCATTTCCTCCTGCAGGGGACTAGGAGAGAACCAGGAGTTTGCTAGACTCTGAGCCACCATGTCTTTCAGATCCTTGTTGCTATCCTGCTGAGGACTGACTAAGTGATGCTCAAGCCCTGCGGGTCAGGTTCCTCTTGGAGATGAGATCTTCCTGGGAGGTAAGAGGTACAGGAGGGGGAGAGGGGAGCAAGGGAGACATCTGTGTCTGCTAACCCCAACCCCATAAAAGCAGATGAATAGCTTTGCTTAGGGAGCAGCAGATTCTGATTCTGAATGTGTGCTTTGAAATCAGACAGTCCATGGTTTGAATTCACACACTTATGCTTAATGGTTCGATGACCACAGGTAAGTAAACATTTGATACATGGCATAATAGTTGTTCTAATAGCAACGATTCTTATATATAATGTTAATCAGTATTGCACTGTGAGGAACTCTGTAGTTGGTGTCCATGACAGGGAAAGGGAAAGGGAATATATTATAGAGAAATTCAAGATACAACCGAAGAGCTAAAAGAGGATCATTTTTTTCAATAAGTACTATTTTATATTTCCTTTTACACTTAATGCACTGTTCTTTTTTTTTTTTTTAAACAACACAGTAATATGAGTCAGAGATTTCCAAAACTTGATGCATGCTTCCTGAAACCTCTGTGGTTTAGCATGTCAAAGTAGTTCTCCCTTGGGTCACAGTCCAATCTGAGTTAGAAGTCCATCATGCGACCTGCAGCCAAATCATCTCCTAAGGGCTCCAAGAGCACTGGGCCAGAGGTGCCATCACTCTTTATTCCTCAGCCTAGGAATGGCTTATGCTACTGCCACTCATATTTCACTGACCAAGGCTCATGACAAGGGTCCAAGATGAGCCCCAAGGAGACTGGAAGATGGATACTAACACGTGAATATTTGATGACAGCTAACTGTCTCCGCCACAGCCACTTTGTTGCTGAATGACATTGAAGGGATTGCTTAAACTCTCTGAGCCTCCGGTTTGGCAACTGTGAAGTGAATCTAACAGCTCCTTCTCCAAGCAGATGTGTAAGAACTATATGAACTCTGAATAAGCTTTAAAATGTGGGACCTATTGTAAATAGATGAGAAAACTCAAGAATCGAAGTGAAGATCAAAGAAATAGGTTGTAAAAGACCGGAAACTGTTCACGCCAAGTAGAGCAGAAAACTCTGATGGGTCCCATTTGACAATGTGCTGATTCCTGGGTACAGATATTTTGATAGCTTCTTTAGGACTGCATAGAGAGAAAAGAAAAGAAAGTTCTTCAGAAAGAAATGTGGGTGATACACAGGAAGAAATGAAATGGAGTGTCACTGGTCACAAAAACAAATGGTCATTCATGTATTGATTAAGAGGGAGTCATACATAAATTCACTGAGACCCCATTACTGTAGTTTATAAAAGTACAGAGGGGAACATTCCAGGGCTAATACATTGACCCGATGATATGCTGTTACCGAGGCTTTCATTTCTCTTTGACACCTTTCACATATTGGCTTCTCGGGACCGTATCTTATGGTCAAAATACAGCTGCTGCATGGCTGGCAGACGGAAGGAGAGCGGATACTACCAGACCTTCAACTTATGTCACTGTTGACTCCAACTTGTAAAGGAACCAGGGAAAGTCTTTCAGGTTTTCAAATATCCACTGGTAGATTGAAATGAAGGAGAAGGTAAGCCTTGGGTAAGGATCTTCCAACCTGCAGTATCTGCAGTGAATTCTCAGTTTAACATCAGTAGTGTTAAACTAATATCATGATAAAAGAAGGAGGAAGGACGAAATACCAATTGGACTGACTCTTCCCTTCAAGGTATTGATAAAAGCTGAATGAGGATGAACGTTGTTCCTTGGGGGCTGCAGAATGCTTTGCTTGCCCAGGTGAACCTGAGTAGCATTAGATACGGAGAGAAAGCTGGTTGCAAGATATTTAAACTCAGAGACTGCATTTGGGGGCAACTCATTGGTTAAATGTTCCATGTACAGAGCTATTTCTCAAAGATCCTAGTGCAATCCAGCTCCACAGTCAGATGCTGACAAGAAAGACTAGAGGAAAACATTGTTAAAGGTGTATATGTCTTGCACAGTGCCTGATACATTACAAGTTCTCAAGAAATGGCTTGTTGTTAAGTGCCGTCAAATCTATTCCATCAGAACTCATAGGCATCCAGTATGAAACAGAACAAAACCACTGTCCAGGCCTGCACCACCTTCACAATTGTCTTCGCATTGGAGCCCACTACTGCACCCACTGTGTCAACCCATCGCGTCAACCCATCTTGTCAGGGAACTTCCATTTTGCTGCCGCTCTACCAAGCATGACGCCCTTCTCCATGGGCTTCTCTCTCTGCAGAGGGCTTCACCTAAATGATTGTCAAAGAGCAGCTGAGATTTTTTGAGATTAAAAAGGTTTCTTGAAGGAACAAAATGATCCGGCAGTACCTTGTAAGGGTTCACCAAAGTGCTTCAGAAAAGGGAAATTTCACAGAGGTTAAATACAGAAAATCCAGGCATCTAGAAAAAGACAATTCTAATTAGTTGAACCTTTCCAATCTTATGCTTTTCCATGATCATTTTAAATTTTCAGTCATTTAACCAGTTTTAGTCTATCAATAATTCAAGTGGCCAACCTCAGTGAAAGCTCTTCCTGGGAGCACACTGGGAAAGGAAGAGAAAAGGAGGCAGGAGGGGGCCGGTAGGCTTCCTGAGGTATGCAGGCTAGCTGGTTTTGCAAAGTCGGCTCAGAATAAGCAACCAACAGTACAACACACACACAATGGAGTGTGGTTTGTGTCTTTGGCAGAAGTCTTTCCTTATGTCAAATGGCTGTTCTTTTAAGTTCCTTCACATGCTATTCTCTCCTTAGGACAATGGCCCCTCCAAGTAAATGCCCTATTCCTTGACCTTGTTTATAAATGAGGAAATTGGAGATGTAGACCAGGTAGAAAAAAAAATATGTCCAATATCATAGTTCAGGTGGTAGAGACATGCCCTGGTAGTCACTAGATCGGGCTTCTATTTCTTTTTCTCAGCCAACCTGTGGGACATAGATCATCTCACAGGAGACCTGAGGAACCCAGGTTCAATGAAGTTGATGACTTGCCCAAAGCCAACAGCAGAGCTGTTGATTCTGGAGCTAGGATTGAGTCTAAAGCCAACTAAATTTTAAATTTGAAGCTAGGCAATCCCAAAAGACTTCTTACCCATGGCTGACCATAACTGGTACTTAAATCCCTGCCTATAATCCCATTATCAAGAGGAATATATACAATATAATATTATGGCAAGGAATACACACTCTAAAATAGAACTAGGCCAGCTTACTAGCTCTCTGATAATGGGCAGATTTCTTCACTTCTCTAAGCCTCAGTTTTCTTATCTATAAAATGGAACCGAGAGTAGTACCTAATTCCTATCTTAGATGTAAGGAATTGGTATAATACCTGGTCCAGAGTTACTATTGTTTTTCTTCTAGTCTGCTTGAGCTTCATATATTTAAAAATGCACATATTTATGCAATCTCTTACTGGCTCTGAGTCTTGTGTAAAATAGGAGGGGCAGTGAGGCAAGGAGTTGTTTCAATACCACCCCCCAGCTGTCATTACATGGTTCTCACATTTCATAGCCAAGCGTCAAGTGTAGCCACAGGATCTTGAGTTGGCTCCTATAAGGCAAACATAAGGTCTCTGTGAAAATACGCACATGGTTAATGTTGGCAACAGACTTGCCAACAGCCCCCACATTATTATCACTGTAATAGCTATCATTTGTGTCACTTTTGCCATGTGCCACTGCTCTTCTGAACATTGTAGATCCATTATTGTAGTTAATTCAAGAATCTGCTCATCGGCCCATTCCTTCTCTCTGCTGACATTGGTGAAATATCGATTTTGCCTAAAATATATAGTGTAAGGTAAGCAGGCAAGTCTCGACAAGGTATCACTTTAGCTAAAATATACAGTGTGGTCTATGGATACACACACACACACACACACGTCGACGAATGTGGTTCCTTGTCAGGACGGCCTGCCCCTTGTTTATCTATGTCCAGATTGTAAGGACCCACTGTCGAATAACCAACCTATACTGAGTAGATCCTATTATGATAAAGCTACTGCTGTAAGCACTGCATGTGGGCTGTGTCTTCTACTTTTCTCAGTAACCCTGTACTGTAATTCCTATTAAAATCTCTATTTTATGGTTAAAGATATGAATGAGACTCAAAGCGACTAAGAAGCTTGCCCAGTAACTAAATGGGAACGCAGCAGTTTTATTGCAGAGGTTTTATACTGATAACCACTAGTCTCAGAACATTTTGGAATTTTTCTTTTCGGCCTAAGCCCCTTTTTAAAAAGAAGCAAACCATATTTAGCTCCCAGAGGAGTAGAAAATGCACTGCACTCTTTCCTTGTCTCTGGCAGCTTTTCAAGGGAAAGGCATCAGGGTGGTTTTTGTCCTGTAGCTCACCATCCACCACAGCTAGATGAAATTTGAAACCTTTATCTCTACAGCCCTTTTGACTCAACTGTGCACAGAAGTTGCAGGGGAAGCTGTCCGACGGATATATCAGAGCTCCCATTGGCCCTACCTCTTCACTCAACAGCCAGGTGAACTGCTAGTCAGGAATGGCCTCCTGGTTTAGAGCGGTGCTCCTAAAGTGAGTCTCAGCCCTTGCAGCAAGGATGGACAAATAGGGCTGTGGCTTCTAGTCCCCCAGCACACCTGAATCCCTTTCTGTGGAGTGGAAAGAAGAGGACAGATGAGGGAGGGGGCAAGAGGAGATTAGGCTATATTTTTTCTCCCATGGTTCTGTGTTTAATGCCTGCAAATGAGAGTGAAGCTGAAACCTTCCAAGCTTGTGACAGAGACTCCTTACATCGTGACTGGGATTGCTCAGCAGGAAGCTAAATGGGATGGCGTAAAAAGGGATGTTAAAATCACATCAAGGCTTCTGTGATATTTTTATTTGCTGTGGACCATCCAACGGGTGGTTATTTAGCATTTTGTGTAACAAGGAAAAGCAGATGCATGTTTTTGCAAGTTTTCCATTAACCGAGAAGATGTTTGCTGTTTCTTGTTGCTAAAAGACTGAAATTCACCCTAAACTCAAGTGATGATGCGTTTGGGCCTGTCAGGGCCTGTACATCCAGGCGCGGGGTGCCACGCTGGACTTGAGTTCTGTGTGCCTACCCACGTGTCCTCAAAGTGGTCACCTTTACCACTAGTTTGCTGCTAGCTGTGGCCTAGCCTTCACTCTGGACGCACACTGAGCATCCTGTGGAAGTGTCTCGTCTCTGTCATCAAGGGTGGCGAGCTGAGGACTTCATATGAGACGTCCTCAAACCGCTGATCTCCTCAGCCTCACTGCATTCACGGGCACAGGCTTTTCTGAGAACGTGTCTCAAAGAAAATGTTAGGGGGGTCTCGGGGAGGAGACAAGCCAGTCAGGGTGCGATGTAGCAATAATGAAAAATACAATTTTCCTCTAGTTCCTAAATGCTTCCTCCCCCCCCCCACTATTATGATCCGAATTCGACCTTGCAAGTCTGGCTAGACCAGAGGATGTACACTGGTACAGATAGGAACTGGAAACACAGGGAATACAGGGTGGATGAGCCCTACAAGACCAGTAGTGTGAGTGGCGATACTGGGAATATAGAGGGAGAGTGGGTTGGAAAGAGGAAGCCGATTACAAGGAACTATATGTGACCTCCTCCCTGGGGGATGGACAACAGAAAAGTGGGTGAAGGGAGACGTTGGGCAGGGCAAGATATGACAAAATAATAAATTATAAATTATCAAGGGTTCATGAGGGAGGGGGAGCGGGGAGGGAGGGGAAAAATGAGGACCTGATGCCGGGGGCTTAAGTGGAGAGCAAGAGTTTTGAGAATGATGAGGGCAATGAATGTACGGATGTGCTTTACACAATTGATGTATGTATGGATTGTGATAAAAATTGTATGAGCCCCTAATAAAATGATTTTTTTTAAAAAGAAATGCAACATATTACAAAAAAATGTTTTGAAAATGTTGATGGCAACAAATGTACAGATGTGCTTGACACAAAAGATGTATGTATAGATTGTGATAAAGAGTTGCACGAGCCCCCAGTAAAACGATTAAATAAATAATTTTTTTAAAAGTTAGGAAGATCATTTTGAATCAGTAGACTAGACTCTTGGACCTGACACAAACCAGTTAGCTTCCCTGTCTTTAAGATATAATGGTTAGACTATGCATTCTCACGTTTTTAGTCATATGCATGGTAAATGATAACCTTCAGTTTTCACTGCTGATGTGGGTCTTTACTATTGTTATAATTCATTTTTGAAGCACTGTACTTAGTCAGGATGCTAAGCTCCAAGGGGATAGGTTTTGTTGTTGTTCTGTTTTCAAAATTCTATCTCCTGTGCCTAACCATGGCTGGCATCAAAGGGGTGTTTACTAAATGCCAAATGGTTTGATGGATCCAATTTATTTTCTAAATTAGATGTTTGTTCATCTGACCCATGAACAGCATGGAATCACATGTACCCATTCAAACAAAGATAGACTCATTCACCCTGCCCCCACTTTTGTGTACACTCCATACTACAAAGGATGTTTTTATAGATTAAAGTGTGTCTCCAACAAACATGTGTTGAAATCCTAACCTGAGTATCTATAAATAGCACCCTACAGGTGATATAGGAGGTTTTTGTTATCTTAATGAAATCATACCAGAGTAGCATGGATTCTAAACCTAATAACTTCTGAGTGGTATCTTCTAAGAGGAGCAGACTAGACACAGAGACAAACACCAGGGAAGATGCCATGCTAAGAGGATGGTGGTAGATGAAGCTATAAGCACAGGAATGCCAAGGAAAAGAGCTCTAGTGGTGCTGTTGGGACAGCGTTAGATTCATAACCACAAAGCTGGCAGTTCAAAGCCACCAGCAGGCTCCTTGGAGACGGAGGAGGCTATCTGCTCCTGTAAAGATTCAGTGTCAGAAACCCTATTAAAGATCTGCTAATCAGCAGTGGGTTTGGGTTTTTTGTTTTACTTTTATTAATTTGGACCAGAGGGTAAAGGGCCAAAAAAGAAAAAAGAAAACCTTTCCCTAGAGCCAGCGCTCAGATTTAGATGTTCTAGTCACAAAATTGTGAGAAAATAAATGTCTGTTCTTCAAAGATACCTACTTTGAGTATATTTGTGATGGCAATCCTAAGTAAGTAGCACAGCTGAACAAAACATTTCAAAGGGTGGCTCCGGAAAACAAAGCAAAGTGTTAGAATGAACTGTGCAAAAACCTGGAGGTAATAAACCATAAGGGGGAAACATATCCAGCTGCAATATTGAATGATTCAAAAATCCAGTTGCAGTATTGAATGATTCAATGGGTGAAATATTGAACAATGCAGGAAGCATCAAAAGAAGATATAAGGAACATTAACAACCAGCAATCTGCAGTTCGTACTTGTTTGCTGAAAGCCTAATGGAGCTAATACATTTATGGGTGAAAATCAAAGCCTTCAGTCTGGGTTAAATCTCAAAAATAAAACAAAAAACCTCAGATCCATGCCAGTAAATCCCATTATGATAAGTGGAGGTGATTTTGTCAAGGATTTCATTTCAACTTATTACATGGAGCAAATCTGCTGCAAAGGCCCCTTTAGCATGTTTTCACGAGTAAGGATGTTCCTTTGAGTGTTAAGTTGTTCCTGACCTAAATGATGATATTGTCAGTTACCTCATATACATGCAAAAGCTGGACAATAAGAAAGATAAAAGAATAACGAATGCTTTGAACTATGGTGTTAGCAAGAAATTGTCTATTTTGGATTGAATATCATAGGCTGTCAGGAAAACGAACAAATCTGTCTGAAAAAGTACAGTCAGAATGCTCCTAAGAAGCAAGCATGATGTGACTTTATTTCATGTGCCTTGGATATGATGGGCAGCAGTCCCTGGAGAAGAACATCATGTTTGCTTAAGTAAAGGGTCATCAAAGAGAAGGCCTCTCAACAAGATGGACTGACAGGCAGCATTCCTTTCTGCTGTACATAGGAGTAACTGTGCATCAAAATCGACCCAGTGGCCATGAGGGAATGAGAGGGTCCCCCCACTGCTGACGCATGCCAACACCTTTCATAGTGCTGGGTGTTTGACATTGGGTTGTTATCAGGGTCCTGTCCTGCCCACAAGAATTCTAAAGCAATGGGGTTTCCTTTTAGTCTCGTAGCTAATAGGATTATTATTTTTTTTGGTAGGACTTTACCTCATAAATAAAAGAAGCAAATCATTTCTATTAAATTATGCTTTGATTTTGAATTTTCACAATGTAAATGATAATGTGCTTTCTAATGAGTTCTTTCATTAAGCCCTCTCTGCACATGTTTACATACCTTCAATCCTCCATTGAACAGTAGAAATAAGTACATTTGAGAGCCTGGCAAGTAGATCTGGGTTTTAATCTTGGATGTGTTGCTCAATAAGCATATGACCTTGGGCAAGCTACCTTCACTAAACTTCATTTTCTTCATCAACAGAGCATGAGAAAATAAAGACCTACCTCAAGTGACTGCCAGGAAGATTAAAGGATCTATAAAACAGTGCTTAGCAAATAACAGAAGCTCAATAGTCCATTGTTTGAAGGAACAGTTTATTGGTCTCCTATAGGGTCATTATGCGTCTGGTTTGAATGCTGTGTACAAAGCATGGTTGGACGTACAGAAATCAAATTGGTTGCTGAGCCAGTCCTCTTTCTTCTAATTCTCCCATTTATTCACAAAGCCAATTTCCACGTGTACCGAACAGCCACTTGCCACCTAACCCCTTTCTTTCCAAGTCTCAACTCAAGTACCATCTCTCCAGAGAAGCCCTCTCTGGCGACCATATTTAAGATCGGTCTTCTCTGTTTTTCAGCAACATTACACTGCCTGTGTGTATCCTTCATGGTACTTATTACCACCTCTGGGTGTTTTGTTTACTCTCTGGTCCTTGCCACCAAGCTTAGGGAAGTAAAGAGTTTACCTACCTTTCCATTACTAAATACTTAGACTTAGCACAGAGCTTGAACCAGAGTAGACATGCTTACCACCTCTAGTGGAGTAAATGCATTCTTGCTGCTTGGGACACACTGAGAAACAATAAAGGCATAGGCCTGGTCTTGACCTTGTTCACAACCAAATGGAGAAGCATAAGTTAAAGTGTTAAAACCCTTCCATTTCTATTAAAACCCTTCCATTATAAAAACCCACATGTGCTATGTCAAGGTAAAAAATGATTGGTTCTGTATGGCAGATATAAAGGGAAGTGCCAAGCCCAGAGAGAGAAGGGATGAGGTAGACAGGGTAAAGGAGTTGTAGTAAAACTGAAGTGGAAACTGACCTTTGAATGAAGGACCCATTTCCAAAGCATTCCCTAAAGTTAGCTCTTTCCCTAGTTTGGTTTGCAGTTACTTCGAGAAAGGAATTTCTCTCACTGAGCTGAGAATTCAGTTTTGCTTTAATCTATTTTGATTTGTACTGCTGATATTTTCTCCTGTGATCTTGGAAAAACCACATTATGTTACTCTCCAGGAGAAAAGAAGAGTCATTAGTCAGAACCAAGATTAAAAGGAGAAAAGAATAATGTTTCTTTTACTCCCTGAAAGATTTATCCTTTCAGAGAGCAAGGCCGAACTTTTGTCAATGACATGAGTAACACAGATATTTAAGAAAATTTAAGAAAGCAGAACAAAGAAAATGAAAATTATCCCATGATTCAGATGACCATTGTGTATATGCTTCTAATTTTTCTGGATGCATCTGTACTTTCTCCCTCCAAATAGGATGATAATATTGTTATTGTTCGATGCTGCTGAGTCAGTGCTGACTCATTGTGACCCTGTGCACAATAAACAAAACACCATCCTCACAATTCATATGTTTGAGTCCATAGTTACAGCCAATGAGTCAATCCATCTCCTAAAGGGTCTTCCTCTTTTATGCTGGCTCTCTATCAAACACGATGTCCTTCTCCAGGGATTGGGCTATCCATATAGCATGTCCAAAGCATGTGAGACCCAGCTGTTTCCATCCTGGATTCTAAGGAGCATTCTGGCTAGAGTTTTTTTCCAAGACAGACCTGTTTATTCTTCTTGAAGTCCATGGCAATTTCATGATTCTTCAACAGCTACGTAGTTCAAAGCCGTCAATCCTTCGTGGGTCCTCCTTATAGATTGTCTAGCTTTCACAGGAGTCCGAGGTAACTGAAAATATCGTGGCTTAGTATTTTAGCATCTTAAGGAAGTCTTTTGTGGCAGATTTTCCCGATGCAATATGTTGTTTGATTTCTGAGTGATGTTTCTATGGACATTAATAGTGAAGTGAAATCCTTGACAATGTCAATATACTCTCAATTTGTCATGATTTCTTCATTTATCAATCCCTTATTTGTCCAGTATTATGGTCACAGATGAGCTGCTTAATTCAATTTTTAGTACCTGATTATTAATCTTGTGTTATTTTTAATTTAGTTTAATGTTTAATAATACTTGATGATCATTTCCCATGCCATTTGACATACTTCTTTTTTTTTTTT
>NW_022111372.1:69804835-69806774 GCF_000313985.2 Echinops telfairi
GACTCTGCAGACAGTGGTGGCAGGATCGCGGCAAGGTCCTGAGCCCGCCGGTGCAAATAGGAACAGAGATGGTAACTATTTGCTGTGGAAGTTTTAAGGATGAACTAAAATAAATGCTTGACCCTGTAGTTCAAAAAAATGTTCCTTTATTTTCATAATTAAAGGATGGAGAGGATAGAAAAAAAATAAAAACTGCAAGCAAAGGAAGAGGAAAGAAGAAATGAGCATGATTGAGAGGGAGAGCAATGATTGTAAGCTGTGCAGTTATCCTGTACTTCAGTGAGGGCTGTGGAATGCTGGATACTCAAGAAAAGATACCACAAAGGCTGTGCTGGAACTGGCAGGTTTTCAACAGCACTTACCAATCTCTGTCTGTGCGCGCTAGTCAGCAACCCCTCACTGCTTTAGGGGGGAATAACATAATTAGTAACAGAGGGTTTCCTCCAAGTGTTCTTGGCTAGGCTGAGAATTTCCTGATAGTGCCCGGGATAACGTTCCTTGGTGGTGCAGTGGTCACGTATTAGACTGTGATCCACATAGTCAGCAGTTTGAAACCACCAGCAACTCCGTGGGAGAAAGACTGGGCTTTCTGTTCCTGTGAACAGCCACGTTCTCAGAAACCCAGAGCAGGCTGCTGAGTCAGCGTCGCCTACTTGGCATTGAATTTGGAGTTCTTTGGAGTTCCTCAGAGAGGCCAGCCTCCTTGCCGATGACCTGGTAAGGGCAGGGCAACAGCTGTCTGTGAGAATGGCCTCGCTAGTGTCTCATTCCAGAATTCTCCAAACAAGTAAAATGCATGGTCTCCACCTACAGCAAATTAGGAGTTCACCAGCTCAAGGAAAGCCATGGTTTGGATTCTTTTATCCATCTAATGATTCTATCTCAGTTTTTACTGTGCTTGTTAGTTTGTTGCGGTATAACCGCACAGCACGCTGCATACTTAAAGCACATCACTGAAGCATATACAGTTGTGTCCATCTGCGAAGCCATCACCACAATCAAGATCATGAACGGAGATCACACCAAAGATCATGTCCCTTGGTAGTCCTTCTCACCTGTACACTTGTCAGAAATCTGCTTTCTATGGGACTGACTGTATTTGTATTTCTTTTCCAGGATCGTTCTTTTAATAAGTATTACACAAGTCAGTGTTGTCTTGTCCCTGGGGTTCCTTTTGGGGAGCTCACAATATCTTCCTCCGTATCCAGCCCAAAACATATGGCAACTTCCACCCCCGGATCTAATGGAACCAAAAACCCAAACTGACTGCCTCGGAGTCAATTCTGACTCGTAGTGGCCCCATAGGGCAGGTAGAACTGCCTGTGTGGGTTTCTGACACTGCAACACGTTACAGAAATAGACAGTCTCGCCTTTCTCCCATAGAGTAGCTGGTGGTGTCAAAGGTGCAGTCAGAGCAGCCTGATGCATTACCCCTGTGCCACCATTACCCCTGTGCCACCATTACCCCTGTGCCACCATTACCCCTGTGCCACCATTACCCCTGTGCCACCACTACCACTGTGCCACCATTACCCCTGTGCCACCACTACCACTGTGCCACCATTACCCCTGTGCCACCACTACCACTGTGCCACCATTACCCCCGTGCCACCACTACCCCTGTGCCACCACTACCATTGTGCCACCATTACCCCTGTGCCACCATTACCACTGTTCCACCATTATCCCTGTGCCACCATTACCCCTGTGCCACCACTACCACTCTGCCACCATTACCACTGTGCCACCTCGGCTCCAGTAGCTAACCAGCTTCTGTAAAAGCAGGCATGTCCTTCAATTCAGGTCCCTGCAAATGTAAATGTTTTGTTTTGATTCTTATAGCTTTTGAGTTCCCTATGGAAGTAGAAATGGGATTCACTGGAGATGAATTTGGCACCAACATGGACGCAATCACATAGCTTCATTCAATCGACGAAGA
>NW_022111372.1:69806973-69819369 GCF_000313985.2 Echinops telfairi
GGGAAAGAGCGCCTGAGCTTAGACCAAAGGTATATAAAAAATGAGTGCCTATGGCAATGATTGTAAAATTGCTGTGTGATCTCATTGCTGGACATGGAAACTGTGACGTGGCTAGAAACTATCCATCGCTGCCTCTGCCCTCCAGGGTGCCCAGGACTTGTGCCACAGCTAAATGCACCTTGAAAGCTTCAAAAACACACAAAACCCCCGAACCTTCAAAGTCGCTGTCATCAATCAGTTCTGATTATCACCCAGAGAGACACTATAGGACTTGGTAGAACCGTCCAATTCATAACCCATGACCACCAGGGCTCCTCCAAGACACCAGAATGCCTCCTTAATGCTTTAGTCCAGGGGTTCTCAACCTGTGGATTGTGACCTCTTGGGCGGGGGGTTGAAAGACCCTTCACAGGGGTTGCCCTATTCATAACATTAGCAAAATTACAGTTATGAAGTAACAACGAAAATAATTTTACGTTTGGGGTTCACCACAACCTGAGAAACTGTATGAAAGGGTGGTGGCATCAGGAAGATTGAGAACCACTGCTTTAGCAGCTTGTTATTGTAGTTGTTAGGTACCATTGAGTCGGTTCTGACCCATGTGCATGACAGAAGAAAACATTGCCCAGTCCTGCAACATCCATCCAATCATTCCTATGCTTGAACCCATTGTCGCAGCCACTGTAACAATCCGCTTTGTCCAGGGCCTTCCTCTTGTTTGCTGCCCCTCTACTTGACCTACCATGAGACCAGTGTCTTCTGACATGTCCAAAGTACGTAAGATGAAGTTTTGCCATCCTTACCTCTAAGGAGCACTATTCTCGCCACCCCTCTTCCAAAACAAATTGGTTTGTCCTTTTTGCAGTCCATGGTACTTTCAATATTCTTCTCCAGCACCACCTAGGTAAATTCTTAGAACCAGGACAATGCTTCTTTCTATCAGAACTCTTCTCCATTTTTTTTGTCAGAAGGATACATCTTGTTTCTTAGCTTCTGTGGAGGTCACTGGCTTTTTGAGAGAAAATGGGCCCTGAGGGAAGACACAAAAGAAAAATCCCTCGGGGTGAAGGGCACAGGCTGCTAAGAGACATGGTGCCCTCTGTGGTCATAAAGAGCATGTTTGCTTGCTCTTCTACCTACCAAAGTAACCTAACAACCACTTGCCACACAGCTGGCATAGTTCTGAATGTTTGCCAAGCAAAAGCAAGCGTCATGAAGTGCACAAACAAAGGTATCTTTCCTATATGCACTATAGCCGGTAAGGTCATGGGACGCAGTCAGAATTTTCAGCTGAAGAAGTTTCAATTGTCCAGAAAGAGAATTTGTTGATAGTTTGATATTCTTTTACTTAGCATATGACTAGTTGATGTGTATTTGGGTATTAGGATTATGAGGGGACTTCAACGAGTTAGTAAAAAGTCACATTACTTTTCATTCCAATTTTTCCAAGAAGTTTGTGAAGTTTCCTTGTACAAGACTGAGCAAAAGAATACGTGGCCTCTGCCTTCAGAGTTTATATTCCATTGGAGGAAGAAAGTCATGAATCAATTTGTGCATGTGAATTTTATATAAGGGAATAAAATGCCCTATAGGAGAAGTGCCATGGTGCCAGGCTGAGCGAGCATCAAAGAGGGTTTTCTGCAAAGAGCTCATTGAATCTATTAAGAGACCAGAGAATGGCAGGGAAGGGAGTTGAAAGGAGAGAGAACAATATTCCCAGCAAATGGGAAGTAGCCTGTGCAAAGGCCCAGGGTGGCAGGGGATTTCATGGTGGAGTTTTGGCTCTGCACTGCTATGACTGATCTGTAGATGGGAGAAACCGTGCAGTGTAAGAGAAGCTGCCTAGGCCAGATCCTGCTGTTACACAGGCCACTTTAGGATGTAGCTTTTTGTTCTCAGAACAGAAGGAAACACTCCTCATGCCTAATCTCCATTTGCTGTCCTGCATTTCCTATCTCTGCAGCTCTTACTACCCCTGACTGTTTTTGTTAGAGTCTGCCTTCACTTCTGTTTCATAAGCAACCTAGAGGTAGAAGCCTCCTGCTGTTCACTGCTGGTGTCCCAATGCACAGAATGTAATAGGGGCTCAAGTACCGATTGAGAAAAAAAATCATGGATTTCTGTTTTAAAAAATTGCACCCAAGTAAACTGTGAAGGGTAAATGGGTTAGGGTGAGAGGTAAGGGAAAGCAGGCAGCGGATGTAGTCAATGGGAGCATTGGGGTCTAGGTTACTCCTGAGGATCCCCAAATGTGGTTGGTTGCCTAGAGATAGTCGGTATCTGCTTCTTTGCAACAGGCATGTCCTCTTAAAGAGTAAGTCGTCTTCTCAATAGAGCACTCTGGCCTCTTTATGCAGACTGCCTCATTTGTCTGTGTGGTGTTTGCCAACAAATCAATTCTCAATCAAGGGAACTTACAGGTCAGAGTTGAACTGCCAGATAAGGTTTCTAAGGAAGCACACTGCCACATCTTCCTAACTCAGTGTAGCTGATAGCCTGGAACTGCTGACCTTTCGATTAGCAGCCAGGCCCCATCAGGGCTCCTTGCAGCTGCTGTAGCTGAGGTTAAACTACTAGAAGCAAAAGACCAAGGGCTATCTATCCAATGAGGAATGTTGGGAGGCTGGAGCCAGTGGGCAGGTGAGAGTGGTTGTTGAAAGAACTCTAGGGTGGGCATCTGGAGATTGGCTTCCACCATGACACCTCAATGCACCTCCATCTCTCCGGTTCTCCATCAAGTTACAGATGCAAACTATGGAACTGGTCAAGATGATCGATTCCCAGACCTTTCTTACCCACAGAAGAAAATTTTTGGGGTCTGCTATTCTGATAATAAGGACTCCTGTAGCATAATAGGTTAGTCACAAGGTCAGTGGTTCAAACCTGGAAGCCACACATCAGGAGAAAGATGAGCCTATCTGCTTCTATAAGATTTACTGTTTCAGAAACTTCATGGAGCAGTTTTATTGCGTTTTACACAGTCCTTGTGAGTCAGAATGGCCTCTGTGGCAGGGAGTTCATTGTGATAATGGCAAGTTGTGTTTGCTTATTTGAGACATTGTAACAAAACATCACAGTGCTGTGTTATTACAAGCCATACTGTGAATTCAGCATAAAATGCCTATTTCATTATGCCCCAGTAACACCTACCCATATCTCCAAAATAGTATGTATATATGTGCACAATCTGCTCTTTATTCAATCTAGAGATCGTGTCTAGTGTTGACAGATTTGTAGACCCTTTACAACCATTCATGAGTGACAAACCGGTGAGCTAGAAAACACAGAGGACCTTTAGGAGCAAAGAAAGACACAATCATTTGTACGAAGGAAACAGAAATGACTTCACAGATTGAATTAAGATGGAGCTGCTTATTTGCCTCCTCCCTTCTGCTTTCTATTTTCAGGCAGGTGGTACTAACCGATGCCCTGTTATCCCAGGAAAAATCTCTCAGCATCAAAAAGTAGATTACCTGTGTCCCAAGGCACGGGAAGCTTGTTCCACTGGACTGTAGGCTTCACAATAGTTCCAGCCTGGGTCACAGAAAGGAGAGTTCGAAGAAGGTGCTTGGATTTTCAGTTGGCTGCTTAATGAAGTTTTTGAGAAGATGCTTCTAGAAGCTTTATTGTTGTTGTTGTTAATTATCTTTGAGTCAGGTCCCACGCATACAATGGAACAAAATACGTGCAGGCCTGCCCCGTCTTCACAAGTGTTGTTATATTTGAGCCCATCGTTTCAGTCTCTGTCCATCTATCTCCCTGAGGATCTTCCTCCTTTGCACTGTTAATGAACATGGTCTCTTTTGATAACATGTCCAAAGTGTGTGATGCAAGGTAAGCTACCCTCCTTTCTGAGGAGCATCCTCGCTGTTCTTCTGTCAACAGATGTTTGTCTATTTTCCTGGCAGTTCATAGTACTTTCATGATTCCTCACCAGCACCATAACTGAAACACCAATTCTTCTCAGGCTTCCTTATTCATTGTACAACTTACACTAGTATATGAGGCTATTAAAAGTGCTCTCAGGTCAGGCACACCTTGCATATCTGTTATTTCCAAGCCTTCCTCTAGTTCTGATGTCATATTCTTTCTTTTATTGTCCAGATTTTTGGATTTTTCTCTCAGTATTTAGATTGGTTATGCATGATGAAAGCATAGCCCCCTGAAACAGGGTTTGCCTAATTTTAAACCCTGGAGCACCCCCTTATTCTGTCGGAACTACTGACTTGTGGTCTATGTAAAAGGTTCCTAATGAGAAAAATTAAGTATCCTCGAAGGCCCTTTGTTCCAATGTTATCCATAGTTGCTTAGGATCCGCATTGTCAGTTACCTTTGCTGCATATTCAATAAAACAAAAGTAAACATCTTTCGGGAGTTATCTTCCTTCATCCAAGATCCCTTTGACTTTCTGGCCACTTCCAGTCCACGTATTACTGCAACCCTTTTTTAATTATATTCAGTAAAATTTTATTTACAATATGATGTCAATGATAATGTTTGATAATCTTCCCATTGTATGGTCACCTTGCTTTGTGATAAACATAACTATAGATATTTTCCATTTGTTTTGCCAAGTAGCTGTCTCCAAATTTCTTTGCATAGGCTAGTGAGTTTTTGAAACAATTCAATTGGTGATCTGTCAATTCCTTGAGCTCTGTTTTTTGCCAATGCCTTCATTGCAGTTCAGAATTCTTGCTTCAATACCAGCTATTCCTGATCATAGGTGACATCTTGAAATGGCTTAATATCATTGTATTTTTTCTTTGTATGATAACTATGTATAGTCCTTACATCTTCCTTTGATGCTTCCTGCACAATTCAATATTTTGCCCATAGAATTCTTTAACTCAAGGCTTAATTTTTTTCCTTCAGTTCTTTTAACCTGATACATACTGTGAATGCTCTCCCTGTTTGGTTTCCTAATTCCAATTCTTTTCACATTATACTAGAATGCTTTACTTTGTCTTCTACAACTGTCTTTTGAAATGTTCTGTTCAGTTCTTTGACCTCATCATTTCTTCCATTTGCCTTAGCTACTGCTCTACATTCAGGAACAATTTCCACAGTCTCTTCTGACATGCACTTTGACTATTTCTGTTTTTCTTATTTTGTTTTGTTTTTAATGACTTTTTGCTTTCTACATGCTTGATGGTCCTGAGGTTGCTACAGAACTTATCTGGTTTTTAATAATTAGTGCTCAAATCTATCCTTGAGATAGTATCTAAATTTAAGTAGGATACACTTAAGGTTGAATTTTGGCTCTCATGGACTTTAATTTTCTCAACTTTAAGCTGAATTTGCATATGAGCAAGGGATGATATGTTCCCCAGTCCTTGAGAGGGGCCCTGCACTATAGTGAGCTGTGCATTGAGTTGCTAACCACAAGGTAAGCAGATGAAAATGTTCATATTTACACTCTCAGAAATCCACTGAGGTAATTCTTCTTTGTCTATTGGGTTGCTATGTATCAGAATTGACTTTATGGAAGTGAGGTTCAGCTTGTTTGGATCCTTTAATAATACTATTCAATGTTTCATTCTGTTGTGCATAGGGTCAGTTTGAGTGGGAACTTACTTGAAAGAACTTAACCACAATGACAATGCCCCAATATCTTTTTCAAAGTTATTCATTAACATAAATTCACTGCTCTCTAGGCTTCTGACCTAGTACATTATTACATACAGTGAAGGCTCTTATGCATAGAGTGGTGAAACATTAATCCTGTATAATGACTTTTATCAGGTAAGAGAGTTAACCATGCAGATATCACATCTGGGGATGAATAATTCCATTTTGGAGAATAGTGAGTGAATGAATCTAAGATTTGAAGGTTTGGATAAGCTCTACCCTGTCCTGTAGGGTTGCAACGAGTCAGCTTTGACTTGATGGCAGTGAATGTGAATGATTATCTATCATCCCAGGAGAGTAATTGATAATGTTCTCTAGCACAAAATGTCAATGATGTCTCTAAGGTGAGCCAGAGACATATATAAACCATAGATGCATGAATGGATTTGGGGGTTGCACTTCGTATTAGACCAGGTTGACTAGAGAAACAAATCCAGAGACACTAATATGTGTGTAAGAAAGAGGTTTATATCAAAGGGCAATTGTATACTGAGAAAACATCCCAGCCCCGTCCAGATCAAGTCCATTAGTCTGATATTAGCCTATGTGTCTGATAGTAGTCCATAAATTCCTCTTCAGACTTACACAGCATATGAAATGATACCAAATGCTGGAAGACCACAGGCTGGCAGATGGAAAGAGTCTTGTGGATCCAATGGCTGTGGATGCATCTCCAGGGCTCTGGCTGTCATCAGCATGGCTCCATGTGGCTTGTCAAAAGGAAGGTCTAACAGAGAGTGAGTATGCCCCGCCTCGCGGGAGCATGACAAGCTATGACCTGATTGACAGGCTAAACTCCACCCCTTCACCCTATTTATCAAGTTGACATAAAATTGTGCAATTACCACACACTTTATTCTGGCCCAAATCTAACAATAATTACTTCTTATGGCATGGCCTTGCTTGATTCTTACTCTCATGAAGAGATCATTGAAGAGAGGGGTGGTGAAAAAAACAGCAACATATAATGCAAGGCCATCAGAAAGAATAGCATCTGGGTCTTAAAGCCTTGTTTTCAAACAAGCAGCTATTTGAGTGAGATACCAACAAAATCCACATGGGAGAAGCACACCACCCTGTGGGACCGAAGGATTATAAAAAATAAAATCCAAATCTAAAGAAGGGAATGATGTCAGAGTTGAAATTGTTAACACTTGGTTTGCAGAAGGCTGTGGATGACAGTGGAAGCCAAACAACCTTTTTAATGGCCTACACATGGATTAAGCCTCTGGTGAATACCCTGTGACCATGGTTGAATGATGAGAATAGCCCTGTTATTAGACAGAGAACATTGTGAAGTTGCTGACAGCAGACATAGGTCAAATATAATATTTTATCATTGATCTCCCTTTTGACCCACTTTAAAATCTATTCCCGTTTGTTTTGTTTTTTTAAGTGAAGGGAAAATACACATTGAGTAAGGCCCTGGTAGTTTCCCTCTGACCATGGACAGGGGATGTGACTAGCCTTGCTAAAATGGAGAATGCATTAGAAAGAGGCTTGTTGCAGATGCAGTTAGGTTAAAATTTAGCACCCTTTCATTTACTCTCCCTTATGATCCATTTAAATTTGTTCTACTTTTAATATTTTCTGCTTTCTTTTCAATTGAAAATTGATCTGTCTTACTTTGTTATTGTTGTTAATTTTAGAGGGGGTTGTTTGTTTGTGTTTTAATAGTGTGTGTGTGTGTGTGTGTGAAATAATCCGTGTGTGTGTGTGTGTGTAATAATCCGTGTGTGTGTGTGTGTGTGTGTGTGTGTGTGTGTGTGTGTGTGTAATAATCCGGGATAGAAAAATTGTTAGAGACAGTATTAGTGGTTTAATGGTGTCCTGGGTGCATGGTAGAGGAGGTTGGGAGGAAATGAGGAGCACATAATGATGAGCACACGAATGAAGAAGATGTTCTAAAACTGATTGTGTTTATGATTGTATAACTCTTGTTGATGGGATTGAACTATTGAATCATGTGGTATGTGAATCAGGCCAATAAAACTGTTGAAAAATAAGCAAACACAGAGTCTAAGAAGTATGTATGATCAGCCTATCCAAGAAGAGTAAGGGGGCCAATGTGGCTAGAATTGCATGAGTGAGGGAAACAGAGCCAGCCTGCTGTCATAGCAATAATGGGGGCAGATTGTGTGTGGTGTTATGGGCTACTTCAACAATTTTGGCTTTTAGTCAGAGTGAAATGGGGCAAGGCCAATGTTGATCAGTCAGGAGATGAGATCTGACTTGAATCTTACTTGCTATATGCTTACATAGTGAGATGAGATCTGGTCTGTGCTTAATTCATTATGTACTTATTTTTTCACTTACCTAATAATTTTAACAGCAATTTAAAATTTATGCCTGAGTCAACAGCATTAGAGTTTGAAAAATGCTTTTTCTAATTTTGTCACTCATTCAGCTGACTTTCCTGGGTGAAATAGAGCTTTGTCTCATCAACTCTGGGTATTTGATTACCCAGGAATACATTTCCTGCTAGAAATTATAAATAAATGCTTAGGTCATTCCTTTTCATTGCAATTTCTTTAGGAAGCATTTCTTTTTAAAGCCCCTGGAGGCTAGTGCACCTGTGCTTCAGAGAGGTGCTCCTCACCTTGCCGTCTCCTCCGCAGGTCCTTTCTTGTAAAAAGAAAAGAAACATTGTCCTTGAATTAATTTCCAAATCACAGTGACCCTGTTCGTCAGAATATAACTTCACCCTATAATTTCCAAGGCTGTCACGTTTATGGGAGGAGTCCTGGTGGTACAATGGTTAAGGACTCTCAGCTGCTAACCAAAAGGTGAGTAGTTCAGACTCACCATGAGAGAATGGTGGGTCAGCATGCTTCTACCATTGCAGCACCAGAGTTTCTTCAACGGGGCTCATCTGGTGTGTTAGTCCAGGTAGACTAGAAAAACAAATTCATAGACACTCATATGTGTGTAAGAGAGAACTTTATATCAAAGAGTAATTGCATATATTAAGAAAATATCCCAGCCCAGCCTAGATCAAGTCTATAAGTCCAACATTAGCCCATATGTCTGACACCAGTCTGTAAATTCCTCTTCATACTCATGAGACACATGTAATGATGCTGAATGCAGGATGATCACAGGCCAGTGCGTGAAAAGTCTTGTGGATCCAGTGGTGATAGAAGCTTCTCAGCACTGGTGTGGGTCTCCACGCGGCTCCTTCAGCTCCAGGGTTCTGGCTCCATCAGCATAGTTACATGTGTCTTGTCAGAAGGAAGGTGAAGCAGACAGAGAGAGAGAGAGTATCTGGCCTCCAATGAGCTATTTATTTCCATTGCCCCTCCAAATTAGGTCATCAAACTGCAACCTGATTGACAGGCTAGACTCCACCCCTTCACACGTTGACAGGAGACTATGTAACTGCCACATATGGGATGAAAGTCTGGAATAATAATCATTTTTCTGAGATGGTTGAGGGGAGATGTTGGACAGCGTAAGACATGACAAAATAGCGATAATTTATAAATTATCAAGGGTTTATGAGGGAGGGGGTACTGCGGAGGGAGGGGGAAAATGAGGAGCTGATACCAAGGGCTCAAGTAGAATGAAAATGTTTTGAGAATGATGATGGCAACAGATGTACAAATGTGCTTGACACAATGGATGGATGGATGGATGGATGGATGGATTGTATAAGAGTTGTAGGAGACCCCAATAAAATTATTTTAAAAATAAAAAGTAATGATAATCATTTTTCTGAGTTAGCTATCATTTGGAAGCTTCTTTTGGGCAGTGCACCCATGGTAACCTGGAAGGACAGGCAAGACCCTGGAGGAGAAAATTGTCCTGGGTTTATTGGCTAGCTGAACAGATGTTGTCTCCTGATCCTTAAGAATAGCTTTGTGAAAATTCCTGCCCCCACAAGTTTCATTAGTGAGTTACATACAAATGTCCTCACCGGGTTTGCAAGGCTATGTGAAATCTTCCCCAAACTACTTTTGACTCCTTGATTCTTCTTCCATCCCCTTCCACTTTTATATTCTGGACATTATTGCAGCCCCTCTACACTACCCACTCGGAATCTCTGGGTAGCATAGATGCTTTGTTCAACAACCAATCTAAATGTTCACAGTTAGATCAACTCAACAGCCCCACAGAGGAAAAGTCTACCAATGTGTTTGCATAAAGATTGGAACCAAGAAAACCCTATGTAGCCATGGGACTCAATGACAGCAGGCATCATTTGATTTAAACTAGTCACTAAGAGCCCCAGGGTGGCAAAAATATTAAGTGTGCACCTACCACCTGAAAGGACGATAGTTCAGAGACACCTTAGGAGAAAGTCCTGGTGATCAACTCCTGAAAACCCTACAAAATGCAGTTATTCTCTGAAACATGGGTTGCAAGGAGTCAGAAATGGCTGTAAAGGAACTGTTAACTTATTTTTATATTTTGGCTTAAGCTACCCAGTGCCTCTAGACAGTTTATTTTCCATTTCCAGATTTTGTTCCTGGTGTAATTTTACCCTGTATTGTCCTTCTCAAGCTGTGCCGGTACCTATTCCATTTCACCCTTCAAGATCTTTACCTAAAATTCCTTCCCTGTTCCCCGCTCTAGCCAACACCCAAAGTTAAAATTGGGTTCTATCTTCTCTGTGTACATATACCCCTTGCATAACACACACTTAACTTTGCTCCGCCTGTTCTCAGCTGTATAAAAGTTATTTGTGTTTGTGGCACTCTCCATCGTTAGTTCCTAAGTTTCTTCAAAACAAGCTTGTTGCACCCACTTTTCAATATCCCATAGTGGTTAAAAGTAGTGTCTAGTTCATAGTAGGTGTTCAAATATGTGTAGGAAATAATTTGTACAGAAGCTGTTGAGATTTTCCAATGTTACTTCCATTAACCAACCTACACTGAGCATCTATTATTTCTCCAATGATGGGTACTTTGGAGAATACAGAAAAGGAATCAAGGCATAGATCCTGCCTTCTGGGAGGGTCCAACTTACAAAGAGAGAGAGGAAATGCACACAAATTACTGTGATACAAAGCAAGAAGTGCTAAAAACTAGAGATGAGAGAACAATAGATTAGGATCACTCTGATAATTCTCTTTGTTTCTGCCACTGATATTTTCTCTAATCACTGGTGAATCACCCCATCATTGAGGATGAGAACAACTTCACAAAGCCAGGAGGACTTCCCCTCTTCCCTAGAAACAGTGCCACAGGGATGTCCTTCTTGGGCAGAGAACAATGAGAAGCTACTTCTATGCCATAGTTCCCCTTCTTGATGAATTTGAGCTGACTTCTCACAGCTGTTAGTATCACATCACTCTCTTTTACACCAACAACCAGGACTTTTAGTTTCAAGATTCTTATAAACTTGGAATCAATACATTTGATTCTGGACTCTAGCCAAGGCTTGCCTGACAAGTCATTTCTGGATCCGTGTTTACATCGGGTTTTCAGCCAGCCTTGCAAACACATCTGGAGAGAAGGCAAACACTCATGAAGGAATGGCTGTTTCTCTAATTTCTTGCCTGTTCAGGCTGCACGCTCCCCATCTGGGCCAAGCAGGGTGCTACCTTCCTTGTTAGGATCACACTGTGCACCTAGTATCATCCCTCCTTATTAAAACAAGAGAGCTAAGAATAATCAGATGCCTCCGCAGCTCTCCCTCTCAGCTCATCTGTTTTTCCTGTTTACTTATTCATTCACTTATGTATTCATTTATTCAACAAATACTGATTAATCACCTCCCTTTTTATATACTCTGCCTATTCCCAAACGGATAGGAGGTGGTTTGTGTGATCACATGCAATGCAAAACAGGTTATCCAGGGATGAGCAGAGAAAGGAAGGAGGCGGTGTTAGCACCAGCTCCAAAGATGCTCGGGATTTGGTTCTGAATCTGCCTCAGTGGAGATTTCAGGGATTTTGCTCTCTGTTCAACCAAAACATGCAATGTGTGTGCCAAGTATAGGTTTTCCTGCAGCCGAACGTACTTATTGGCCATCCAGTAGAGTGTTTTGTTCTTGTATTGAAATGCCTTCAGAATAAAGGAAAGAATGAATTCAGTGTTCATCAGTGAATTTTAGTCATTTCCATGGCACCTAAACTGCATGGTTATTTATTTTGTGGTTTCCTTTCAAGTATGATTTCAGTTACATGTCTTTTTTTTTTTTATAAAAATGCACCCCTTCCATAAACGGGAAACTTATATAAGGTACCATAACTAGAAATTAATTGCAAGAATAAATTAAATTCTAAAACATTGCATTCCATGTAAACAACAGTGCCTGCCAACAGCTTGTGTCGTGGCATCTTCCCTTGTGTTATGAGAGAGAGTAGAACGTGCTCAGCATTAAAATCCTGCCAGCACTAAACCCAGGTACCTTTCTTTTGATTGCATCAATACAAAAAAGTAACTAAAAAAGAAAAAGGTCACTGTAGACATCAGTGTCTTATTCCCATTTTTAAGTGCCGTTCTAAATCATCTCATCCTACCTGTTCCCCTTTTACATGACAGCCCTTGCCTTGAGAAACACAGATCAATTAACTGACGCTGATATTCACTGGATAGAGTTTCTCCCTTTTCTAAAAGCAGATTTTTTTAAATTTTGCACAAAATGGGTGTATTTCAACATGTGTAACATCAAGCCACAATTGTTTGCATCCCTTGTAACGAAAAAAGGACTACTGCAAGTTGGTTGGTCCCAGAACTGTGTGTGTATGTGGGGATGGAGGGGTGTACACGCACACCACAATTACATAATCTGTTGTCAATTTGAGAGGGCTAAGAGTGAATG
>NW_022111372.1:69820252-69839240 GCF_000313985.2 Echinops telfairi
TATGTATGTATGTATTGTGATAAGAGCCATATGAGCCCCCAATAAATGATTTTTTTTAAAAAAAGAGGAGTGAAGGGGTGGAATTTAGCCTGTCAATCGGGTCTCAGCTTGATGACCTCGTTTGGAGCCGCTAAGGAGATAAATTGTTCACTGGAGGCGGAACACATGCTCACTCCCTGGGAGACATTGCAGCTGACAAGACACATGGAGCTAGTCTAATGCCCTGAGCTGGAGGGGTCACGTGGAGACCTCTGCCAGCATGAGATGCTTACAGCGCCATTGGATCCACAAGACTCCCCACCCACTGGCCTGTGATCTTCCTGCATTTGGTGGCATTGCATGTGCTTCATGAGTCTGAACAGGACTTCATAGATTGGTATCAGACATATGGGCTAATGTAGGACTTAGGGGCTTGATCTGAACTAGGCTGGAATGTTTTCTTAATGTACAATTACTCTTTATATAAAGATCTTTCTTATACACATTTGAGTGTCTCTGAATTTGTTTCTCTAGTCAACCCGGACTAACACTGTGTGTTTGTGTGCGCGCGTGTCTGTGTCTTCCAGATGAGATTTAGGAAATTCAGCAGTTGTGAATCATAGTACTTAACAATATTAACCAATTGTCCTCACACCAACTCCCACTCATGCTGACCCGCTGTGCTACAAAGTAGAACCACACCTCATATGATTTTCACAGCTGTCAGCTTTCAGAAGCAGATGATCAGGCATTTCTTCTGAGGTAACTTTGCTGGGTTCAAACTGCCAGCTTTTCAGTTCCTGAACTGTCTGCGCGAGTCAACGACTGCACACTTTGGGTGTTAGATGTTTAAAATGTCTTTTAAATGAAAGCAAACTTGGTTATACCAACATGGCTCCTTTCCCGTGGTGCACTGAGCTTTAAACGGTCCTTCAGGATAGAGGCCAGGAGGGTGAGACTTCACTTCACTTACTTTGCACATGTATCAGAGAAGACGCGTCTCTGGAGAAGGACAGTATGCTTGGTAGAGTAGAAAGGCATTGAAAAAATTAGATGGCCGCCAACAAGATGGGCTGACACCGTGGCTGCAGCACGGAGCTCAAACATCAGGACAATGTTGCGGCTGGCACGGGCCAGGCAGTGTTTCCTTCTGCATGCATTGGGTCGCTGTCAGTCAGAAGCACCTGACAACACCAGGTTAGGCAGCCATTGCCATGGCCAGTTCTAGCTGCCGTGGCAGGCTCTGTACGCAGCCCAGAGGCCCTTCCCTACCTCCTGCCTTCTTGCGCCTGCTGCCGTTCTCATCGTCCTTCCTGTCTTCCTGTCTCTCGTGTGATGTGTGCTTCGTCATTATTCATTTTGAATGCGATCCCTTGTTGCGAAGCCACTTGTTCCCAGGAGGGTTTTGTAGAGGAGATTCTACAGGGATTCTTAAATAGAGTTTTCTGAGGGAAAGTTTTAGCTTTTTCTCTCTCCAAACCACAGCAATAGACAGTCATAAGGCTGTTCCTTGTTCTTTTCCCTTGATATTAGGTTTTTATATGATTTTCACGTTTCGCCGGATCCCCTCAGCTTTTCTTAATGAGGAGTGGGAGTTGAGATGATAAAGATAGCACTCTAGTTCAGTGGTTCTCAACCTTCCTAATGTCACGACCCTTTAATACAGTATAGTTCCTCATGTCGTGCTGGCCCCGTATGTGGGCGTATCTACGTGTGGACGGACCCCCAGGAGATGGATAGAGGAGCGGTGTCTTGGTTCCTAAGACCATCGGAAATATGGTGGTAGATGACCCCTGTGAAAGGTCATTCAACCCCCAAAGGGGCTGCAACCCACAGGTCAAGAACCGTTGCTCTAAGAGATGAATTGCATTATCCAATTCTAATTAATATTGATGAGAGAAAATGGGACCCGACAGCTATGGATATGGGAACTGTGTCTGACCTCACCCACTATTCAGGGCCCAAATAATACTTTTCTCTATGCATACAGGTATACGCCCCCAAAGCCTAGCCCGTTGTCCTTCACTCTAACACATAAGGACCCTGTGCGCAGAGTAGACCCTCCTTTCCATGGTGTCACTGGGGGAGTGTGAGCCATCAGCCTTTGAGTTACTAGCTGAGCACAAACTATTTACACCATACAGAGACTGACCACCTCTTAGCACGTTAGATGGCATTTATGCAGCAAAATATCAATTTGATTCCAATTCACAGTGACTCTAGAGGACAGAGTCCAAGTGATCCAGGGGGTTCCCAGGGCTGTAAATCGTTGCATCAGCAGACTGGCTCATCTTCCTTCAATGGACGTATTTGTGTGTTGGAACTGCTGAGCTTTCACTTAGCAGCCTAGTGCTTAAACCTGTGAGCCAATCTGGGTCCTGAATATGCAGGAACTCAAAAACCCACTGCCCTCAAGTCGATTTCAGCTCATAACGACCTTGTGAGACAGAGTAGAACTGTCCCTATGGGTTTCTGAAACTGCAACTTTTTATAGCAGAACATGAAGCAAAGTATAATTTCTCCAGAAAAGATATTATTCAACTTCCAATTGCAAAGAATAGTAAGACAACAGCTTAAAGTGCAAGCAATCTGTAGTTGAGTTAGTTGTGCTTGTGATTATAAAAAATCCAAAAGCGTATGGGCCAACGAATGAGAACTAAAAAATTCCAGAAGACTTCTTGGGGGAAAAAATGTAAAAAAATAAGTGTTTCTCTAAAAAAAAATCAATATTCAATTCCACATACCTGTATGTGTTGCTGATGGTGTATTAGGAACTGCAATATGTACTAGTTCTGTTCTCACTTTATTTCATTGCCAATCCATACATTATTTATTGTAATTGTCATAACAATGTCTAATCTTTACTTAGAGCTGACATGGTACCACCAACCACTCCACATTCACTACTGCCAATGCGGTGATGACGATGTTCCCACAGTTAAGGCCATTGATGGAGGCTTAGAGAGGTGGAGTATGTTGTTTTAGGTCACACCAACACAAACAAACAAACAAAAACCCACTGCCATGGAGTCAATGATTTCTATTGACCCTGAGACTTTATAAGAGCAAACACACTCATCTTTTTCACATGAAGCATTTGGTGGGTTTGCGTCACCAACTTTGTAGCTAGCAGGGCAGCACTTACCTGAGAGAGCCACTGGGTCAAACAGGTAGTAAAAGGTAAAGATTCGAACCTAGAACTATTTAGCTTAAATGTCCTCTTCGGCATTTATGAGGGCTGGCAAATCGACAAAGCACTCATAGCCCTATTTATGATCCTTTTGAAGTTACACTGATGATATTTTCTTAATTAAAATGTTGTACTGAATTTGAATTTTTTTCTTTTCCTCAGAAGTAACTTAATTTTAACAGATTCTACCATATCTCCAGCTATAGCATGAACTTCTCAAAGCCCAATAACCAAAGTCATGTGAATTGAAATTAGAAGGAGAGTCATGGGAAAAGCAAGCCCCGATGCAGTGAGAAATCTATGCTTTGAAATAACAAAGCGTAATGGTACGTCATTTTGAGGACTGAGCCATCTGAAGAACTCTACCTTCAAAAACGAAAAATAGGAAAAATTGGAAGTACTTGATCCTGAAATCGAGACTTTCTGATATGTCACTGGATTAGCCCCACAGCCATCTTCGTAGACTATTACGATGAAGGAATGAAAGTGATGGCTGATTTGGGTTCAAAGGGAGAGAATGGCAGCACTATTAAAAGCCAGACACTTTTCTAAGAATTCAAAGTGTTTTATATGTTAAGAATGTATAGAAAATAAATTATCCTAAAAAAAAAAAAGAAAAGAAAAGAAATTATCCTGGTATGAATCTATATTTTCTTCTATCCCCAGAAATTAGATTTTTCTTTACCTCGGTCTTTACAGATGCTGACACATGTTATTTAGAAGACAAAGCAGCACCATTTCCATAGTTGACGTGCTGGTGTTGGGTAAGTTTCTGTTCTTGCGTATTTTCTTCCTCAAGGTTGTGTTTAAGAATATGAATGTCATATGTATTGGTTGTTTGTGTTGATCTGAAATTCCTGACATCTTTTTTATTATAAAGCTCCCTTTTCTCATAAAGAAAACATTGTATACAAGATGTGGCCTACGTATATCTTTCCATGAACTGGTGAATCTGAGTAGTCATCCCTATGGCAAGAGTTATTGGGCAGGAATGCACATCCAAGCCCAAAGTGAGCCAATCAGATTCAATCCCAGATACAGAATCAGTAGAAGATAAATATTAAAATGTTTACTGCAAGAAATTGGCTATGTGACTTTGGTGGCTGATTAGTTACTCAGGGCTGGTCATCAAGAAGGACTGGCTGGATGTCTTGAGCACAAACTGAGTCAGCAAATTAATTGCAAGGTCATGAATATTTTGCCAATTCAATTTAGATTGCCATTCACCTGATCTAGAATTCTTTTGCTTGTATAGATCAAGCTTCCCCATTTGTTTCACTCTTGTGGACCCCTTGCCTAAGTAGCCAACATCATAGATTCATAAGACATAAGAGCCATGCTATTCTGATGATCACTTTGACCCTGCTATGTATTGTGGGAACCAAATCCACCTTATCTCTTTAGATCAAGTGCTGCGTCTGGGCTCCTACACCCAATCAGCCGGTTGCAGGCAAGGGTCTTCATTCAATTAGGATAGTTCCCACTGTTAAACCTGGTTTACATAAAATAGCCATCACAGGTGTCTCCAGAGATGCTGGATTCCCATCAAATAATTGTTTCTTACTATTTGGTAAAAGATGTGTCCTTGGGGTCCTCCATTTGTGGATCTATAGGTTTAGGCTGATAAATATACTCTACCATGGAAATTTCCCTAAACCTTTGGATATCTTCTTCTACACTATACCAAGGTAAATCTGATACTTCAACTTGACTTAGCCATCCCAGAACCCATGCTTCAGCAAACCAACTAAATAAATGATTAGATTCTTTCCTAACCTCTTACGCTGAAACACTGAATGAAGAATCTGTGCTTAGTGGGTCCATGTCCATAAACTCAGACTGTTCCAACCTTATGTTCTTTGCACCATTATCCCACACCCTTAATAACCATTTCCACACATATTCCCCAAGGTTCTGTTTGTACGTATTAGAAAACCCTAGCCATTCTTTGAGTACAATGCACCTTTTCTGAACCTGATCTTTGTTACTAAGTGTAGTTATAGAGCTGGAAGCAATAATGGATAGTGAGAGTTTTTCCTGGGAACTTGCGGAATTATCTTGTAAGGCATCTGCCTCCAGCCATTCTCTAGATGCAGGTCCAGGTGCCATATCTATAACTTTTCAAGTATGGATAGGTGGAATAATGTTTTACAGTTCCTGTTGCTGCTGATGTGCTGTTGTTAGGTGGCATTGAGGTGGTTCCGACCCATACCAATTCTGTGCACAATGGAACAAAACACTGCATAACCCTGAACCATCCTTGGGATTGTTCCCACACCTGAGTCCATTGTTACAGCCATGAGGTTAATGAATCTTGTTGAGGGGCTCTTCTCTTTTGATGCCCCTCAATTTTACCAAGCATGATGTACTTCTCAAGGGATGGGTGTCTCCTGACAATAAATCCAAAGTATGTAAGACAAAGTCTTGCCATCCTCGCCTCTACGAAGCCCTCTGGCCATACTTCGCCCAGCACAGATGGATTTGACCTTTGAACAGTCCATAGTACTTTCAACATTCTTCTGCAGCCCCACAACTCATATGCTTTGATTCTTTTCAGTCTTCTTTATTCAGTGTCCAATTTTCACATGCATGTGAGGTAATAGAAAATACTGTGGCTTGAGTCAGACATACCATAGTCCACAAAGTATAACATCCTTGAAAATGGTCTTGTGCAGCAGATTTTCCTAAGGCTAGAATCTGTTGATCTCTTGACTACTGCTTCCATGAGCACTGATTGTGCGATCCAAGCAAGACAAATTCTTTCACAACTTCACACTTTTCTCCATTTTTCATTATCTTACTTTGATCCAATCATGAGGAGTTTGGTCTTCTTTACATTGAGTTGGACTCCATACTGATGATTGCAGACCTTGATCTTCCTCAGCAAGTTCTTCAAGACCTCCACCCTTTTGGCAAGCAAGGTGGTGTCATCTGCACATCTCAGTTTGTTTCTTCCTCCAATCGTGATGCCACATTCTTCTTCAGATAAGCCAATTTCTTTGAAAGAATTGTTATCTTTCATAAAATGTGTTGTTTTTGTTCACATATAATCCATATATAGTTTTTAAATAAATTAATCATTATTTAATTTTTTCTAAGTTCAAATTTCTAATTTACATGTATAGATAGGTATAACCCACATAAACAAACACTTACTAGGGCATCGTTAATTTTTAAAGCCATGAAAGAGACCTGATGCCAAAAGCTTTTTTTGGCATTGTCCTATGCAAGTGTAATGGTAAAGAATCTTGAACATCTCAATAAGATAAAAAACTTTCTACACAGTGCCATCAAGTTGGTTCCCACTGTTAGGAGCCTTACAGGCCTATAGCTCAGAGTAAAATGGCTCTTAGGATTTCTGAGACTATAAATCTTTACAGAAAGTTAATAACTATTCTTATTGTGTCATTAATCATTCCACATGTTTTCTATTGTGCAGCATAAAACAGACAGTTACGTGAAATCTGGGCCTTTCTATATGAATGTAAAAGCTATCTGATCCAATCCCCTTCGTGCACTGATTTAAACAAAGCACTACTCACAAAGTCACAAGCTCCTTTTGTGACCTCCAACAACTTGATCTCTGACTGTAGAATATCTATTTGAATCTTTCCTGTAAATCCTTTCAATAGCAGCTCCATATTATTTTTATTCTAGAACTTATCTGTTTCATATCCCAGTAAATTATCTATGTGAAGTTTCTTTACATGATGATAAAAATATTTCTTTTGAGAATATTTTATTCATATTTTACAAACAACAATTAAGCAAGCTGACAAAATGAAGGGAATTGAGGTTTCTCTTTGTCCTCCAAAGTAAAATAGACTGACTGAGTTATTTTTACTATTTATTTGCCTTTATATTAAAAAATTGGAAGAAAGAAAAAGACAAAATCACGATATCATAATTAAAACAAAAAGGGCCAAGAGAATGTATAAAACTGAATTGATTAAAAAAAACAAACTGAATTGATAAAAGATAATCAAGGCAAAATTTTATCTCATATTTAGAAACAACTTATCACTTTATCATATCTACACAGTAAAATAAATGAGGTATAATCTTTTAAAAGTTTTAAGAGTTGAAAATTCTGAATGCAACAGGAATGAGGCAACTACTCTCACCTCCTGATGCAGACTGGAGAAGGAAGGAGGCACCTGTGCCCTTTCCAAAGAGAGTGACTATTATTCATCAGTGGTCAACCCTGGACCCATGGGAATGTGGCTGCATGGTTTTCAGTTCTTTGGCTTATAATGTGCGCGCGCGCACACACACAATCTTGAATGGAAAGATTGATGGTTCAAATGCACCGGTCACTTGGCAAGAGAAAGATGTGGCAGTCTGCTCGTAGAGATTGCATGTTGGAAACCCTCTGGGGCAGTTCCACTCCGTTCTATAGGGTCTCTATGAATTGTGGTCTGGGTTCCATGCCACTTCTCATTAAAGAAGAGGTGAAGGGAAACACAGTTTCTAGGTGTGAGGAGAGATGGTTTGTGGTTCCATGTTTGCCACCTGGAAACACTTTCCTTGTAAGTTTGAGTAGACTTACCTCCTTCTCTGGATTCCATTACACTTGGCTGAGGGAAATGACCTTTCATTACTTTCCAGTGCATGTTTTCTGTGCTTAGCCCAGTCTGTGATTTAGGTCACATTTGTCCCAAGAAACCATGGGACACTGGGAAAAGAGAGAAAAAAGAGGCAGAACTTCCAAAGCACTCTTCTCTTTAGCAGATGGAGAACTGAAAAATACCAAATGACTTAAAAAACTTTTTTCCAGACTGTCCAAAATGTTAAACAATTTGAAAATTCTTAAAAATCCCGAACTTCTATTTGACCGCTATAGTCATTAATACTTTAGATTTTGTGGGTGTTGCTTCCCTTTTAGAAAGTTTCTTATGATCATGTTTCTTCTTACTAGTCTGCTAGAATCCAGAGGTATATACACAATTCTCAATTACATGAGAAACAAACCAAGATCTGAATAAAGATCTTCAAGAAGTTAGTTGTTACACGTATTCCTCGCCACCTTTTTTTATTCACCAGCTTGGTAATACAACAGCCCCCTGCCAAATTCCTTGCTGTTGGTTCCACATTCTCTTTTCCTCGTGACCTCCCCAGTAATTATTCATCAATATGGTGACTAACTCATAATGTTTGCCCCAATTCACTGAGCTACAAACTTCTGTAAAAGGATTATATGTAGATATTTTCTTGTAGGGCATGAATTGAAGCGATCAATAAACCCATAAATAATTTTGATTTTTCTGTGTGTGTGATGCATTCACATAACCATTAAGCATGATATATTGATCCTACTTCCTGTATTTTGTAAATTCAAACAGGCGTCAATAATAGCTATGATTACAGAAAAATGAGACTTCTGAAGCTTTGAGAGAAATTTAATGACCAGCACACACATAAAAGTCAGAGAGAGAGTCTTTTCTTTCTTAAGTGCCCTTGAAACCCATCTACTGAATTATATTCCAGCCCGCAAAGAGAATTACAAGGTTATAATGGTCTCCCACTTAACTGCAGGCATTACAAAGGTACGCGGACAAAGTCATTCTTGTGCCATGGTGAGAGAATAAAATTTCTCATGAATTTTGCGATCGCTGGCTCACCGATTCACAGGCAGCAGAACTGTATAAAGAGCCATGGCTGACAGTGATGGTGCTGTGTGAATGCCCAGTCAAGGCCAAGAACACTGCCCCCAGTGTTCTGAGACCGGGCCCCACACTCACAGGCTTGCTATTCTTCTCTTGCTCGTGCCCAGTAAGGCAACTCCCCACACCCCCCTTCGCCTTTATTGGTCACAGTTGTTTCTGTCAGGACCATCTTCTTTGCTGAGTCCCCGAGAGAGTGTTAGCTTAAGGCCTTGCCATCATCAGTTATCAGCAGAGAAATGAAATATGCCACAGGAAGACGAAATGATATTGTAGCCAAGCTACACGAGGAACCTTCACTTGCATGCACTTTTCTCTATAGCTTCTATCGGAGCCTGCTCAGTACAAACATCAGCTTTGTGGGGTAAGTAAAAGCACGAAATTGGGGAGTGGTCTTCTGTGATCACAGGCTCTGAGTCAGAACCGAGATTTAACTACTTTTCTCTGTATCACAGTGGAAATTTCGTTTGGCTTACTGGGTGTATGATGCACATTCCAGAATGTTGCCTTTTTCTTCAATTGATTTCATTATGATAGGCTAATAGAAAATGCTACTTGCTAGCACCAAAGAGCTTGCAGGCAGTGCCTGAATACATTGAATGATAACTGATAGATCGTGTATTCACCCAGTGCTGCCTGTGGAAGCAGATGGAGACAGGGTCTTATTCTCCCAGAAAGAACTAGAGTTTTAAAGAAGAAAGTGAGATCATGTTAGGGTCTCCCGATCTCCCCTTGGTAAACTGGGAAACTGGTACATTGCCATTGTGTCCAACTAGACGTGGGAACTCTGGTTTCCCTTTGAGTTCAAAGGAGAAGCTGGTACTTACAGAAAATTGCCTTTACTTGCTGAATATCAACTGCCAGAAAACATTCCCCGACAAAGTATGGTGAGGTCTTTGATGAAAATGAATTAGTCCGATTCTACTTCAGAGCTCTGGTTAGGATTGGGATACTCATGAAGTAACTAGCAAAAATAATAAGAATCACGCTGAGTAGCTAGTGGTTTAACCTTTGTCATTGTTAGCTACAGCTGAGTGGACTCCACGTCATGGCAATCCTAGGTGTGCGGAGTAGAACTGCTTCATAGGATTTTAAAGCTGTGACCTTTTAGTGGCTGAGCCACAGACCTGTCTTCTGGGCCACCTCTGGTGGCAGGGTCGCTGTAAGCTGGAATAGACTTGATGGTGGTGAGGTGGGTTTGTGCGTTGGGGCTGAAGTTGGACTTTGAATAGCCAATTGGACACCCTGGTCTTTTCTTATTCATCAGTCTGTTTCCAGACCTTACAAAATAGAATCAAGTGTGCTCGGAGTGTTATCCCATTCGCAGATGCACTGCTACATTGAGCCATGAATCAGGCAAATCACAGATGTTGTTTTCTCTTCAGATGTTACTATAATTACTCTTAATAACACCTACTTGATATGCCATTTGTTTGCCATTGATGACTTTTAAAAATTGAACAAATAATTCATGTCTTAGAACTCTATTTATACAGATTTCAATGATAAGCCTTTCTACTTTGGAGGGATAGAATATCTCCTCGGGTTATCACTATGTATTTACTCCTCAAAGACTGTCGCAAGGCACCTTCACAACCAAATCCACTACCCAGAGAATCCATTCTGACTCGTCGTGACCATCTATAGAATTTCTGAGGTTGTAAGTCTTTACAGAGACAGATAGCCTCATCTTAAGAAACTGAAAATTGGGAACCCCCATGCTGAATGGTAATGAAGCCATATTCCACTTATGCTAAAGCGTGGCTGTTATCTTTTGAGCCATATGGGCTAATGAAACCAGTTGAAGAGGCTGCCCTTCTAGAAGACTATGCTGAGTAGGGAGGTTAGCTCAGCTTCCTGGTTTACTAGTGGTCAGAATGAGACTCAGAAAAATATGGCCTGAATTACTAAAGCAGAACACGGAGAAGAACCCAAGGCTTATGTTTCTCACTCCAGAGTCAGTCCTTTTACCAGGTTCCTTCTCCAGGTGGTCCCTGTCATCTCAGAAAGGAACAAGCATCTCATCCTTGACTGGAGAGATTCTTTCTATCTGCAAATCTACGCTGCTGAAGCATATTACCGCTAGGAACACTGAACTCCCTGTTTGAACCTTGGGAACTCGATCCTCCTTGCTGATGAAAGATCGCTGGTTTCCCTCTTCCAGTGGCATTGCCTTGCAATTCTCTATTGAAGAAGGTCAAGGCTCTGCAGCCATCCCATGTCTTAGTTCTTCATACCAGCTCGTTAGGAGATTGCATACCCTGTAACAGCGGCAGTGGTATGGCTTAGTAGTGAACACATGAACCTTAGAATCAAACTGACATTTACATCCTAGTTCTACTTCTTAATTTTGTGACCTTGGGTAAATTGCATAACATTTCAAATCCTCATATTGGGAAAATCTGTGTGTGTGTGTGTGTGTGTGTGTGTGTGTGTGTGTGTGCAAGCACCTGAGTATGTGTAATCAATTACCTGGTACAATGTAATGACCGGCTCATGGGAAGCACTTAATAATTTAGCCACTGCTATTAATATTTTCATTTGTGAAAGAAGTAAAATCTCATCTGCTTTTGGTCTTAGCCATCACTGCTGCCGTTGCCGATGCAGACGGCCTTGCAGACAGTCAGCAGCCTGTGAACAACTCTATTATTTTCATCTCTTCACCAACATTTCCCAGCTGCTCTGGTGTGATGTAGTGTCGGTTTGAATCACTAGCCTGAAAAAGCAGCACAGAAATTCAAGAACATATTGAGTGTTTCTTTGCCTCATCAGCTCCATAAAATGAAAATCCCACGTCTTTTCAATCACTAGCAAACTTGATAGTGAAATTGTCATGCACATGCTATAATGTGTTCTCTGCTTCCTTCCCAAGTACAACCCAGAAAAGTAATTCTTAATATGTGGTCCCTGGAGCAGGACTCAGCCCTTTCCCAGATATGCTGTATCAGAAATTCTAGGAGAAGTTTGTGTTTTGTTCTATTTTGTTTTTCACATTTTAAAAAACATTTTATTGTGATTTGAGTGAAAGCTTACAGAGAAAATCAGTTTTCCATCAACGATTGAGACACACTTTGTTGTGTGACATTGATGGTAATCCTCACAATGTAACAGCACTCTGCTCACCTCCTCTGGTGTTTTCCATTTCCATTTGGCCTTCTTTCTTGTATTCTGAACTTTGGCCCTGAGAAAATGCTACCCTTTGGGGCTCAAATGGCTAATTGCTCTAAAGTGTGCGTCTCTCTCTGGTGTGATTGTTGTTCACCTTATAGGCTTATTGCTTGGCCAAAGGTTGGACCACAGGGGTGAGTTCAGTCCCAAACTTGAAGAGTATCTAGAGGTCATAGTCCTGGGGGAGGGGGGGGTGTCTACCAATCTCAATAGGACATAAGCCTGTACTTTTAACATAGTTTAATTTAAATAGTCTGATCTATGAAGATTATTTTGTAAACAACCATTCCATTCTCGGAAAATGTTCTTAATAGATCCCATATCTGATCTACCTGCCTCTGCCTAATTATTAGATCCCATATCTGATCTACCTGCCTCTGCCTTAATAGATCCCATTCTGATCTACCTGCCTCTGCCTAATTATTCTGTAACTATTTTTGTTTAAGTCTTTGGAACCAAAGAAGATAAAGGGACTAAAGCAAAGCAACCCAGTTGACTATTTGGGGAGAAATAGTACAGAAGACTCGGTGGGATGGATGAAGCAGTTGCTTGGTTCTTATTTTTATTTAGCTGTCGATCCCTTTTTTCTGTTACCAAAGGCATAGCAAAAACCAGCCAAGTGATTCTGATGCTCAATGTTAGAAAACATTGACTTGGAGAACCTGCCCAGTTGCTTTATATATTGAGTATTTCTTAAAGCGATGAACAGATTAAAAATGATCTTGAAGATGACTTTAGATGGCCCGTGGAGGTTGCATCAAATAGCTGAATCACATAGTGAAAGTGCCTTTTTTTAATCCTAAAATCTTTGTTTGATGCTGATAGATCTTTAATACCTCTCTAATCATTACTAATCTCTCTAATTTTCAACTGAGAGTGGAATGCAAACTCAGTGCTTTCAGGAAGCAGCAGGAGCTAGCTGGAATTTCTCAGGGTTTTAGTGTGCTTGTGTTTCTTTCTACAACTGCCTTCTATTACTGACACATTGCTCTCCTTCGTTAAAAGATGCTGAGGCATTTTCTTTGTACAGTGTAAAGTCATCTATCTAAATGTTTTATTTAAGAAAACAATGATACAGTTGGCATTTGAATATGGAAAAAGGTATGTCAGTGATGTGTGGGAGGGGATAGTGTAGGTTGAGAAATTCTGGTATAATAGAAAGAACACATTTACATGAGAACTGCAATTATATTTCTACCACTTACTAGCTGTGCTGCTTTCCTCAGCCCCAATTTTCTCATCTTTCATTTGATAATAATACTTCCAACATCATAGAAATGGTATGAAAACTGATAGATGGGAAAAGTCTGCTACAATCCTTAAGAGAGGTACTTACTATATTATTATTTCCTCAAGGGTTATTTTGAAGCAAGTTTGCTGTGTAGCCTTCGGCAGAGCATTTCTGTCTGGATTTCAGATTCCTTGTTTGTAGGATGAGGGTCAAGGAGACTTGATTATCTTGAGGGTTATTTTAGCTCTTGTTGTAAGTTGCCTTCTTGGCTCCAACTCCTGATGACTTTGTAGACAACAGAACAAAACATTGTGTAGTCCTGTGCCATCTTCATTATTCATTGTTGAGTTTGAGGCCATTGTTATATCTTTTGTGTCATTTCATTTCATAGAAAGGGTACCTCATTTTCATTCCCTCTTCATTACCAAACATGATGCCCTTTACAGGCAATTGGTCTTTCCCTGTGGCATGTCCAGAGTAATCAAGATGAAATTTCACCATTCCCACTTGCAAGGAGCATTTTGGTTGCATTTTGTTATAGATTGATCCTTTTTGTCAGTCTACACAATGTTCAGTATCCTTTGCCAACACTGCAGCTTGTTTGAGTGCATCAAACCTTCTTTTGTCTTTCTTTCTCATTTTCCAGCATTCACATATACATGAAGCAATTAAAAGGGCCATGACTTGGATCAGCTTTTTAAAACATGCTTGCTTTTTAAAACTTTAAATTGGTGTTTTGCAGCAGATTTGTAATTTATCATTTAATTTCTTGACTGCTGCCTCCATGTGCATTGCTCTATAAAAATCTATAACAAATTCAGTTTCTTCTCCATTTATCATAACTGCATTTATCAGTCCAATGGTAAGGATTTTTATCTTCTTGTACAGGTGCACTGCATACTTAAGTCTTTGACCTTCCTCAGTAAGTGCTTCAGGACATCTTCATTTGGGGGAAGCCCTGTTGTGTCAGCTACATATCACAAGTTGTTAGTGAGTCTTCCTCCCATCCTAATGTTCTGTTCTTCCAACAATCCAACTTCTCAGATTACTTTTATCATACATATTAAATATAATTAATTAATAAAATTAATGCACATATATATGTACACATATAATATGTATACACACGTGTAACTAGTATGTACATGTGTGTTATGTATATACATACAAAATAAATTCTATTTTCTCTACCTTTAAATAAGAATAGCCTAAGCATGAATAGCAATATCCCCTGGAATAAAACCTGAGTGTTTGGAAATATTATTAAAAGTGGATGAGATGTGTTAGGAAAAAAATAATAAAGTCATGAGAAATGTGGGAACTGATGTGCATTTCAGAGCTCAAAGGTAATCTCATTGTATTTTATTATCATCTGTCAAACTTAAAGCAATACTGAGACTAGAAAATAGATTGTCACAGCAGTTTCTGAGGACAATGGTTTCCAGGAGTTGGTGTAAATATATTCAGAGAGACTTGTTCCTACTTAATAACCCTCGTTTTTCCTTCTGAATTGCTGATGCGTTAGCTTATAGCATTTGAAAGGCAGTTTGTCCTTTACTGTCAAGTGAACTTGATGGAATAATAGAAAATTCTAAAAAATTCAATCAGATCTTCTTGCTTCTCTCGGGACTTTCATGGTTATTTACTCTATTTAAAGAGAAAAAGAAAAGACAGTTTTTCTTTTGTCTTGTACAAAACATTGACCAAGTTTAATAGTGTGGATTCTCGTTAGTGGATGACACATCCAGTTATTTTCTTCTCATCATTCCAGCTGATGGTATGTTTACATGGTAAAAATAATACCAGGGGGGTCACTGCAAGACTGCACTTCTGAATCCTTGTCCCATCTGGTCACTGTGAGTTAGAATCAACCCTATGGCAGTAGATTGGTTTGTTTTGTTTTATTTTATTTCTGGCAGGTTTTTTTTTTTGGGGGGGGGGGCATAAGTTTATTCCTTGATTATTCAATTCTTGTCAATCTGGAGATATAAAAACAAAGGGGGTGGGGGAGAGTGAAACTAGTTTCTTTTATCTGTAGGGAAAAGAAACTAGCTTGCATTGTCTTTTACATGACACAATTTAGTACCAGGAGCCAGATACTTTCAAATAGTGTCAGGTCTCATAAAACACTCTAGTGGGACTACCCCAATTGATTCAACAAGCATGAAATTAAGAATTAAGTAGAATATAAAAGATAAATAACTAGCTCCTTTCTGACCTGTGGAAAGCCCACCAGAACTGTGATCCGTAGGTTTTTCAGTGCCTCTGCGTGAACTCAAAGTGCCAACCTTCCTGCTAGTACCCAAGCACATTAATCTTTTGCATCACCAAGGGAGTCTGAAAATTAAATAATGTCCCAGGAATGTGCGTGGAGTCTGAGAGACGAGGGTTCAAATCTCTGTTATCTCATTGAGTTCAAGAGTCCTCATCTGTAACATGAAGATAAAATGATTCTATCTCGGAAAATTGTACTGAAATTTAATCAAGGTGATATCGTTGACAACAAGCAGACTACTACCCAGCATGTTCTCCGTGTGCAGGGTCAATTACACTAAGATAAATGCTATTAGTATCTGTGTATGGAAGCCAAACTTGAACCACAGACTCCTGAACTAACTAGCCATTATGTTGTCGCAGGAAGTGTCTGCGTCAAAATTTGAACCCAAGTAGCCTGGCGCCAGAGGCCTCTTTTCTAAAGCTTTAAAATATTAGCTTCTCAAGGCAGCCATAACAAAGTACTAGAAATTATATGACTTAAAACAGGAAAATTTAGTCTGTCACAGTTTGAGAAGCTAGAAGTCCAAAATTAAGGTGTCAACAGGACCGTGTTCTTTCTAAAGACACCAAGAAAGGAATTCTCCCCATCTAGTCCCGCTCCTGGTGGTCTCAGGTGTTCTTTGGCTTGTGAAACATAACTCTGATATAGGGTTTTATCATGGCATGACTATTTCCTCTTTTTTTCTCTCTTTTATTTATAAAGACACCTGTCATATAGGATTAGGGTCCAACTAACTGTAGAATGAATCCGTGCTAACTAATTATATCTGCAAAAACCCAATTAAATCAGAGTTCAACATATCTTTTTTAGGGACCATATTAAGCTCATAATAGTATAGCATTATTCTTGCCTTTTTTATGAGTTGAGTCATGTGAAATTGCATATACTGGCACATGACCACTTTTGACCTATAAAAAAGGTCAGTTCTTGTGGTTCTATCTAGCAAGCATTGCTACATGCCCTACTGCTGGTGGTTCTAATAACTTTGTACCTTTGAATTTCACTCTATGATATAAAGAGCACAACTTACATTATAATGTCAAGACCACTAGCTTGGCAATTAGGAGCACAGTGAACTATCGGTATCAATTTATACATTTTTAGAATAGCAGAATTAGTCGTTTTCCATATTAATTGTCAATGACAGAGTTTTTAAAAATTAGTTTGTTCAATTAATCTTTGACTGATATCTAATTCTGTCAGGACTAGCACAGGTTCGGGCCAAGCACAACTCTTTCCACAAGTTTGACAGTACTGAAATTGGTACAAATCCTGCTCAATGACAGAAGTTGGTTGATCACATATTTGAGTAGCATGCTAGTGTCAAATTGATGTGTCCACTTCTAAACACATACTTTCAATTGTGGTACTTAACGTGCTGTGGACCAGCAGTAAACAGTTCACGCAATGGCAATGGTCCGTGGACGATGCTTGGAGTAACACTAGAATCCTATGATATAGATACATTTTTACAGAAAAGGAAATGTGTACTCCATCCCATCAAAGACGTATTCAGGAGCATTAGAGATGCATATCATGAAAACAATAGAGAAATGAAAAATAAAACCAAAGCTATGTGGTACAAACAAGATTACTAAGGGCGTTTAGATAAGATAGAGAAAAGAAAGCAGCAAGTAGAGGTCTATTCATATGTTTATTTTTTAAATTGTTGTTTTATTGAAAAAAAAAAAAACTTCCTTAAAGGTAGGAAATTTGAGATAAATAAGACATAATCCCTATCTCTAGCCAGAAATGATGGAAGGAAAAAGAAGATGTTTTCAGTGGACTTAGCTTTCTCCCCTGCTGTGGCACCCACAACCTTTTGGTGTTTAGAAGGCTGCCTAGGTGGCACAAATGGTTAATTGCTCAGCTATCGGTGGTTTGAATCCACTCGTAGGTGCCTAACGATCTACCTCCAAAACGCCACAGCCTTGGAACCCCTCTGGAGTCCACTTGGATGGCGCGCCACGGGGGGCTATCATGAGTCAGAAGCTCATCAATAACACCTGATTTGCCTTTCGGGGGAGCCGAGTGCCTGGATATTGAGAATAGTTTCACTTTACTAACAAACTTTTAAATCTACCTATAATTTACACACATAATCACATACACACAATGAACTATTCTTGAGCATACAGGAAAATGAATTGTAAACAGAGTGAACCATCCCATAGAGCCACTACTTAGCTCAAGAAGTAGAATAAGAACAATAGTCCAGAGGCCCCGACATGCTGCTCATTAGCCTCCATCTCTTCACCAAAGGAAACAACTTCTAGCGCCATGGTTGTGTCGTCTTATATGACTGGAATCACACTAATGTATTCCTCTGTGTCTGACCTTTTCAGTCAATATAATACCTTCCATTGCATTACCCAACTATATATCAAAGCATCCGATGATGTTGCAATGACTCTGAGGGGGCACTGCCTACAGTGCCTACTGCCTAATCATTTTAATATATTTTTAGAGAAACACAGATGTACCAGACATATATGAAATACCGAACAAAGTAACCACTCATGGCCATTCGCAGTTTTAATATTAGGTTGTACTACAAATCTTTTGCATTATCTTTCAACTCTGGGTTTGAACAATGGTTATGGTATAAAGTAAGTAAATGCAAAAGTCAATGAAAAATGAAAATGAGTGTGGCAGTAACCAATGTGATTCCATGAACTGAGACATTGTGCACTGCTCTATAAGAAGCCTTGGTGGCATAGTGATTAAGTGTCACTTGGTAATAAAAGTCAGTGGTTCAAATCCACCAGGTGTCATTACGCATCAACTCAGCCATTAGTGCATGGATTTTTCTGGTAGGAGATGTGCTGCTCAACAGGCACATACATTCCATTAGTAAGCTACTGGAGTTATAAAAGAGTGAAATAAAAATATTAGGCTTTTTTGCTTTCAATTTTTGTATTTTTCAGATAGCTGCTAAGTTGTTAGGACATAAATATTGATAAAGTTTGGGGGACCTAACTACTTAAACTGAGCTGTTAAGTATTTCCTTTGGCAAGGAACACTGTGAAAAAAAATCTGAGACACCAAAGAACCTGATCACACCTCTGTCAGTTTGTTGAGCTGGGTGGCTTGAATGTAGCTGTGGAGCTGGAAGCTGCATAACTGGTATTTCAAAAATCAGCAGGGTCACCAAAATTGAACAGATTTCAACAGAGTTTCCACACTAAGAACAGACTACAGTGAAGGAATACGCTATTTACTTCAGGGAAACTGAAAACCTCATGAATAGCACTAGAATATTGTCAGAGACATTGCCAGAAGTCAACCCCTCCTTTTGGAAGGTATTGAAATTATGACTGAGGAAGAATTGCCTTCTCAAAGAAGAGTATGCCATAATGACATGCACAGAGTGAAGTATACCATAACGACATGGACAGAGTGAAGTATACCATAATGACATGGACAGAGTGAAGTATACTATAATGACATGCACAGAGTGAAGTATACCATAATGACAT
>NW_022111372.1:69839834-69846764 GCF_000313985.2 Echinops telfairi
GTATACTATAATGACATGGACAGAGTGAAGTATGCCACAATGACATGGACAGAGTGAAGTATACTATAATGACATGCACAGAGTGAAGTATACCACAATGACATGCGCAGAGTGAAGTATACCACAATGACATGGACAGAGTGAAGTTTTTAGGAGTAAACACTTCAGGACCTTCATTTGCTGATGGGATACAACTCCAAACAGCTGCAAACATATATTAATAATTGGAACTGAGAATGTATGAAGTGACAATCTAGGAAAATTGGAAATCATCAAAAATTAAATGAGATGCAGTTAAATTGATATCTTAGGCATTAGTGAGCTGAAATGGATGGAAATTGGCCATTTTGAATAGGAAAATCATAGGAATAACACAATCAAGAGGAAAGGCATGGCATTCATTGTCAAAAAGGACATTGAAAAATCAACATTGAGGTGCAAAATGCTGTCTGCGAAAGGATTGTATCTATTCATCTTTGAGGAAATCCAAATCAATACAACTATTACTCAAAGTTATGCACCAACCACAAAAGCTAATGATGAAGAATTTGAAGAATTCTACAGACACCTTCAGTCAGAAAATGGTTAAACATGTGATCAAGGTGGAGCCATTGGCGATTGGAATGCAAAAGTTGGAAACAAAGAGGAAGAAATAGCAGTTGGAAAACATGGCCTTAGTGATAGAAATGAAGCTGGCATTCACACGATAAAATTATGCAAGGCCAATGACTTGTTCATAGCAAATAATTTTTTCAACAACTCAAAAAAAGACTGTACACGTAGGCTTCTCCAAGTGGAATGCACAGAAATCAATTGACCACATCTATGAGAAGAGGTGATGGAGAAGCTCAGTATCAGGAACTAAAACTAAGGCAGGGGCTGACTGTAGGACACACCATCAAGTGCTCATATGTAAGGTCAGGACAATGCTGAAAAAAATTAAAACAAGTCCAAGAGGGCATAGCCATGACCGTGAGTCTATCCCACCAGAACTTCAAGGACCTCTCAAGAACAGATTTGACACATCGAACACTAATGACAGAAGATCTCGTGAGCTGTGGGAGGACATCAAGACCATCATTCATGAAGAAAGCAAAATGTCTTTTGAAAGACAGGAAATATAGAAAGGCCCAAAGTGGATGTCAGAAGAGACTGGTCAGCTTGTTCTTAATCACAGAGTAACTAAGGCAAATGGAAGAAATGCTGACATCAAAGAGCTGACTAAAAAAGTTCAAAGGGCATCTTGAGAAGAGAAAGCCAAATATTGTAATGAAATGTGCAAAGACCTAGAGTTAGAAAACCAAAAAAGCAAGAACATGTTCAGCATATCTTAAACTGAAAGAACTAAAACAACCAAAAAATCGAAGCATCTAGTTTAAATCTTGAAAGATTCTAATGGCAAAAGATTGACTGGTGCAGAAAGCATGAAGAGAAGATAGAAAGAATACACAGTCACTGCACCCAGGAAAATGAAGCAGCATCCCCCATTTCAGGAGGTAGCACAGGAGCAACAAGCAATGATGCTGAAGGAAGACGCTCAAGCTGCAATGAAAGCATTACGCGAAAATAAGGCTCCAGGAATTGATAGAATTGCAATATTAATCATTCTAGTACACAAAATGGATTCAGATTTTGTGGAGTTTAAAGTGTAATTCAGGAGTTCTTGGCAGTTGCAAATGGTTAACTGGCTCAACAGCTAACCAAAATATGAGAAAGTCCACCTGGAGGCACCTCTGAAGAAAAGGTCTGGCCCCCTCCTGAAAATAATCAACCACTGAAACTGTTATAGAGTATAATTCTACTCGAACACACGTGAAGTCAGCATGCGTTCGAATGGACTAGATAGCAACTGGAAATTGGCTACAGCATAATGAAATTTGGGGGATCCTATGTAAAACAAAAATAGGAAATTATAAACACAAAATTAAGTTTTAGAATAAAAAAACTCTTTGCCATTGAGTCAATTCTGACACACAGAGACTCTGTAAGCCAGGGTACAATTGTCCCTGTGGGTTTCTGAGATTGTAAATCTTTACCAAAGTAGAATGCGTTGAATTTCTACTGCAGAGCTACTGATGGTTTTGAACTGCTGACCTTGAAGTTAACAGTCCAATGCATAAACACTACACCTTCGGGAGAATAGTTATTGCAAATGAGAAAATACATTACAACAAATTATAAAATTCTACAATTGAAATATTATAAAATTCCAAAGATGAAAAATTACTCCAATATCACAAAATTTTAAAAATTAAAAAAAGTTGTATTAATCACTGTCTTTTTTACCCATACAGTATTCCTTTTCTATATTTGTAGCTGGATACTCCTTGTTTCCTCCTGCATGACACTTTGGTGTTATCACCTTCTCTGGAGAAAATAGATCATTCATGCTTTGATCTATAATGGTCTATCAAACTGGTTTTAAAACTCTAAAGAATTTAGAAAAGTTCCTTTAAATCTTCCACTTATCAAATGAGAAATGACAGTAAAAAATACTTAATGACCTGAAATTTCAAAACATTGTAAACTGTACCAAAAAAATGACTTGAAATACCCTTTCGATTGATGACATTCATTTATTGCTTATCAACAATATCCTGGTTGTAGTGGTTTATTATGAGTTTTCTTTATTCTTTTTTTATTCATTTTATTGGGCACTCATACAATTCTTATCATAATCCATACATACATCCATTGTGTCAAGCACTTTTGTACATTTGTTGCCATCATCATTCTCAAAACATTTGTTTTCTACTTGAGCCCTTGGGATCAGCTCTTGGTATCATTTTCCCCCTCCCTCCCCGCTTCCCCTCCCCCATCAACCCTTGATAATGTATAAATTATTATTATTTTGTCATATCTTACACCATGCGACATCTCCCTTCACCCACTTCTCTGCAGTCAGTCCCCCAGGGAGGAGGTTATAGTAGATCCTTGTAACTGGTTCCCCCTTTCTCCCTCACTTTCCCTCCACCCTCCTGGTATCGCCACTCTCCCCACTGGTCCTGAAGGGATCATCTGTCCTGGATCCCCTGTTTCCAGCTCCTATCTATACCAGTGTACATCCTCCGGTCAGCCAGATTTGTAAGGTCAAATTGGTATCATGTATCATTGGTATCAATTTGGAAGGTCAAATTGGTATCAGTGGAGGGGGGGAAACATTCAAGAACTAGAGGAAAATTGTATGTTTCATCATTGCTACACTGCACCCTGACTGGCTCATCTCCTCCTGGCAGCCCTTCTGCAAGGGCCCATCTGTGGGAAATTGGAGTTCTGTGTATTCTTGTTGGGTTCTTCTAAATCATTATCGCAGGTAAGAGTAGAAGCCATTCTTATCCTGGCACAGCTAACAGCTACTTAACTATATTAACCCAAATCACATAAGAATTCTCCATAAAACTCAGGCAAAATGTATTCTCAATTTTCAATAGGCTTTGCTTGCATCACACAAATTTTGATAGGCCCTATTTTCATCATTGCATTCAATTTTTTTGCTAAATCTCTCTTTATGGTTTCTTCTTGATCCACGACTTATTCAGATGTGTATTACATAGTTTTCAAATTTAGGAGCAAATAGTTTCCAGTAACCTTTCTGCTGCTTATTTCTAGCTTGGTAGCCCAAGACAAACACCCTACATTTTCAATCCCTTGAAATGTGTCAAGATGTGCTTTGTTTGGTAACTATTTCCATAGAATATCTTGTTATAGGAAATTGTATTCTGTTTGTGTTGGGTATACCCACCCACACATATGTATTCAACATAAACATTGCCTAGCTTTGTTGGGTGTATGAAGCATTCTGCCCAAATATGCAATAGGCTTATACAGCCATTTACAGGTTAAGCCATGTTAAAAATTCTTTGCCTATTTTTATAATTATTTTAGTCTCAAACTTTAGTGTATTAAGACTCACTGTTCTTTTATAATATTCATTGAAGATATTTTCTGCATATTTTCCACTTCTCTTTGACTTTATTTACAGTATTCATGGGTTTTACTTTCCCATGGTGAAGTTTTGTTTTGTTTATTTTTTACTAATGTAGTGAATGTGTCAACTTTTCTTTTATGATATTTGAATGTTTTGGGCCTTGGCTCTAATTATAGAGAAATTCACTTATGTTTTTTTCTAGTACTTTTGAAGTTTTATTTTTTACATTGATATTTTGATCCATTACATTTCTTCTTGTATATGACATAATGTATCCAACATTATCATTTTCCAAAGATGATCATCCAGTTATTCCAAATTTGTTTAAAAGAATATCTTTTCCTAAGTTATTTGAAATGCTGCTATCATACTAGATTTCTATTCTACTTTTCCCTTTGTCAATCTGTCTCAGAAAAGTCAATGCCACCCAGTCTTAATAAAACAGGTCTTGCAGTATTAATATCTGTAGAATTACTAGACATTCATCATAGCTTTTCTTTTTCACTATGTTCCTACGTATTCTTGTGTATTTATTTTTATATTACACTTTATCCTCAAAACTTCTAGCTTCATGAAGAGGTGTGTCAATACGTTTGTTTGGATTCCTTTACATTTATAAGTTAAGAAGGAAAACTGATATATTGAGCATCCTATGCAAGAACAAGGATTATCATTCTACTTATTCAAATCTACCTTTGTATCTTTCAGGATAAATCGATGTTTTCTTCATACCGTGTTTGAACATTTCTTGTTGTTTACTTATAAATAATGAATCTTTTTTGAATTACAATAAAGTTCTTATTTTGTATTTTCATTGTGAGAGTGTGGGCATTTGTAGAATTATAGGTTTTCTTTTGCCTCATTTTTTGCTTTTGTCTGGAATTATACTTTGTCCCCTATGAAGATTTCAGCCCCTGTGTTCTTATTGTTTCTATTTGCTTAGTGAATCTTTGTCCACTTCTTTCTTTTTAGCCTTTGGATTCACTACATTTTAAATGATCAATGTCTCTGTTATGGAACGATGAGCTAGTTTTTAATTAGTGAACCAATTTGAAACTTTCTTCATTTAAATAGATGAGGTAACTCATTCACATATAGTGATATGACTAATGTGTTTAGTCTCAAATCTATCTCTTACATTTTATTTTGTTTATCTTCTTTGTTTTTTACCCCTTTTGAGATTTTACGAAGATTTGTTTTTTAATTTTGGTGTTTAATTTTATACCTTTATAGTGTCATTGGTTTCCTTTCGTCTTAATCATCTTTTCACTATCTCAGAACGTTCCTTTGATCCCTAGACGCTGAATGAATTACAATGTCAAAGATGCTCTTGATCTTAAGTCCTACTTTCACAGGGCTGACATCATAAGTACCATAAAGTGTGTGCTTTCAGAGAAGCAAATTATTTTCTCAAAGTTCTGAGGCCAGAAGTCTAACTCATGGCATCAGCATAGATATACTTTCTTAGGAGCTTTCATAGTCTCTCTGATCTTCGGGCCAAAATTAAAATAAAACCAATTTCCATCAAATTGATTCAGACTCATGGCAACCCAATGTGTTACCGAGTAGAGCGATTCTATAAGGGCTATAAGGGTGTTCTTGATGGTCATCTTTATGCAATAAGATTACCAGAACTTCCTTCCATGGTGTCATTGGGTGGTTTGGAACAACTAACCTTTAAAGTTAGTATTTGAGGACTAACCATTTGTGCCACCAAGGACCTCAACTTCTGATAGCCTTAGGCATTCCTTGGCATTTCTTGACATGTGGTCAGATCTTCTGATGTCATCTTCCACTGCATGTGACTCTGTTTCCTTCTATAAAAGTATGACTTCATTAACTTCACTGATAATGTCTCCAAGGGAGAATTCTCTTTCCCTAAGCAAGGTCACAGAGGCTTGTATTTCAACATATCTTGTTGCAAGGACAGAATTGAATCCATAATTCTCCACTCACTCACGGAGCTCCAATAACTTGACTTTCTCACTGTTTCAAGGTTTGCTGCTGTTGTTAGTTGCCATTGAGTGGTTTCTGACACGCAGCACCTTATGCACAGCAGAAAGAAACACAGCCTGGGCCTGGCCATGCTCACAATTGCTCCCTGCGCTGGAACTCATTGTGAAACACTGTGGCGATCCCGTGGCGAGGACCTTCCTCTGCTTTGCTGCCCCTCTACTTTACCAAGCTTGCTGTCCTTCTCCACAGACTGCTGTCTCCTGACAATATGTCAAAGCATGAGATGAAGTCTCACAATCCTTGCCTCCAGTGAGCACTTTGGCTGCAGTATTTCTTCCAAGACAAGTTTGTTTGTCCTTTTAGCAGTCCAAGGTCCTTTCAGTAATTTTCCTCAGCACCACAATTCAAATACATCAATTTTTCTTTGGTATTCCTTATTCAATGTCCAAATTTCACGTGCATATGAAGCAACTGAAAAGTACTGTGGCTTGGATAGGTACACCATAGTATTCAAAGTAACTTCTTTGCTTTTCAACACTTTAAAGAGTTCTTGTGCAGCAGAGTTACTCCCATGAAATGTGTCATTTTGCTCTTGACTGCTGCTTCAATAAGCAATGATGCTAGATGTCCAAATTTAGGACTATGGCTCCAAATTCCGCTCTATTGAAAGGCATAGCTCTTTGTTGGCTCTGGAGATAGGCTTTGTCCCCTTGCAACATCTGTAGGCCCAGTGTCCCTTGGAGATTCCCATTGGTCTTGACATCAATATTATATGGGTCTACGACAGCAATTCTCAACCTGTGGGTCACGACCCCTTTGGGAGTCGAACGACCCTTTCATAGGGGTTTCCCAATTCATAACAGTAGCAAAATTACAGTTATGAAGTAGAATGAAAATAATTTTATGGTTGGGGGTCACCACATTATGAGGAACTGTATTAAAGGGTCACGGCATTAGAAAACCTCCACTGTCTAGGAAGCTTTCAGCACAAGGATCTTATGTCCAAAGGCTCTGTTCTGGGCTCTCCTTTCTTGGTGGTACCGATA
>NW_022111372.1:69847571-69849836 GCF_000313985.2 Echinops telfairi
CCAGTTTTCACATTGCATGAGGCAAAAGAGAGGTATAAAGAATTGACGGAGTATGTTTCTGGAACCTGGGGCTTCAAAATCTCTTCTAAATAAGAAGGCAACTAGAATTCACTTTTTATTCTTATAATTCTGGCAAGACATTGAGAGTGAGAGAGAGTTAATCCTAAATTGTACCAGAGAACAGTGACTACTTTGCAGAATTCTGGTGTAGAAGTTGGTTCCAATAACTTTCCTTGAATTCAGGGTCAAGAAACACTTGTGTGAAAGGTAACGGGGACTGTGTTCTGGTGAACTAATGATAAGTTCAGGAACACTCTTGAACAAAAACGGGCTGGAGAATGGATTGTTAGAGAAATGACTCTAAAGCGGCTCTCTGGGGCTAAAGGATAAGCCAGATGGCACCCCATTTGAACAATGGGGAGTACAACTGTAGCTATTTACATTTCTGTCTGAGGCAGTGCCTGTCTTTCTGTCGGATGGTTTCTTTGCTCAGGATTATTAACTTGAGCAGGGAGAAGCTACCACCAAATGATATTTTAATGGCTAGCATTAAAAATGTGCTACTTTTGTTGTGGCTTTATTGCAAAAACAGATCTCAGTCATATTGCAGACATACTGTTGGATCTTTCTCAAGAACAAAATTGTAACAATAGTTTGGGACATAAATACTGACCCAATTCTCCCTTTCAAAGATGATTCAATTAAGCAAATGGTCAGCAAATTCTTGCTTTGCACATGGCACTGGGCTAGGTACTGTGGGCATATAAATGAGAATAAAATATAAATTATGACCCCACGACACATGATTTTGTGAAGAGTATTCCAACAGCTATACATGATAAGTTTTATATGAAATAAGAATAATAACAATATAAATAAACCACCTTACCCACGTTTCCAGTGGCTGACTTTTTTTATCCATGCTTTTAGGATACTTTGGGTCAAGAAAGAAAGAAAAGCCTACAAAACTCTATCTTAGAATGGCTAAACCTCTTGTAGAATTAGACAAATGTAATTAGCAATGATGAAAACATGATAGACTGACTGAAAAGTGGACTTTTGATTGTGTGGATATATGATAAGAGGGCATCTATAGGTCTAGAAGTCAAACAATAATTTCTATAAAGTGTCATTTTACTGCAAAATCCTTAACAAATAGAAAGTGAGTCATCAAAGAAAGGCATTTTTAGCTTGAGCAATAGAATACATGAATACTCAGAGAAGAGAATATATAGGCATACCCTCATAGTTTGGGGGAAAGCCACAAAAAATAATGACACTATGGAATACAAGAAGAAAGAGAACATGACAAAGCTCAGAATGAAGAATGGATTCTTACAGGAGGTTTTACTTGATCTCAGTCTTGCAGATTGGGTATATTCTTCAGGAAGAAATGGTTGGAGAAGACCAAGGGTGAGCAAACAAGTGAAGCACTGGACTTGCTAGGTGGAATCTTGAAGAGGGAAATGATGTGTCTGCTTGGGTTCGTAAAAGCTGAGGAGGCAAAGATGGTGTGCGACTAGTCATGGAGGGTGTTAACTTAGACTCTATGCACTAAGAAATGGAAGAAAATATGATGTGGCAAATAATGCAATAAAACTGGTGCGTCAAAAGGCTATTTCTGTTTATCTTCAAGCCTTGAAGCTGAGAAGCAACAAACCCCACATGGAAGAAGCACACCAGCCTGTGTGATCATGAGGTGTCCATGGAATCAGGTCTCAGGCCTCAAAGACCCAAAACAAAACAAGCAACAAGCTTTTCAATGGGAATGAGTGGAGATCCAAATCCCATCTGTAGTCAATTGGACTCCTTTGTGTCAGAATGGCCACAAGGAAGAGAAGAGCCAGTCAGGATGCAGTACAGCAACGATGAAACGTATAACCTCCCTCTAATTCTTTAATGCTTCCTCCTCCCCCATTACCATGACCCCAATTCTATCTAACAATCTGGCTAGACCAGAACATGTATACTGTTACAGATAAGAGCTCAAAACACAGGGATTCCAGAACAGATAAACCCCTCAGGACCAATAAGGGGAGCAGCTATACTAGGAGGGTAAGGGTAGGTAGGGGGGGTAGTTAGGGGGAACCGATCACAATGATCGACATAATGGCCCCCATCCCAGGGGGATGGACAGCAGCAAAGTGGGTGGAATGAGACAGAAGTCAGTGTAAGACATGAAAAAATATATATTAATTATCAAGGGGGCATGTGGCAGGAATGGAGCATAGGAGAGGGAAGGGGAAAATGAGAAGCTGATGCCAG
>NW_022111372.1:69850754-69851952 GCF_000313985.2 Echinops telfairi
TGTCCAAGGCTACAAGCTTTACAGAGCAAAGTGCTACATCTTCCTCCCACAACATTAGTGGTGGATTCGAGTGACTGGCCTTTGGAGTACATGCCAAGCATATTTCCACCAGGGTTTTTTGTGGCTGGTAGAGAAATAGAGAACATTTGTCTTATTTCCAGGGAACTTGAATTTCTTTTTGATTAGTCTAGTGTTTCCTAAAGTAGGTGATATTGGCCGACTGGGGGTTGGGATGGGGCACTGGGTTAGTCAAAGGGGGCCTGCAGATACTTATACTTTATTCTGGATTATGGGCTATAGGATAAAGTGTCTAATTTAAAGGGAGGGAGAGGGGGTGCTGAGAAATTTTATTTTTCTGAAAAGGAGTGGCAGGCCAGATAAGTTTGGGAGCCTATGGCTTAGTCATTAACTTACAAGACTTGGAAGACTAAATTGCTCAACTACTTTGAAAATCATTCATATTCCATTATATATTTAATCAACAGTCAGGACGAAACCTGAAGACTGAGCCACACAAAAGATGTAAAATGGCATGAAGTCTAGCTGTCGAACACAGTTCTGTATTGTCTTGCCATGCCCATGCTCCTGGCTTATTTCCACAGACATTGAAATTTCATCCAAGAAGGTGAATGATTCGAAGCAGCATCAAGTCCGAGCACTTCATCACTCAGGAACCCTTGGAAAGAACTTTCCCCACATATATTGCCAACACTGGAAGAAGAAAAAGAAAACAACCCTACTTAGAAGCACAACACCTTAAGTCTATGTCTAGGTTGATTTTTAGACATTATCCACACATGTATAGTCAATAGCTGCTTAGATTTAAAAAAGGGGGGGAATTAGAATCTGTAAGAGGAAACGACTCTGGTTGAAAGTGATGTAGTAAGCATAGTCTCACAATGCTATGTGTGTGTGGGGGGCGGGGTGAGGCTTCCCTTCATCCTTACCCCCTGAGGAGACAAAATAACGGGATTCGTGCCAGTGGGTCAAGATCCAAATGTAGCACATGAGCTCATTCCTGGTGCAGGTAGGAGGTCCCAGTGAACAGCGTGTTCTGTAAAACCTGGGGAGCAGGGAGGGCTGACCATATGTTCCCCCTTGCCATTTCTCCTTGTCGTTTTCCACTCCCCTTCCCCCTGCCAGTGACTGATAAGCACACGCTGAGCAATCCTTCCAAAAGGGGAACACAAGCTATAAA
>NW_022111372.1:69852731-69854702 GCF_000313985.2 Echinops telfairi
CACATGAGACTCTACTCCATGCAATGATTTGAAAGCATGGAAATTTTTTCTAGAGTAAATCCCACATGTATTATAAGAAAATAGTTCTTGTACCTGATGTGAATATGTGTGTGAATTTTAAACTGAGATGATGCATCATCATTTGAGCTCCTTAGTTAGTGAATGCTTTCTTTCATTACATTTTAAGCTAGCTTACCTTTCTGATTCATCACTCTATTATTCATTTTTAATTTATTCACATTTACTTCACTATATGATTTTATGAAGAGCATTGTCCTTGAAAAAACAAGTTCTTTTTGAACAGATTCAAGTAATATATTTTTAAAATAACATTCATGAGGTTCTGCCCCAACTGATCCAAGACTAAACTTAGCCTCGTGGACGAGTTGTGCTGCTAGAGAACAATGGTCGTCTAGTCTAGAAGGGCCACACTGGGTCTGCATGTGGTTTGGGTTTAGCACAGCATCTACTGTTGCTAAGCTAAACCAAACCCCGAAACTAGCTAGCATTCTTAGAATATTCTGTCTGCTTCTCCCACAGGAATTACTGTTTTTCCTATAACCATACTTCTGGGAATTAAAATGTTGTCTAGTATACATAGACTTTTAGAAGCACTGTTGGTTTCATCATCATCACTTTAATATTTTGATGTCTATCTGATGAGCTTTGTTGTATGGCTGTACCCAAGTAAGTTATAAAACATTATTTACAGAAAATCCCAGAGCATGCATAGCTCTACAACAAAGTTTTCCGATAGTATTGAGGTTCCTTTTAAAGTGTTTGAATTATATTTTTATCGCTTTGTATGGAACCTTTAAAAGTGTGCTTTTTAAATCATATATACACACACACACATATATATAGTAAAACACATCTTCTCTCTGCCAAAGTGTAAATGATGCAGAATCATACAAAGTAAGCATCTAGTTCTTTTTATAATTTTCATTTCGTGGTTAAAATTCTCTGATTATATACTCCCACTATATTCCATCAGACACTTTAACATAATTATCATAGTTATTTTAAAATGTTTGTCCTCTAAATTCAACATCTGGGCTACTTCTACTGACTGATTTTTCTCTTCATTTCAGCTCATGTTTTCCTGCCTCTTTCCCATTTCATAATTGTTGGTAACATGCTGTACATTGAGTGTAAAAATATCTGTGAAAAATGTAAAAACTATGAATTCCTTGAAAAGAGCATATCCCGTTTTCTGCAGACCACTGGTGTGGAAAGTTGAATAAATCTAATCCACAACTAGTCTAGATCTAGAATTTGTCACAGCTCTAGTTAAAATCAGAATCCCATCGGCTCCAAAACTTTTGAGGGTGGGATCAAAAAAATTCCCTTGAACAGGGTTTAGCCTCTGATTACTTCTGAAATATACTTACAGTCCAGCTTCGAGAGATTCTGATTGTGGGAGAACTCCCTGCTCTGTCATGTAGCCCCATTTTTTGAGGTAGTGGAAAGTTCTCTTTGTTCTCCAACTAGTTTTCTATGCCATGGAAAATCTCTTGACTTTGCTGTCTTGCCCCAGCTCTTGCTGTTTTATGTTTGGCGAAGGTGCTGTGCTGTTCAGAGGCAGTCTCTCTCAGACGGTCTGCTCTGTCCCCAGAGTTTGGTGTACTAACCCTGTGCACTTGGTGAAAGTGATATGGAAAATAGTGGTCAGGTGGCTGGAGACTTGTTCGTTCAGGATTATGATTTATCACGCTAGTCCTCCACAGGTCGAAAAAGATTGTTACAACTTGGGCTCAATTCCTTTAATAACTCTTACCTCTGACTAGCTGGCTTCTTCTTTTGCCATCCCTTAGGTGTTTCACAGCTGTGACCCTCTCCTGCCCTAGGAAGAGCACATCCATGTTTGTTTACCTCACTTAGAGTCTGTGTGTCTGCAGCATCTGGTTTTTGGTTTTGTTTTTAGTATGATTTCACAGCTGATCTAGTTGTATCTCATTATAAGTTCTCTTC
>NW_022111372.1:69855300-69856639 GCF_000313985.2 Echinops telfairi
TAATATATCATGGAGGTAAAAAACACATTATTGAACTTATATAGTGCTCCATTGTATTGACTGAACTTCCATTTACTAAGCCACTTCTTACTAATGGCCATTTAGGTATTGAGCATTTCAGTATTTTAATTAATATATCCATGAATAATTTTATAAATGTACACAGATTTTGATGAGCAATTCAAAGGTTGAATTCCAAAAGTAAAACTATTGCTGTTGTTGTTGTTGTTGTTGTTGTTGTTGTTAGGTATCATTGAGTCAGTTCCAACCCATAACAACCCTGGGCACTACAGAAAGAAACACGGCCCAGGCCTGCGCTATCCTCACAATTGTCCCTGTGCGTGAGCCCACTGCTACAGCCCCTGTGTCAATCCCACTCCTTGAGGCCCTCCCTATTTTTCACTGCTTCTCCACGTCACCAAACATGATGTCCTTCTCCAGAGACTGGTGTCAGCTGACAACATGTCCAAAGACAGGAAGATGACGTCTCACCATCCTTTTCGCTAATGAGTAAAGTAAAACAGCTAGTTTTAAAGGAGTTCATTTGAAAAGATAAGTTTAAATATAACCTAGCCATTTCCTAACACTCTGGGGAGATGTTACGATTATCATCATAATATTTCTGGGATGCCTTGACTACTTGTGAACATTTGTTGGACTTTAACCCCTGGTACAAATGCTTGAGACCCGAATTGCCAAAAGTAAGTTCTATGGACCACTAGCCCCACAAATATTCCATACAAAGGGGTTTTGTGGTCCAATTAGAAATGGAAGCCCCGTATATAATATTTTTACTCAAAGATTCAGGATTTACTTTCGTGTAGTAAAGATTCTGTGAAGCTTTACAGAAGAGCAATCCATTTAACTCTGTTTTACTGATTTCTCTATACATTTATTCAAGGTAGCCTCTTATTCCCTATCATCTATTGACACTTGGTAGAAAAAAAACACACTTTGGGAGATGCTGCTCTAAAATATGTAGCTCTTTCAAAATACATGTAGACATGTGCCTGTTTTTTCTATGCCTTTCCTAGTGATTTGGTTTGCAGCACTTTTCAGTGAGCTGCTCTTTTCTCCTATTCTGCTATTTCAGAAAGGCCTTTGCTTACAAATTAAGTGATTCCATATTGTTAGCATTGTTTATAGATTAGAAGTAAGCACACTTTAAGGGAGGGCCTACGTAGTTCTCCACTGAGTCAATAATGAGAGCTTTTAGTGCCTGCCAATTATCAAACCTATTGCCTTCTTGCATGAATCATTGCTTTTTTAAAAAATCATTTTATTAGGGGCTCATACAACTCTTATCACAATCCATACATCAATTGTGTAAAGCACATTT
>NW_022111372.1:69858462-69859477 GCF_000313985.2 Echinops telfairi
TTATCTTAACAACAGACTGCAAAGACACTATTATTTTCACTGAACCACTGAAGAACCTGGATCCAAGTTGTGGTAAAAAAAAATTTTTTAATTACAAAACAAAAGAAAAAAATATTGGTAGAGCTAATTTTAAAAGATATAGTCCCAATCTCTAAGTCTTTCTTAATGGTCAAATCATTGTACCCACCGTGTGGTGTTGAATATGTATACATGATCGATAAAGAGGAAAGAAGAGGAGGAGGAGAAGGAGGAGGAAAGAAGATAAAAATCTAACTACTCAAGGATGTTATTTTGATATTGCAGATTAACCAGATTGAAATTCAGGGATAAAAGATTAGACCAAACTGGGGAAAAATTTCCACTCGTCAGTCTTTCCTACAGATTCTTTGTCATACTTACTGTAATCCTTCACTGGAGCTTCCGTTCATATCAGCTGTAGAACAGAAACATTCCTCACTTATCGACATGGATAGGTTCCAAAAAGGTGGTTGTTATGTGAAATCAGCATTATGTGAGAGTCATATCTGTTTTGTTGGTATTCTTCGATCTCTGCTGTGGTTACTCACTGTCTGTAAGCTTCTCCTGAAATCCTTGGGATGCACTTGGCACAGTGGGCCCCCCTTCCCTATCACATCGTCCCTACCACTGGAAACTTACTGAAGTGGTGGTGGTGGTGGTGGTGGTGAATGGTCCAGGTTACTCATCACTCCCAATACTTGCTCTGGAACGGGATCCTTCTGTCCTCTCTCTGCTTCAGCTCCACTAGCCCATGTGGCCCCCTTCCATCTCCCCACTTCCTGCCTCCCTTCACAGACTTTCCAGAACTTTCAGAACTCAGGCTCAACCTGCCCACCCTCAACTCCTCCTTATCCCACTGTCACCTCATGCCTTCTGTGGCTAGACTCACACATCACAGTCCAGTGGGAAAAGCCATCCCAAAGCCTACTGGCTACTGTCCCTCAAGTGATGTGGCCACTTCTGGATCCTCTAGAATAGCATTTAGAGTGCCCCCTGG
>NW_022111372.1:69870964-69883806 GCF_000313985.2 Echinops telfairi
CTGCTTGATCCTTGGTATCAGCTCCTCATTTTTACCCCTCCCGACCCAATCCCCACTCCCTCATGAACCCTTGATAATTTATAAATCATTATTATTTTGTCATATCTTACACTGTCCAATGTCTCCCTTCACCCACTTTTCTGTTGTCTGCCCCCCAGGGTGGAAGTTATATGTAGATCCTTGTAATTGGTTCCCCGCTCTCTACCCCACCTTCCCTCAACCCTCCCGGTATCGCCACTCTCATCACTGGTCCTGAAGGGATCATCTTTCCTGGCTTCCCTGTGTTCCCAGTTCCTATCTATACCAGTGTACATCCTTTGGTCTAGCTAGATTTGTAAGGTAGAATTGGGATCATGATAATGGGTGGGAAGGAAGCATTTAAGAACTAGAGGAAATTTGTATGTTTCATCATTGCTAAACTACACCCTGACTGGCTCAACTCCTCACAACCCTTCTGTAAGGCTATATTGCCTTACAGTTGTAAGGCAACAGTTGCCTTCTGTAAGGCTATGCCCATTTGCCTACAAATGTGCCTTGGGTCCCCAATCTGTTCTCCCCCTTATTCACAATGATTTGGTTTATTTGTTCTTTGATGCCTGATCCCTGATCCCTTCGACACCTCATGATAACACAGGCTGGTGTGCTTCTTCCATGTGGGATTTGTTCCTTCTCAACTAGGTGGCTGCTTGTTTATTTTCAAGCTTTTGAGAACCCAAACACTATATCTTTTGAAAGCCGGACACCATCAGCTTTCTTCACCACATTTGCTTATGCACCCATTAGTCTTCAGCGATTGTATCGGGAAGGTGAGCACACAATGGTATGATTTTTTGTTGAATTCTCTAATTTCTTCAACACTAGCTTTGTGCTTGGTGCATAAATTTGAATAATAGTTGCACTGACTGGATTTCCTTAAAGGGGAATAGCTATAATCCACTACCAAAAGCTTTTTATTTCATGATGTATTTTAGCAAGATCATTTCCAACGGTGAATACCATGTCATTCCTAGTCAGTCATTATTTTCTGATTCAAAATGGCCAATACCAGTCCATTTCAACCCACTAATGCCTAGGATATAAGTTTACATGCTTTCCATTTCATTTCAATGACTTTCCACTTTCCTAAATTCATACTTTGCACATTTCAAGTTACAATCATTGCAGCTGTCTCTCTTGCCCCTGTGTCTTGCTCCATAAACCAATAAAGATCCCCAAAGTGTCACTCCCACAGGCTTTATTACTCATGTACCATGGTCAGTTCTTCTAAGAAATCATCTCGTCAGTCATATTTTGAGTACCCTCAAATTTGAGGGGTTCATCTACCAGCAATGTATCTGACATTGTTCTGTTTCTGTTGTTCAGGCTTTCAGTATTTGAAAATGCTTTGAATCCTTGCATAAGGACTTTAGCAGCTTCTCCTCTGCCGTGGGTAGCCAAGTTCTTCTTCATTGTCTGTTCTTAATCTGAAAGCTCCGCTGAAACCTGTTCACTTTGGGTGACCCTGCTGGCACTTGAAAAACCAGTGACATAGCTTTCAGCAGCACATAAGCCACCACAGTCTGACAAACTTACAGACAAATGGTGGCCCAGCCCTACCAGATGCCAACCATTCTCCTAATTTTAATCTAACCCCTAAAAGACCACATGGTAGCAATTAAAAATAAACCATAAGGAGACTTGTGGTATTGAAAATCAAGGATATTATTTTGAGGACTAGCCATATAGTTCCATGAAAAACTTATAAAACATAATGTTTGCTCACATATACGATATTGTGGCATAGTATATAGATAAACTAAGAACCTTATAAGACAATTGGACTTATATTGGACCAGATGATATGAAAGTTAACTAAAAGTGAAAATATTGCAAACATCATTGTAAATATAGCTAAGCAACGACAAAAATAAAGACAATCCTAAGAGACAAAAACAAAAGAGGAATGAGAAAGAAGAGAGAGATAGAGCCAGAATATATCTGATTCCCTGATATGGAGTGAGTGCTGGGAATGGCAGACAGAACTTCCAGTGTCCTGACATCTGAGTTGGTTGGGTGGTTGGTTGGTTGGTTGGTTGGTTGGTTGGTTGGTTGGTTGGTTGGTTGTTTTTAGTTGTTTTGGTGGGGGGGGGGTTGTTTTGTTTTGTTTTTTAGTTTAGTGTGCAGGGGACTTCTCAGATGACACAAACAGCTGACATTTTTTACTGAATAGTATTTGGTGACTAACCAAAGGTAATCCTATCTCAGCATAATTAGAAAAAGTAATAGAAATAGAAAAATTAGCTACCAACTTCATTCATATGGAAAGGAAAAAACTCAGAATAAAGAAAACACTACTAAAAACCAAAAACAAAGTAGGAGGCCTCTCACTCCCTGATTTCAAAACCCATTATATAGTCATGGTAATCAAAATTTTATTGGTAAAATGATAGATTTGTAAACCAATGGATTAGAAAGGAGAACCCAGAAAATCAAGCTCCTATAGACACATTGTTGTTGACAAAGGACTAAAACACATTATACATTCTACTTGACATGATTAAAATTTGGAATGATATGATACTTATATTCAATCCCAATTAATAGCAAAAATATGCCTATAAGTTTAAAAAAATCCAAAAATAAATTCTTTTTAAAATCTTTTAAAAGGGTTAAAATAAGCATCCACAGATTGGGAAGATAAGCATCCACAGATTGGCCTGGACTGGAGACCCAATGCCCATCTGTAGACAATTTGACAATTGTCAGATAAAAAGCTAATTTAAAAATCCATAAACAACTGCAATACCTTATCATGAAAACACAAATAACCCAATAATTAATGAGCACAGACATGAGAGACAATTAACTAAAGATGATATTGTGGCAGCCAAACATAATATGAAGATATGCTCATAGTATATGCTATGAGACAAATACAAATTAAAATTATACTAACATATCACTTCACGACAACACTCAGCAAAATTTAGAAAAGAAGCAAAATGGTAGAGGATGTGGAGAAACTGGAATGCTCACACATTGCTGGTAGGAATGCAGAATTGTACAAGTATTATGTGACCCCTCTGTGAGAGGATGTCCAATTGTCTACAGATGGGCATTGGGTCTCCAGTCCAGGCCCACCCCCACTCCCCATTCACCTTGGATATGGTTTTGTTCTGGGTCTTAGATGTGTGATACCTGATCCCATCGACACCTCATGATCACACAGGCTGGTGTGTTTCTTCAATGTGGGCTTTGTTGCTCTCAAGTAGATGGCCACTTGTTTATCTTCAAGCCTTTAAGACCCCAGATGCTATATCTTTTGATAGCCGGGCACCATCAGCTTTCTTCACCACATTTGCTTATGCACCCATTTTTTCTTCAGTGATCGTGTTGGGAAGGTGAGCATCACAGAATGCTGGATGGTTAGAACAAAGTGTTCTTGTGTTGAGGGAGTACTTGAGTTGAGACCCAATGTTCATCTGCAACCTTAATTCTTGACATATAGATATGTGTACCTACTTCTATACCCCTCTCGTTATATATGTATTTACATAAGTGCATGCCTGTATTTAGGCCTTTATAAATGTGCTTTGCCTCCTGATTCTGTCCTCTATTTCCTTGTACTTTCATCTTGTCCCACCATCAAGTTCGGGCTTCATTTGGGCCAAACAACCTTCCTTCCATTGATTATACTTCACTGTTTTTCCCTTGACCCTGGGTTGGTTATCCCCTTCCTTTCTCCCACCTCCCCTTTTCCTGTATCCCCCCCCAAAAAAAAAATTGGTCCATTCTTTTCATATCTGAATTATTTGTCCCACCTATCTTATCTAGATAGACATGCAGATACATTAATAAGTGGAAAAACTTGGCAAAGGCAAGTAGCACAACAAAGGAAGTCAAAACCAGCAAAACAAAATAACAATAACAACAACAAAAAACGCTGACAAAAATGGAAAAGTGTGTAATAGTTCAAGGTCTGATTTTTGGCCTTTATGAGTGTTTTCCAGTCGAGTCTGATTGGGTGCCACACTCTGTCTCCAAAGTCTATTTTTGGTATTCTCCGGGGCTTTCATCACTGCTCCCCCTGCTGCTCTGCTGCATGCCCTCAGTGCCATGCCCCAGCGTGATGGGGCCAGACCATGCACTATTCCTGCACTGTCTCCAGTGCTGTCTCCCACAGTTCCATGGTTCAGTGAGGGATGCTGTGTCTCCTGGTGGGACCAGCCCTATCGTCCTCCCCTTGCATAGTCTACTTTGAGCAGGAACATCATCCTTGGGGCTTGATGGGCCAGGAGGTCCTCTCCTCCCTCTCCATCCCTTTTTGTTTCTCCCATTGCTCTAATCCTACACGCCCCTCTCCCCAAACTATAGCCCCAGTGCTGTCCTCTGAAGTGCATTCCTCTGAGGGTGGGGGTGTCCACATAATTGGGGTTGGAGCTGGCCCCACAGACCTCTTTAGGTATCAGAGTTATACTAGCTTCATAGAAAGAGTTTGGGAGTTTTCCGACTTTTTATATGTTCTGGAAGAGTTTGTGTGAGATTGGTGTCAGTTCTTCCCTGAATGCTTGGTAGAATTCTGTGAATCCGTCTGGTCTGGGGGAATTTTTTGTTGGTAATCGCTTGATAACCTTGTCAATTTCTTCTATTGCTATGGGTCTGTTGAGGTTCTTGACGTCCATCTGGGACAGTATAAGAAGGGATTGTTTTTCCAAGTTTGTCCTTGTCTTCCAAGTTGTTGAATTTGTTAGAGTGCAGGCCTTCATTGTACTGTGTAATTATCCTTTTGATGTCATTAGGGTCTGTTGTAATGTTCCCTCATCCCTCATCCTTTGTTCCTTCCTTTCTTTATTAAGTCTGCCAGTGGTCTATTAATTCTGTTAATCCTTTCAAAGAATCGCTTTCAGATACATCCATTTTTTCCATAGTTTTCTTGTTTTCCCTCTCCTCTATCTCAGCTTTGATTTTTTATTATTTATTTCCTTTTGCTATTAGTTGTTCTGTTGACTCTGTTCTAATTGGTGTAAGTTTTGTGCCAGCATATCAAAAATAAGTGTCTCTTCCTTTTTCACGTGTATGTATATTGCTATCCGCCTTCTGCTGAAAAAATGCCTTTGTTGTGTCCCAAAGAGTTTGGGATGTCATATTTTCATTCTCATTGGTTTCTAAAACTTCCCGATTTCATCTCTGATCGAGGCCAATACCCACTCCTTTTGCAACAGAGAGTTATTTATCCTCCAATTGGTTGTCCTTGTTTCCTTTATCGTCCTTTTGTTGATTTCCTCAGGTTTGACTTTTGTCCCAGCATGTGGTCTAGCTTCAAGTATGTGCCCTGTAGGCTTGAAAAGAATGTGAATTTTTTTGCATTTGGGTGGAAAGCTCTGAAAATATCTCTCAGGTCAAGTCGTCCAATTGTGCTGTTTAAATATGCAGCCTCCATGTTAAGTTTCTTTCCCTGTGATCTGTTTTTTTTTACAGAGAGTGGTGTATTAAAGTCACCTACTATAATTGGTGAGTCTGTGATTTCTTTTTTCATCTTTTGGAGTGTTTGATTTAAGAATTCCGTGGGTCTCTTATTGGGTGTGTATCTATTGATTATGCTCACTGGTTCTTGGTCTACTGTTCCCTTGAGCATTATATAGTGCCCTTTCTCGTCCCTTGTTATGCCTTTAACCTTGAGATCAATTTTGTCAGAGATTAAAATTGCTGCCCCTGCTGTTTTTGCATTGCCATTTGCTTGGTATATTTTTCTCTAGCCTTTATTTCTCAACCTGATTTTGTCTGCAAGCTTGAGATGTGTCTGTTGTAGGCAGATCGATGGGTTATGTTTTCTGAGACAGTCTGTTAGCCTCTGCCTTTTAATGCCTGAGTTCAGTCTATTGATATTCAATGTCATTACATCCATCTGTGGACTCTGTGATGTCATTTTGTACCTTTTGCATTGGGTGTTTTCCTACCTACCTATCTTTGTGTGTGTGTGTGTGTGTTTCATTCTTGCCTTCTTTCCGCTATTGAGCTAACGCTATCTTGGGGACTGTTTTCTCTTTGTCGCCCTCTGGGTGGAGTTGTTCTACACTTGATCTTAGCCAAAAGGCTGAGAAGCGATTAGGGTGGATTTGTTCTTTATGACGGTCTCTTACTTGCGCTTGCTGAGTGTTGATCTTCTGCCCATACTGGGTCTGCAAGGATCTTTTGAAGGGCTGGGTTTCTTTTTATGTATTCTTTGAGTTTTTCCTTGTCTGAAAAGACTCTTACTTCTTCATCTATCTTAATAGATAATTTGGCCGGGTATAGTATTCTTGGGTTTGTGTTATTTTCCTTCAATTTTTGGAATATGTTACTCCACTCCCTCCTCTTCTTCATCATGTCCACTGCTAGGTCTGAACATATTCTTATTTGGGTAGCTTTATAAGTGACTATTTGTTTTTCCCTAGCTGCACTTATAATTTTCTCCTTTTCCTCATAGTTGGATAATTTGAATATTATGTGTCTTGGTGAATTCTTCTTGGGATTCAGTATGTCTGGTGTTCTTTTGGCCTCCTGAATTGTTGCCTGGTTTTCATTTAGTAAGCTGGGGAAGTTTCCCTCTAAGAATTATTTCACTATTTCCATTATTGACTTCTTTGTTGTGTCTCGTTCTGGTAGTCCAATTATTCTAATATTGTTCCTATTCATAGTATCAGACATGGCTCTCAGGTTTTCTTCAACTTCTCTGATTGTCTTATTTGACTGATTTTCCCATTTGATGAGGTCTGCTTGTTTATCTTCTAGGTCACTGGTTTGGGTCTCTTCCTCCTCAAGTCTGTTGACAGAGTCTGTTAATTTGCTAGTGGATTTTGTTATTTCATCACTTGGGTCTTGTACTTCCCTTTGGTGAGTTGCCATTATCTCCTCTATCATTTCAACCTTTTCTGTATTGCTTCACTCATATCCTGTATGACTTCAAGCAGCATTCTTAAGATTTCTTTCTATGACAGGTCAATGTCAGCTTCTTATATGCATGTCATTAGGTTTATGACTCCTTCCAGTATTGTCTTCTGTTTCTCCTGCTTCTCGTTGAGGTTGTTGGGGCTGGTTGCTGTTATGAGTTGTTTAATAGGAGGCTGGCGCTATCTTCGAGTGTCAAAACACACTGTGCTTTCTCTTGGGGGACTCGTATGAGTGCTTTCATGAACTACCTGCAGGTAGCTGCACTGGGAGTGGGCTATTGTATCTTCCTGAGGTTTCACTCTTACCCTCACCAACCAGTAATGTTATTTGGAATGTGAATTGGATAGTCCTTTCACAGCATGCTGGTCGGGTGGTTGTGGGCACACGAGGATGGCGTTTCACTAGCTGATCTCTCAGAAGGCCATAGTGGTGTGTGTTATGGGGCTTGGAGCACCTCGGGTGGCATGTGTGTTTCCCTGTGCAACTGGAGTGCAATAGAGGATGTGTGGGTTTAGCCTCCTTGGTATAGAGCACCTTAGATGGCAGGTGGAATTACCCTAGTAAGAGAGATTGCCCTTGAAGTAGGGCACATGTTCCTGCAGCAGCATGGAGCATCACAAACAGTGGCAGGAGTTCCCCCAGTCACTTGTAGGGTCTTTGGTGTAGGTGGGAGTTACCCAGCCATTTGAAGGGGAGATTCCCCCAGCTGCTTGGCATATGGTGGAGGATGGGTGTGATTTCCCCAGCTGCGTGTAATACTAACAAGTGTGGGCAGGAACTCGCCCAAATGGGCACTAAGACCTGCCCTAGGCGGAGGGGAGTGGCCTGGAGGAAAGTAGTGGCTTGTGAAAGGAAATATAGGGAGAATAGGAGAAAAATAGAGAAAGGAGATAACAAAGACGAGAGCAAAAAATACTTGCTAACACAGACGCAAAAAAATAAAAAAAAAGACAAAACAAAGAGTCAAAAAAAGAAAACAACAAAAAGGAGAAACTGAATCTGCTGAGACTGGTGGGAAAGAGAGAAGTGATAGAAGAAGAGAGAAAAGAAGAAAAAGCCAAAGAAGAAGAAAAAAGAGAAGAAAAGAATAAACATAGAGAAAGAGATAGCTGAGCCCTGTACTGTGACATGTGCAGCACTGTCACAGAAGGCAGGCTGCAGCTCTCCCCATTGGGTGGACAGAGTTTCCCTAGCAGAAGGTAGAGAGCTGGAAACCCACAGTGGCATGTGGGAGGAAATAAAGGATGAGGAAATAAACAGAACAGAAAAAAAAGTGAGCAAAGAAAGAAAGAAACAGAAGGGGAAAAACACAATTATGCTTGCTAAGATTGACTGTGGTGGGAAAGAGAAGAAAAAATAAAGAGTAAGGAGATAGCTGATCCCTGATTGCCTGAATGTGAGGCCAGAGGGGTTTAATCCTTGCCCCCAAATGGCAGGTTACTGTGCCCTTTTAGCATAGGGTTCTACCAGTGCTGGGAAGAATTGCCCTTGTTGGCAAGATGACCATAGAGACCAGACTGAGGTTTCCACAGCAGTGTGGAATGCTATAGAGGGCTGTCACAGCTGCATTGTGTGGTGTGCAGCATTCCCACAGAGGGCAGAATGGAGTTCCCCCTGCCATTTGGGTGGAGTTGCCCTAGACAGAGGGTAGTGGCCTGGAAGCCAGAAGTAGCGCATGAAAGGAAAGAGAGGGAGAGAAGAGGGGGAAAGAAGAAAAAAGAAAGAAAAAGAGAAGAACAGAAACTGTGCCCATTGAGACAGACTGTGGTGTGAAAGATAGAAAGAAGAGAGAAGAAGAAGAAAAGAACAAGAATAGTAATTAAGAAGATAACAGAGGCTTGATGGCCTGATTGTGGGACTGGTATAGGAGGGAACTGGCTAAGGCAGCTGCCCCCTGGTCTGACCATCAGAAAGCAAGAGACCTGAGAACTAGAAAGGCGAGGCTCACTGAGCCATTTATCTCTCCACCCTTCAATTAACCCCACATGTGTTTATCAGCCAGTTTGGCAAAATAAGCTAACTCAGACACTCAGCAGCAACCCTATAAGTATCAGACCTTCCTGATTGATAAAATTAGTCTTAAACTAATAGTTTCTTTAGACCAACTCTAATAACCTTCAAAAGATTAGTTTAATGTACAAAATACTTAGCTTACTCTCAGAGCAAAGTGCAACACATTTTAAAACATCTAAACATTTTGAAAGGAAGGCAATACAATCCACATACTCAACAACATATACAATTCTGAATTTCCAGCAGCAGTTAGAGAGGGAAAAAAAATCTGACCCCAAACATGAGAAAATTAGGCAATATAAACAGATTCAGAAATGGCAGTGTTGATGGAGTTAGCAGAAAATAACCATAAAAACTGTGAATATTGTAGAACCCTCTTAAAGAAAATGTAAACACGCTGATAAGAGAACCAAATAGACCATTTAGAGTTGAAATATATATTCTATTTAACATTCTAAAAATAACTATCTGCGATTAATAGCAGATTTTTTCAGAAGTAAAAAATGGTTATCTTAAAGATGAACCAGTACAAACTATTCAGAGTAAAGCAAAGAGAAAACTAAAATATTGGGTGGGAGCAGGAACTGATTCAGTGAACCACGGCAAAAATAAGAAGTCAATTAATTATGTGTAAGTAAAGCCTTAGAAAGGAAAGTAGAAAGAATAAAATTATTTGAAGTAACAATGGCTAAAATGTTTTCAAAATTATAAATTCACAAATTCAAGTACTCAAACTCCCCAAGTACCATAAACATAAAGAAAACTACATCATGGCACATTATAATTAAGATCTATAACTCAGTGAAGAAGAAAAAGACAACTTAAAACTAATAGGAGTGAAAAATGCTACTACAATACCTAAAGAGAAGCAAAATATAAATTATTATTCACAGAAATAATAATCATATGCATAGAAATTTCCAAATAAAATACTAGAACTGAAAAGTGAATTTAAGAATACAAAAAGATAAATAAACAAAAATTCTTTACATTTTATGTGAGGAAAAATAACTGGATATTTAATTTTAAATATTACTTAAAGGAATTTAAAATTAACAATATGTCATCTACAAAGCACTGATAGGTTTTTTTTTTTAAGGCACTTAAATAAAGATACGCCTATAGGCAAGTAAAATAAGGCAGAGTGAGGAGGGGGCACAGTGTTGGGGAAGGGTAAGAGGGAGATGATGTCAAGGAGTCCATATAGAAAACCAATGTTTGGAAATGGATTGTGGTAACAATTGTATAATTCTACTTGACATGATTGAAATATGGAACAATATGTCATATGTATCAAATCCCAACTAATAAAATAAATAAAAGTTGATAACTGAGAGAGGAAAAATAAGATAGAACAAGTTTATGAATTAGAAAATTCCATGTTATGAAGATATCAGTTCCATTGAAAATGGGTTCTCAAAATCCCAAGTAGGTTTTATTTATTGTAGCAACTTAACAGAGGATTCTAAAAGTTATATGGAAGTGCAAAGGACCTAACAGAGCCCAAGGAATTTTAAAAAGAAAGAACAAAGTAGATAACTTACATTACCTGATTTTTAGAATTACAATAAGGTAACTATAATCAAGATAATAAGGTGACTGTAATCAAGGTAGTGTAGTATTGACATACAAATAAATGGAAGAGAATAAAGATGACAGGAGTAGACATTAAGCCATGCAGTCAATATAACTTGATGAAGTCATCAAGATAGCTCAAGCTAGAGACAACTTTTCAGTAAATGCTACTAGAACAACTGGCTCCGCATATGGGGAATAAATGAACCCTGACAAATAAACATGGAGAAAAATTTACTCACACCAGATTTTCAGGTTGAACTAAAACTATGAAAGCCAATTAAGATAGCATTTTTCTGTGTTTATAATTTTAAAGCTAAAAAGAAAATGTTAAAACAATTTATGAAGAATTAGAAGTATCATTACAGAAAGCAAACAGAATTAGACAAAAAAGAACTTTAGAAAGTAGATAAGAAGATTATAAGACCTGAGTGGGAAAAAAATCAAAGTTAGAATAAAATATTTGAAGGAAAGAAGGAGGAGGAGGAGGAGAAAAATAAGATTCAGGTAGCTTTTAAAAAGAATCAGACAGGATTTCAGGAATAAAAAGAAAATCAATAACATAAAGAACTTAGTATATTAAACAACAAAAGAGTCGGCCAACCTGGCCGATAAACACTTGGGGCTAATTAAAGGGCGGAGGGATAAATGGCTCCGTGAGACTTGCCTTTTGAGTTCTCGGGTCTCTTGCTTTGTGATGGTCAGATCAGGGTGCAGCTGCCTTTACCAGTTCCCTATTTTAGCTGGCAAGGCTCACTTCCTGCAAGACATCCCTGAGGAGAAACCACAAGGACCTAACCCGATGCAGCCCTGGGTGCTGGAGCAGCCGTGTGAAGACCCCTGCCAGCACTGAGATGCTTACATGCTCACTGATTTAGCTTTCCTCCTGCAGTCGGCATCATTGTGTCTGTTTTGTGGGATGGCAGAAGACTTTGTGGATTGGTGTCGGACATATGGGTTCATGTTGGACTTGTGGGCTTGGGAAGCACAGAGTTGGGATATTTTCTTGATGTGCACTTAACATTTATATAAAACTCTCTCTTATACATGAGTTTCTGTGGATTTGTTTCTCTAAAGTACCTAGACTAACACACAGAGGGAGGGGAGAATTAGTGAATTGGAGCACAGATACCAAGAAATTATGCAAAGTCCAGAGCAGTGAGTTAATGCAACAGAAATTTCAATAAGAACAATAATAAATTTAAAGGTAGGAAAGAAGGACTAGAAAAAGAAGAGAAACGAGCAGGAGAGAGAGAATGAGACCTGTAAGAACTGTTATTGTGAAATCTCAGAGTAACTAGAATGAGATTCAGAAAACTGAAGGTTGGGCCATCTGGAGACAAAGAGTAAAAATTCAGTATAAAAGTTCAATAAGAAACTCATAAATAATATATAAAATAGACAACTAACTAGTAACTTTTTAATCACAAAAAGTAGAAAAACTGTGAAGGACTTTAAGGCTCTAGAGAAAAACAACATTTAGCTTAGAAATCTATGTGTAGCAAAAGTATCATTTAAGAATGAATTTTTTTTAGTTCAAATTGATGCGGAAGAAAGTGAAAATAAGTTTGAAGTACGACTTTGAGTTTATCCCACCTGAACTTGAGTATATCCCACCTCAATTTAGAGATCATCTCAAGAATAAGTTTGATGTACTGAGCACCAACATCCAGGGACCAAATGTGTTGTGGAATAACATTAAGGACAACATACATGAAGAAAACAAAGCACATTAAAAAGATAGGAAAGAAAGAAAAGACCAAAATGGATATCAATGGAGACAGTTGTGGTAGTTACATAATTTCATGTCAATTGGAAGATACATCAAAGTGTCAGAGTGGCCTTCAACCTGCCCATCAGGTCACAGCCTGATGGTGCCTCCTTGCGGGCACGGCCTTCTCATAAAGAGGGAACTTTCCCTTGTCTCTGTGCCTTCATCTCTCTGCTTGCTAGGCACTCTGATAGCTGCTGGAGCCCTGTAATATTGTGCACCGACTTTGGATCCACACAACTTTATACCCAAATGTCTGTGACGTTCCTGCATTGTGCATCATTGCATGTGGCTACATGAGTCTGAAGAGGGACTAATGGAATAGTACCAACTTATGGACTTGAATTGGACTGGGATGGGGTATGTTTTTATATATAATTACTTCATGACATAAAGCTCTTCCTTGGACATTGGGCCTCCACTCAAGTACTCCGTCAACACAAGAATAATTTCTTCTATTAAATTGGCATTCTATGATGCTCACTTTCCCGACACAACCACTGAAGACAAAGCGGGTGAATAAGCAAATGTGGTGAAGAAAGCTGATGGTGCCCGGCTATCAAAAGATATAGCG
>NW_022111372.1:69884685-69903379 GCF_000313985.2 Echinops telfairi
TTGAGAATGATGTACAAATGCGCTTTACACAATTGATGTGTGTATGGATTGCGATAACAGTTGTATGAGCCCCTAATAAAAGGTTTTAAAAAAAAAATCAACATACCAAAAAATAAATAAATAAATAAATAATGAAAAAATAAAGCTCTTCCTTAAACATATCTGAGTATCACTGGATTTGTTTATCTAGTCAATCGGGCCTAACATAACTGTAAAACATGCTCTTGAATGAAGATTAATGAAAGCAAATGAAAGAAATTATGAATTAAAGAACTTAACAGAAGATTTCAAAGGGTGACTAGAGAAGACAGAATATGGAGTCATAAATAAATATGCAAAGGCTTGGAGTTAAAACAATCAAAAGGGAAGAACATATTCAGCATTTCTCAAGTTGACAGAATTGAGGTAGGGGGTGGGGAATAGAATTTTGAGTTGCAATATCAAAAGTTTCTTTAACAGTGGGTCTCAACCTGTGGGTCACCATCCCTTTGGGGGTCAAACGTCCCTTTCACAGAGGTATCCAGATTCATAACAGTAGCCAAATTACAGTTATGAAGTAGCAACAAAAATTATGGTTGGGTGGTCACTACAACATGAGGAACTGTATTAAAGGGTCGTGGCATTAGGAAGGTTGAGAACCATTGTTCTATAAGCAAAATATTGAACAATGCATCAAAAGATTGAGTATAGAGATCACATTTATATAATATCAAAATAATAAAGAAGTTTAGCCAATCACATCAAATGAATTTTAGTATAACTTGATACATTTTAAATGTATTTTAATGTTAACATTTATAATAGAAACAACATAAGGTGACTAGTAGTAAAACAAACAAAATTTATATAATGGACATAATATAGAACTTTAATAGAAGATGTAGAAAGATAAATAATAGATAGAATTGGGGTTGTGATAGTGGGGTGGTGGTGGGAAGCATTAAAGAACTAGAGGAAAGTTGTATGTTTCATCGGTGCTATACTGCACCCTGACTGGCTGGTCTCCTCCCCACGACCTTCTGTAAGGGGTGTCCAATTGTTTACAGATGGGCTTTGGGTCTCCACTCCACCCTACCCCTCATTCACAATGATATGATTTTTTGTTCTGGGTCTTTGATGCCTGATACCTGATCTATCGACACTTCACAAATCTGGCTAAACCAGAGCATGTACACAGGTACAGATAAGAGCTGGAAACACAGAGAATTGAGGACAGATACACCTCTTAGGACCAATATTGAGAGTAGCCATACCAGGAGGGTAAGGGGAAAGTGAGGGGAGAAAGGGGAAACCAATCACAATGATCTAATTATAACCCATCCCAGGGGGGTGGACAACAGAAAAGTGGGTGAAGGGGACATTGGTCAATGTAAGACATGAAAAATTATAATAATTTATGAATTATAAAGGGTTCATAAAGGAGGAAGGGTGGGGGAGGGAAGGAGGGGAAAATATGAGAAGCTGATACCAAGAGCTCAAATAGAAAGAAAGTGTTTTGAGAATGATGATAGCAACAAATGTACAAATGTGCTTGACACAATGGTTGGATGGATTGTGATGAGTTGTATGAGCCACCAATAAAATGATTTTTTTTTAAAAGCAAGATAAATAATAAAGGAAGACATCATGTTCAGGGATGAGAAATGCCAATATCAAAAAGCTAATTTTCTCAAAATTAATTTTAAAAATTCCATTCAATTCCAAAAAAAATTGGAAGATGTGGGCTATCTGCAGGTAAATGTGACCTAGTTAGTGTAGCCACCCAAAAGTACTCACAAGCGTTTGCCAAACCTTCAGTCAACAGCTTTGTGGGCAGTTGTGTAGCAACATTTAACTGAGTGGCCACCTTAAGCTTCATTTATGATCTAAAATGTTTTCTCAATTATACACTTAATTTATATTTAATAAGGTAGTAAAATTTAATAACATGCCATTTGATTGTTTGATATAGATATGGCAAAGAGCTGCCATGTAGACGATGAACATTAGTATTAACTTCTGCAAAGTAATTTTAATCATGAGCTATTAAATTTCAACTAATAAGATTCTTTGAGAGAACAGACATGGAAATGCCTGGCAACACTCCTAGTGCTGCAGCATTCTCTCGACTTATGTTTGGGCTTATTGTTGCAGCTGCTGTTGTCAGTCCATTTTATTGGGGTCGTCCTCTTTTTCACTGCCCTTCTCCTTTACCAAGCATGGTGTCCTTCTCTAGTGCCTGTTCTCTCCTGATAACCTGTCTGAAGGCTGTCAGACCAACTGTTGGCATCCATGCTTCTAAGAAGCATCTGGTTGGACTTTTCCCAAGACTTCTTCCAATATGGTTGAATCAACTGTATTGGTGAACTAGTCTCTGAACAGGAGGAAGAGGAAGAGGACTGGGGCAACCTGATCTGCCATGTTTGCTAATCTCTGGCACCCTGGCTGATTTTAAGCTCCGAATAGTTAAATACCAGGATTTATTTAACTTTTTGAATATTTAGCAATTCTTGAATATTTAGCAATCATCTCCACAAGCTGGTAAGGGCTGCTTTGGAGACCACTGAATGAACAGATCAATAAAAAAGAATAGGAGCTCCAGAAACTGGCCACACTAGTAAGGAAACTAGATCTAAGACAGACATAGCATCAGAAATGGAAAGATTATTAGATAGTGAGTTACAGAAAAATGATATAAAATCAATTAAATTAGATCTCAATCTCACACATTTACAAAATTTGATTCAGCTTGCATTAATGACTTAAATATTAAAAGCAACAATTCTAATAATCTAAAGGGGAAATACAGGGGAATATGCTTTTAACCTTGAAGGAGAAAAGGCTTTCTTTAAAATGAATAAAATATAAAAGAATAAAATATAAAGATTGATATACTAATACATTAAAATTTAAATTTTATCCTAAGAAAAGGCATCTCAAAGAAAGGTTAAAAATATGCCACAGAATTGGAAAAATAACTTGCAATTTATGAACAAGCAAGCATTACGATCAAAAATTAATTTGTAATGCATAAAATTCAACATCCACAGAAAAGGACAGATAGAAATGAAGGCAAATGTGTGCTACGTACAAGACGCTGTGGTCAGCACTCAACTGATGGTAGGAAAAAATAGACGTAATTCTGTCCACAGGATGTTCCCAGACCAGTGAGAGAGAAAAGTAAGATGCAATAAATAGGAAAACAAATAAATATGTAATGTCAAGTTGAATACATTTCTTCAAAGATAATAAATATGGCAATGTTTTGGGAAACAATGGAGCATCTGCCTAGATTAAGTGACCACAGAAAAATCACTAGAAAAATCAGATTTAAGCTCACATTGAGTTTGGGGCAGAACTTTCCAAGAAGCTAAGCAATGAGGCTAAGGGGTTAAGACGTGGAAAACAACTGGCTGAAAGAGAATGTGAGACGAGAGAAGACTGATGAGACAGTAGGCGTTCTTGGACTTTCTGAAGGATGAATGATTACTCCAAACTCAGAACACTCATATCAAGGCCATGTTCACTCTATTGGATCTCTAGACAACCCTCAGAAAGTGCCAACTTGCCAAGCTCAGGGCATTATCATGAGGATCTGAGGGAGATCTGGCAGTGATATCCCATTAATCAACAGGGTTGATTTGGCTCATCTGCCTTGCAAGGCAGGTGTCCCCTTTCTCCCTCACTTCTCCGTGTGTCCCTCCCAAATAATGGGTTCAATTGAAGTGGAGAGGAGGAGCAGGTTTTGGTCAAGGGTACACAAATAGCTATGCACCCCTACAGTACCTCTAAACAGCTCTGAGTGTTGTCCTCTGAGAGCAATGGCTGCTGTTGTTGTTGTTAGTTGTTATCTAGCTGGCTCTGATTTATGGTGACTTTGTGTATAATGCAATAGAGCACTGCCTGGTATTGAGCCATCCTCATGACGGTGGATACACTGTTGTGGCTACCGTGCCATGGCGGGTTTCCCGTGTTTTCTCTCCAACCCTCCATGTTACCAAACATGATGTCCATTTTTAGCAATTGCTCATTACATGTCCAGAGGGAGTGAATGAAAGCCACGCCATCTTCCTTCTAAGGAGCTTTGGAGTTGCATTTCTTCTAAAACTGACAGTGTCCAGTATTCTTCACCAACACCCAATTCAAATACATCAGTTTTTCTTCTGTTTTTATTTTTTATTATCCAGCATTCACATGAATACAAAGGGGATTGAAAAGACCATAGTTTGGGTTGGCAGCACCTTAGTCATCAAAGCAATATTTTCTTTGTAAAACTGTAAAGATTATTTTTAGGGGGGAGTGCAGACTGTTTTAGTTTTTGACTACCACTTTCCTGGTTCTTGATTATTGGTCCAAGTAGAATAAAAGCATTGGCAGCTTTAATTTCTTCTTCAAAGTAATATGGTACAAGCATGTTTTGTAGGTTGTTCTACATTATTTGTAGGACAATAAAATCACATCATTAGAAAGGCTTCCAAAGATCAAATACTGTTTAGAGTAACAATTAAGTCTCTCTCCTTGCTTGTCTCCTTCCAAATAGTTTTCCTTACTAGGAGTAGTCAGTATTACCAGCAAAGCCCACACATTTATAAACATGCAGGTACATTTTAACTTTACAACACAATAGGAGCAGCTGTACAAATGCTTTTTCCATCTTGAAATTTCATATTAGTGTCTAGAGAACTCCATATTTTAAAATCTGTAAGTATAGTTTTTAAATATAACTCTTACGCTTTGCTTGATTTTTTTTTCTTTTTCCACACTGATGAGTTCCCTCGTTCATTTATGCTTTTTCTCTGGAGCCCTTGAAAATGGAGCTGATCTCATTGGCATTCCACAGAACTCTTGCATGAAATAAGGAAAATAATCTTCCTACACAAACTGGAGGGCAGCAGAGGGCTCTGTCTCAAGAAACACCTGCAAAAGACCTAGTGGATTCTGGGATGGAATAGAACACATTGGCCTTGCGGAGCAGCTTAGGGACAGGTTTTGGATGTCCACATGTGGACTTTGCCGTTTACAGCTAAGGACATCAGGCAAGTTACTCAATCTCTCTGTTGCCTCTTCAATGTCCTCAAGTATAAAATGGAACTGAAACAGGCTCCAAATAAGGTTGCCAAGGTCTTAATTGACATGCTTGTCAAAAGCCTCATGCACAGTGAGAGTTCAACCAAGGTTAAGCATTGTTGTTTCTGTCCGCTGTTACTTCCCATCTTCTCAATGAATAGAGATCTCCTCTACCTCTTGAGTGAAGTTCTGAGAAAGACCAGCAGGAGTGAAGAGAGCTATCCCGCCACACACACACCCATGCTCAGCTTGCTTTTATACCTCTTGAAATGTACCTCTTTTCCAGTGAAAAAGATGGAATACAGCCAATCAGACAACCCCACAGAGAAAACTCAGTGCTAGTCTGGAGAATATATTTGTGTGCTGTATGTATGAATGTGTACATATGGATGCACTGAGGAAGATGGCAGTGCCTGCTTACTCTTAATGAGGAGCAGAGATGGCAGTGCCCTCTGAAACTCTGCCTGCTAGTTTTGTTTGCAGATCCTCGCTTAGCTGGCTGCAATAACAGTTGACCTCAGACTGTGTTAAGCAAGTCTGATTTGATTTTAGACTGTCTTCACACAGAATTCTTATCCCCAAACAGGGGTGGTAATCTGCTCACGCACACAGCTGTGAAACACAGGAGACAGAGAGATCTTCTTGGACATTCGGGACATAGCAAGCTCTATGCAAAGGCACTTAAATGCTTTATACATCACTGTGCCTTAGTCTTGGCAGCCAGCAGGACAGGTTTTGGGCTGTAGGTGGGGTGGGCTGCCTCCAGGTGGTTGTCTTGAGTGGGTGGGACCTAGTTAGAATAGTTACCCAGAAATGATCAGAAGTGAATCCCAATTCTTGAATCAACCAACAGCTTTATGAGGGGTTGTGGCCCAATATTCAAAATGAGCAGCCACCTTAAAGCTTAGTAATGATCTAAATGGTTTCTCTAACATACACTTAATTTATATTTAGCAAGACAGTTAAAGTTAACAACGTCCATTAAAAATGACTTGATTGTTTAATATGAATAGGCTGGAGAGCTGCCATGTAAAAGATGCACATTAGTATTAATTACTGCCAAGTAATTTTAATCATCAGCTATTAAATTTCAATATTTCTCATTAAATTGGGATAAATGATTAGCAGAATCTTAAATATAATATGCAAGCAATGCATGTAGTCTTCAAAGCCTTTCTTTTATCCAAGAAGAAGAGCAACAGTGAGTATATGTAATATGTGGGCAATTATGACATGCCAGGCACTACTCTAAACACTGTATAAGTAACACAATGAAACTCTATGACAACACCATGAGGTAGTCTTGCTTTTATTTTGTACTTAAGTAAACAAAAGCACAAGTCTCTGGAAAAGGACGCCATGCTTGATACAGGAGAGGGCAGCTAAAGAGAGAACTACCTCTCAGGCGGTGGATTGACACAGTGGCAGCAACAATGCGAAGATGGTACAGAACCAGGTAGTATTTCATTCTGTTACGCATAAGGTCACTATCAGTTGTGACTTGGTGGCACCTACCAACAACGCCAACAATAAAATTGAGGCTCAGAATGGCTAAGTCAAACAATTCCATGGTCAAACAATGAGCAAATAATGGAGTCAAGAACTGAACTCAAGTCAACTGAATGTGGTGCCACCAATCCTGTCCTCCAGGTGATTGAAGACTTGCACATGTCTAGCTTACAACATTAGGCAACTAAAAAGGGAAATAAAACTTTGGACTCAGGTGAACCTGGGCTAGAATCCTTACTAATTTACTAAATGTCAGCATTAACACATGGTAATTAATTAAGAGATGTAGAAGAACTGAAATATAATAGGAGTTCAAATTCATTCATTGAACAAATATTAATGAGGCATTCTCTATTTCCAACCCCTGTGCTAGACACCTAAAAAAAAAGTTGTCAAAGAAGAAGGAGGGGGCGAGACAAAGACTTTTATAACAAAGAGAACAGACTCTGAAGTTTACCAAGGCAGGGAGGGTAAAGGAGGGAAGATGAAATGAAGCAATAGGCTAGATGGTTGATAGGTATTAACTTGAATAAAGAGGAAGATAATAATCCACAAGAGGGAGAAGAGAAATCAAAAGAGGTGGGTAGAGTAAGTTGTTGTAGGGTTTGATAAATAGTTTAGACGGTTGATACAAAACTGATGTTCTGAAATGTAAATCCCCACCACCCTCACCACCTAATTCAAAACAACAAAAAATGCTAAATAAAAACCAGTTGCTGTCAAATTGATTCTTACTTATGGCAATGCCATATGCAGGCCCACATGTATCAGAGTGAATTGTGCACCACAAGTTTCTCAATGGCTTTTCTTTTTTTTGAGACAGATCACCAGGCTTTTCTTCCATGTTATTTCTGGTTAGACTTTAACTTCTTGTCTTTAGATTAATAATCAAATTTATGTTAACCATTTGTTCACACCGGAGATCAAGTGATGAGCAAAAGCCACCTGGCCCAGTTCGTGGACTTATTAAAACACGCACGAGTAAGCCGCGGTGATGGGCCAAGTGCTGGAGGAGACTCTCAGGGGGGCTTCGACCGAGGCACAAAGATTTCCACAAAGAGGAAATTGACCACCTGTAACCCCCATCCTGTTAGATCTGCTGGATTTCAGTCATGGGCCCAGGAAACGGACATTTATGTGCCACTTGGTTGCTGTGGGTGGGCGCATTTGAACTCAGGATGTTATCAAGGCGTGGCGGGCTTCCTCACAGGTGTGAGAAGTTTGATCTCGGCCTCCCCAGGAATCCTTCAGGGTGAACTTTGTAGAAACCTTAGCAGCATCCTACTCCAGCACAGTGGCTGGCACACATAGGTGCTGGATAGAGATTATTTAAATGCATAAAGAACAAATATAAAACATGGGGGGAATAAAACTACCACCTGGCTTTTGTGTAGTAGTTCACATTGTCCAAGCTCCTTGGTCTACAATATCATTTAAGCGGATGAACGACATGGTTTTAAATCACCCAGCCAATCTACACAGTGTGATTTAGGTCAAGGAAATTATTTTATGTTACAATCCACTCCTCTGAAAAAAGTTATGCTGAGGATTAACTTAGATAAATATGTAAAGCACTAACACAGTTCCTGGCACGTGATAGAGCATAAATGTTAATTGAGTTAGTGACTGTTGGCGGGTGATAATGAGATTGTTTAATCCACAATCATCTAGCCTCCTTTTGCAGGAAAGGAAAACCTGAGGCTAAGGAGAGGTGAAATTGACCAGTTTGTTGTTGTTATTGTTGTTGTTGTTGTTGTTGTTGTTGTTGGTAGAGGCCATCAAGTTAGCTCCTAATAATCAACAGCGACACTATGTATAACAGTAGGAAACACTGCATAGTCGCACGCCATCTGGACTCTGAGATAGTAGAAGCAAATTAGCATTGTTGTTATTGTGAGACGCCATTAGACTCAGCAATCCTATGAACAAGAGAGTGAAGCACTGCCTAGTCTTGACATTTGTTGTATTTGAGCCCATTGTGGCAGGGACTGTTTCAAATAGTGTTCATTACTGCTACTGTTGGTCGTGTAGCTAGGTACTATGGAGTCAGTTCCGAACAAAACACTGCCCAGTCCTGCACCATCATACTACTAAAGGCATTTCATTATTAGCTATTAAATTGTGATACTTAATGAGCAGAGTCTTAAAAATAATGGCATAATGAAGAACAGGAGCCCTGTCTTTGCAGTGCTTAAGTACTCAGCTAGGAACCAGAGGATTTGAACTCCCCTTGTGGTTTCGTGGGAGAAAGTCCAGTGATCTTCTCCTGTAAAGATTATAGCCTAGCAAACCCTTTCAGGCAATTCTACTGTGTCATATGGGCTTTCATGAGTGAAACTGACTCAAAGGCACCCAAAAACAGTAATCAAAAGAGTCCTCTTTTCTTACCCTTATGTGCAGAAGGAGAGTAATAGCTGGTATGCACAATGTGTGGGCACATTGAATGTTGCAGGCACCTATGGAATTCAAGCTGGTGAGCTGGCTCCTAATCCACAGTACGAGGTGAGCCATTGGAAGCCCTTAGACCAGGAACATGCTATGAAGAATCATGTTCAGAGAGCTGTTTTCAGGAAAGTGAGGTCAACTGGTAAAGTAACCCCTTCTTTCTGAACAAGCAATTGAACACACTTTCTATATAAACACCCCTCCCCCAATTGTTTCCCCTCTTGCCTTTTTCTAGAATGAAGAAGTGGGACTGGGGAGAAACGGATTTCTCTCCCTTGAGCTCAGAAGGAACTGCACATGCATCCCTGTCCACTGTCGACTCCAGTCAAAGCTGTGGGAATGCAATCCTGACCCTAAATCACCCCTACTATGCGCTCTACATGCCAGAGACTGCACATCAGAGACTGCGATGCAGTGACCCACAGGAACTAGCGTTTAGGCAGGAGGAAAGGAGAAACACTTGAGTGCCTTAGACAGTAACACCACACCTTTTTGAAGCAATTTCAGAGAGCAGGTTTTCTATGTGAACTCGGCATTGTCCTTTGCCCTATGTTTGGGGCGTGCGTAGGTCCAGGTTTTACAACTTCCACACTTTAGAGTTTATGGAGTAGGTACTGATTTGTTGTCAAGAGCTTTCTTGGGTGTTGTAGGATATTTAACAGAATCCCTGGATTCTCCCAATAAGCTGTCGATTGCTCTCCCTCTCCCCCCTTGCTGTGACAGCAAAAATAAGACTCCAAACATTGTCAAATATCCCCTGTGCGGCAAATCTGAACCACTTAGAACCATGGGGATTACTTGATATGAAAGAGGCCATGGATGTGGGTAAGGCATATTCCTGAGTTGTATTTAGAGGCAGAAGAAAGAGTTTTTGATCTGCCATCACCTGAGGAAAAAGCCATGCTCTAGTGGACTGGATATTTTAAGCCAAATCTTGGTAAATGGGAACCAATCAGGAAGTACTTGGCTCATCCCCTTGGCAGGTGTTAAGGAAGGCAGTCAGGAGGTGCTCCTCTTCCTCGGCTTATTTTAGACTCTATGCCCCACCTCTATTTTTAAGAAACAGGCTCCCAGCACCTGATACAAGTGGTGTGAGACACGTCCAAAAGGGCAGGTAAATGGAAAAGTTGGAGAAATGCTGCCTGCACCTCGCCAGCACCTGCACAGAAGGGACTGGAGGCTACACAGCAGGTGGATAAGAGTCCAGAAGTGTCAGTCTTCTTGACCATCATTCTTGCCTGTATCCAACAAATACTTTCTTGGGCAGATGTTCTGTGCATTCTCCACTTGACCTTGTGCTAGAATGAAGGGGAGGGGCAACCGTGAGGAAGGCACCACTTCCAGCTCTACTTCTAGTGCATTTGGAAAGACCCTGTGCTCTATAATTAAGTGTTAATAGGTTTGAAACCTAAAATGTGAAATATACATATGAACTCTGATTAACCTGTGAGCTTGAGGTATATAAGGCTAAGAGTCACAGAGGGGTTGGTTGGACCCTACCTAGGCATTAATATTTTCATTGTAACCATGTAGTTTTTTTCCAGGGTCTCTGTTTTAGAGGAAGGAGAGTTCAGGAGAACCGAATATTCATTCATTTTGTCATTCATTCTACACATATTCATTGAGGACTAGGATATCCCAGATTGTGCTCCTCTGAATATGAGATGGTGAACAAAGCATATTCGATTCATTTTCTCATAAGATTTGCCATCTGTTCTGGGGTGAACTGTGCTCCACCAAAAGCATATGTTCAACTCCAAACCCCCAGTACCTGTGAATATGACCTTATTTGAAAGTAACACCTTTGCAGAGGTAATTAGTTAGCACAACGTCATACTATAGAAGAGTGAGTTTTAATCCAATATGACTGGTGCCCTTATAAAAAATGGAGAAAAGACACACAGAATCAGGCATACAGGAGAAATGTCTTGTGAGAACAGAAGCAGCGACTAGAATTATGCTGTCACAAACCAAAGAACACCTGGGGCTTCCAGGGGCGAGAAGAATCAAAAAAGTTTCTTCCTCTGGTGCTTTGGAGAGAACATGGCCTGCTAACACTGAACTTAAGACATTCTGCCTCCAAAACTGTGATATGATATATTTGTGTTTTAAACACATATACAAACAAACAAAAATACATTGCCATCTACCCAGTCTTGAACCACAGCAACCCTATGCATTACAAAGTAGAACCATCCCATATGATTTTTGTAGTAGTTACATAATCTGGTATCAGTTTGAGGATTGAGAGTATAGGGGTGGAGTCTAGGCTATCAATCAGGTCATAGCCAATGAGGCCTCTGTGTGGCCATGGCCTTTTCCTGGGAATTCTGGAAACTCCGGATTTTTCTTCCTTGGAGGCAGGAGACTTTCTCCCTCTCTCTGTCTCTCTCTCTCTGTCTCTCTCTCTCTCTATCCCCACACCCTGGGAGACATAGCAGCTGATAAGACACATGGTGCTACTCCATGGGCACTGGAGAAGCCACATGGACCTACCCTGATGCAACTAGACCTCTGGAGCCAGAGACGCTTCCCTACGCTGAGATGCTTATAACACCACTGGATCCAGAAGATTTCCACCCCACTGGTCTGTGATCATCCTGCATTCGGCATCATTGCATGTGTTTCATGAGTCTGAAGAGGATTTTATAGATTGGTATCAGACATATGGGCTAATATCAGACTTATGGACTTAATCTGGACTGGGCTGGGATGTTTTCTCATTGTTCAATTGTTCTTGTATATAAAGCATTTTCTTATACACATATGCGTGTCTATGAATTTGTTTCTCTAGTCTACCCAGACTAACACAATTTTCTTAGTTGATGTCTTGAGAGAAAAGGACCCATGGTAGAGCGGTGCTTAAAGTGCTCAGCAGCCAGTCAGAACGTTGGTGGTTAAAACTCATGGGAGAAAGATGCATCAGTCTACTTGTGTGAACATTTACAGACTTGGAACCCTTATGGCTTAGTTCTACACTGTCACATAGGGTCACTATGAGTCAAACATCAACTTAATGGCAGTAGATTTGGGTTTTTATAGGACTGTAGTCTTTTTGGAAGCAGCTGCCAAGCCCTTCTTTGGTGTTACTGTCACATGCAGTCTGTGGTAATGTATCATTGCTGTCTTAGGAAATTAACACACAACCTAATGGGGAAGATAGACATTAGACAGAGAGCTTACCAAATAAATATGTAAATCCTATTCATAATATGAACAACAAAGGAAAAAAGGAGACATTTGCCCGGTCACATGAGACCGATCTGGTGAAGAGGAATGCTGTAAGCAGAAGCTCAAGGAACTATTGAGGATGCCCAGTGACGTAGTTGGTTCTGTGATGGACTGCTAACCGCAAGGCCAGCAGAGAAAGACAAGGGTCTCTGCTCTCATAGAGAGATCATCTCAAAGAGGCTGAGAGAAGCTAACACTCTTGGCCATCACATTTGGAACACTCGCTATTCTCTTGTATCCCTCATTGTTGGCTCCCTACTCCCTCCCCCGGTCCTCCCCTCCCATGTCCCCCCAAAATTATCAGCCCAGTTACTGTCTCCATAAGTATCCCTATCCTGATTTTCACGTATAAACAAACACTAAAAAACCATACAAATAGTTACAAGTCTAACAAGAATGATGACATAGAGCAGAAGTATTGAAATGGGAAGGATGGGTAAGCATAATTGTTAGGTAGGAAGGAAGAACAAAAAATATTTATGTACACATATGAGGGGGTACCCCCACAAAATGGAATTTGTTTCAAAGGTATGCATTTAAATTTTTTACAAAGCAACCTTATCACCTTCAAAGTACTCTCCAATTACACTTAATACATTTGTCAAATCTGTGATTCCAGTCTTGGAAATATTTTTTAAACTCATCTGTTTAGATGGCTGACAGCACTTCCCTTGTTTTTTCTTCACCTCTTCTATGTCGTCAAATCGCTGTCCTTTCATGTCCCTCTCCTTTGGTGGGAACAAAAAGAAGTCACATGTAGCGAGGTCAGGTGAGTAAGGTGCATGTGGAAAGAGAGGCAAAAACTGACACACTGAGATAACTGCGTGAGTGGGTGCATTGTCATGGTAGCAAAACCAGTCCCCTGTTTGCCACAGATCAGGCCTTTTTTGTCGCACACTGTTAAGCAATCTTCACAGAACCTCTAAATAGAAAGCTTGATTAACAGTCTGACTTGGTGAAACAAACAACAAATGTACTATCCTCCTAACATAGAATAATAAATAAAACAATGAGCATTTTCTTGATCTTTGATTTCACTTGACAAGATAGTGTGTGGGGGGGGTGAGGATGGTGTCTTCCACTGGCTTGATGGATGTTTGCTTTTGGGGTCATAAGAATAGCACCATGTCTTGTTACCAGTAATGATCTTGGAAAAAAGGTCTGGGTCACTTTGGAGCTGTTCTTTCAAAGCATGGCATGTTTCCATGCAAGGCCTTTTGTCCTAGTCATTCAGAACGCAAAGCACAAATTTCATGACAGTGCTAGTGATCCTTTTTGTTCCATAGCTTCTATTAATATTTGCTGACCCAAGCTTGGCCATAGTCCAGATAACTTCCCCATCTCTTCCACAGTTTGTCATCGATCTTCGAACACAAGTACATGAATTTTGTCAATATTTTTGTCCTTTCAGGAAGTTGACAGAAGTCCAGAATGAGGTTTGTCATCAGTTGACATTTCACCTTTTTTGAGAAGAGAAAACCATGCAAACACTTGAGTTTTGACCATAGTAATGTCCTTGTAGGTTGTGTTCAACAGCACAACAGTTTCTGTGGCATTTTTCCTGAGCAGGAAACAAAATGTCAAAGCCACGAACTGTTCTCTTAAATTAGCCATCATAAACAACAAGGTTTGAGTGAAACTGCTTTTATGAAAAGAAAAAAAAAAACCCACTGTCAACAGAGATAACTTTCCCAGGCAATGCCACTATCTAAGACTTGCCTCAGTACAAGAATGGTTTGTTCTAACCATGTGGCATTGTATGATACTCACCTTCCTGACAAGATCACTGAAGATGTAATGGGTACATAAACAAATGTGGTGAAGCAAGCTGATAGTGCTATCCAAGGTATAGCATCTGAGGTAAAAGGCTTGTAATTAAATAAACAGCCATCTAGCAAGGAAGCAACAAAGTCCACATGGAAGAAGCACATCAGTCTGTGTGATCATGAGGTGTCGATGGGAAGAGGTATCAGACATTCAAAAACATGCAACCAACTCCATGTGAAGGGGCGTGGATGCAATAGAGACCCACAGCTCATCTGCAAAGTAGTTGGACAGTCCCTCTCAGAAGGGCCACATGGAACAGTCAATAAATCCAGGGTGCATTATGGCACTGATGAATCACATAAATATCTTCTAGTTATTCAATATTTCCTCCCCTTACTGTTATGGTACTTACTTGTTTTGTCTCATTAATCATGTTAGTTTTTTGTATGCTCATTTGTATTTGTAAGATTGTTTGGTACATGAAGGATCAGTAACCCTTCAGAAACAGTAGCAGGAGTAACAGTTCCTGAGGGTACAGGAAGAGGTGAGGGAAAGGGGGTAGGGAGAGCTGACAGCATTGATGATTGTGTAACTCCTTTAGAGGGGACGGAACAAGAGAATTGAGAATTGTAAGTGAATAGATAAATTGTGTTCTGTAAGCTATGTCAATAAAAATAAAATTTTTAAAACTATATATATTAAGTTATTCTCAGAAACACAGAGGTGGTTCTACCCTGTTTGTTAGGGTGACTGTGAGTCAGCATTGACTTGGTGGCAGTGAGTTTTTGAATTAGAAGGGAACTATTAACTTGAAGGATTTTGTGAGGGATAAGCTAAAGCAGAGATACCACAAGATCAATGAAACGAAGTTAAATGGAAAGTCACAGAAATGGGCAGTGTTCATATTTCCATAGAAAACAGCTCCATTTAAGTTTCCAATGGGGTGTATAGCTATGAAAGTTCTCTGAGCAAGGAATCAGCATTCACAGAGAGAACTCAGAATGAATAGGGTGACTAAGTAAAGTTCACCACCTGTAAATTACTGGACCACAGAAATAAAGGAAAAGACCAGATTTTCACGTGTGGAACTCCCTGGAAACAGCCAGATTCTAGGTGAGCCTTAGATGTTAATTGCTTCTCTATTCCATTTGGACTCACAGAAACCCTATGTACAACAGAATGATCCTGCACCATTCTTAAAGTTGTGATGTTTGAGCCCATTGTTGCAGCCCTTGCATGAACCCTCTACAAGCTCGATGATGACCTTTTCCAGGACTGGTCTCTCCTGATACCGTGTCCAAAGTACGTGACATGAAGTCTTACCGTTTCTGCTTTTGATGATATATTTCCTCCAAAATCTATTTCTTTGTTTTATTCACCAACATCAGATTCATAGGCATCGATTCTTCTAGGATTTTCCTATTAATATCTCAGCTTTCACTTGCATATGAGGCAATTAAAAATACCAGGCCTATCTTAGTCATCAAAAAGACAGCTTTGCTCTTCAGCACTATAAGAAGGTACTGACTATTTGCACAGTGCAATGTATCCTTTGATTTTCTGATGGCTGCTTCCATGAGGATTGAAGCTGTGTTCTCTGATCTGCATCAGCAAGTGGTACATGTCCTCTTGGCTTTCAGCATGCAAGTTTGTTTCATTTGCATATCTCAGGTTGTTCATGAGGCTTCCTCTTTCTTCATATAGTCCAGGTTCTGAGGATTGCTTTCTCAGAATACAGACTGGATAAGTGTGGTGAAAGAATACCACCACCCTGATGCACTTCTTTCCTGACTTTCAATCATGCTGTATCCCCTTGCTCTGGGAAAAGGTTCCACATGAGCACAATAAACTGTTCTGGAATTCCCATTCTTTGCAATGCTACCCATGTTTGTTATAAGCCGCAGTGTCTAATGCTTCTGCATAGTCAATAAAACACGAGTACACATGTTTCTGATATCCTCTGCTTTCCTCCAAAATTCATTTGAGGTCAACAATGACATCCTTTCTTCCTTGTACTCTTCTGAAGCTCCTTTGAATTTCTGGCAGCAAGTGTGGGTGTACTTCTGCATCCTCTTTGGAATTACTTCAGCAGTATTTTACTTGTATGTGGTATTAATGTAATTATTCAATAATTTTGCATTCTGTTGGTCACTTCTCTTTGGAATGGGCACAAATATTAACTTCCTCCAGTTAGCTGGCCATGGAGCTGTCCTCCAGATGTTTGGGTATTGAATAGTGAGTACGACTAGTACTGCAACAGAGTTTTTGGAAACATTTCAGCTGGTATTCCATCAATTCCTGTGGCCTAGTTCTTCACAAATGCCTCCAGTGCAGCTTGGACTTCTTCCTTCAATACCATCGATTCTTGATCTTATGCTGTGTTAGGCTGACTTGACTATAAAAACAAATCCAATGACACTTATGCATGTGTAAGAGAGAGCTTTATATGTAGAAGAAATTACATATAAAGCAAACATCCCAGTCCAGCCCAGAGCAAGCCGATAAATCCAACACTAGTCCATAAATCCCTCCTCAGACTCATGCAGTCACATGCAATGATGCACACTGGAGGAAAACCACAGGACAGTGGGTGCAGGGATGTAGCTTGTGTTGGTGGCCACATCACAGGGCTCGCACAGGTCTCACCATGGCTTGCTGGCATGAAGGTGAAGGCAGAAAGAGAGAGGGAGGTTCTCACAACTCTCTTTATGAGAAGGTCATGCCCACAAGAAGGCTCCATCAGGCTGTGAGCTGATTGATAGGCTAGACTCCACCCTTACATTCTGCATCTTCAAGTTGACATGAAATTATGTAACTACCACATATGCTACCTCTTTAAGTGGTTGGATGCCAATCAATTCATTTTAGTACATAACTCTGTATTCCTTCTATCTTTTTTTAATACATCCTGCATCATCTGATATTTGCCTACAGAACCCTGCAATATTACAACTTGAGAGTTGGATTTTTTTTTCTTCAGTTCTTTTAGCTTGAGCTATGCTGATTATATTTTTTCCTTTTGGTTTCCTAACTGCAGATATTTTAACATTTCATTATAATACTTTATTGTGTCTTCTTCAGCTGCGTTTGGAATTTTCTATTCAGTTCTTTAACTTCGTCATTTCTCCCAGACTCTTTAGCTACTCTTTGTTCAAGATCATGTTTCAGAGTCTCTTCTGACTTTTACTTTGGTCTTTTCTTTTGTCTGGTCCTTTTAGTGAACTTTTGCTTTCTTCATGTATGATGTGCTTGATATCATTCCAACAACTAATGGTCTTCAGTCACTAGGAATCAATGTGTCAAATCTATTCTTTCTTTAGATGATCTCTAAATTCAGGTAGGATATACTCAAGATCATATTTTGGATCTTATGAACTTGTTTTAATTTTCTTCAGTTTCTATCTGAATTTTTATATGAGCAATTGACAATCGGTTCCACAGTTAGATCCTGGTATACTTTGGCTTATGATATTGAGCTTTTCCATTGTCTTTTTCCATAGATATAGTCAATTTGACTCCGGTGTATTCCATCTGTGATGTCCACATGTATAGTCACAGTTTATGTTGTTTGAAAAGTATTTGCAATGAAATCATTAGTCTTGCAAATTTCTATCAGGTCTTCAGCTTTATTGCTAACAGCACAGGCCATATTTCCAACTACTGATCTTTCTTGTATTGCCAAATTTCACACTCCAATTGCCAGTAATTATTAATGCATCTTATTTGCATGTGTGAGCAATTTCAGACTGAGGAAATTGGTTGAATTCTTCAATTTCTTCAGCTTCCATAATGTTTGGTATCATAAATGTGAATAGTTGTAGTAACCAGTCTTCCTTGTAGGCATATAGAGATCATCTTATCACAACTAGCATTGTACTTCAAGGTAGATCTGGAAATGTTCTTTTTGATGATGATTGTGACACTATTCCTCTTAAATTTATCATTGCCAGCATAGTAAATCATATGATTTTTCTATTTCAAATGGTCAATATCATTCCATTTCAGTTCACTAATGTTTAGCATATCCATCTTTATGTGTCCCATTTCATTTTTAGTGACTCCCAATTTCTAGGGATCTGTATACCCCACATTCAATTGTGAACGGTGTTTGCAGCTGTTTCTCCCCATCAGCAGGTGAGGTTCTCAAAAGCTTTGCTCTTTCCCTGTTTTTAAGATTGACTCTACTTTTGTAAGCTCTTCTTCAGTCTTATACATTTTTTTCCATTTTTGGTAGAAACATTTTGTCCTAATTTGTCAATCTATAGGTTTATTTAGCATGTAAGAACTATAGGCTACAACACAAAGAAAAGCTAAAATTAATGAATCAAACCCCAGCTCCTCCATTACCTCTGAGTATAATGATGGACATGGCTTTTAAATCTCTGTACATTTTAATGTTCTTATCTGTAAAATAGGAATAATAATGATAACTATGTGTAAAGTGCTTAGAAGAATGGCTGACACATAGTAAATTTTGTATAAATATTATTACTAAGACCATTTTAATTTTTACCATCAGAATTTCTATGGGCCAGACTGTATATTTATAGAATCTCAACATTATAAAGCAGATACTCAGATTATGTCCATTTAACAGATGACCAAGCTGAGGCTGAGGAAGGTTATGCAACTAGCTTAAGTTACTTAGCAACTAAATTATAGAACCTGGATTGAAACTCATGGTATTGAACTCCAG
>NW_022111372.1:69903920-69916132 GCF_000313985.2 Echinops telfairi
GTGGAGAGCAAATGTTTTGAGAATGATGAGGGCAATGAATGTATAAATGTGCTTTACACAATTGATGTATGTTTGGATAGTGATAAGCGTTGTATGAACCCCTAATAAAACGATTTTTAAGAAAAAGCAACTATGTGACTTGCAGAGATGAAAACTACAGGAAAACCTCCAGAAAACAAAAATTATTTTCTCCAGTATAGTAAGAAGCTGAGAATTCAAAATTTTATCAGACCAAACAAAGCTATGTGTTTTATTCCTTTCCAGCTTCTGCCCCATTTCAGCTGTTCTTTGTCCTGAGCTATGTGTTTTCCCCTCAAGCACTGGATAGCTAACATCCATGAATGCCCTCATTTGGACTGTAATTTGGCACCTGAATCCAGTCATCCATTGACGTTAGGCTCACACTGAGAGTTGTATGGTGAATTAAAAGTAATCTGATGTTCATCCCCTAAATAAGCACTTTTTACAGCAATATCAGCAAAGCAAACATCAGCATTAATTAGCAGTGACTATAGAAGGTGTAATGTTTTGCAATAGCTCCCCTCGGGGGAATGTAAAGTACAACACATGTCACCATGAGTCTGGGAATGTGGGGAGAGGAGCTAAATCCACAACACAAAAATAAGCTTTTGTTTGCTTAAAAATAGAGAGAAAATTATACGACACTTCAAATGGTTTTTGGTGGAGAGAGGAGAATCAGATGATACATTTCCCAGAGTGCCACACTGTGAGTGACTAGTGAGGAGTTAGATTGTGAAGGACAGGTCACAGCACAGGCTTCTTTAGCCTTAAGAAACTGTTGAAAGATGAGGACTTTTTCATTCATTAATGTACCTTTTTAAAACCTCAAACTGAAACTTATATATGTATGAGAGGTGGGGGGAGGGAGCTTCAAAATATTTGTGGGCAAACAGAACTCAAAGATTTCCATGAACTTTTGAAGTTCCTCATGTATAAAACTATATATTATTGCTGTGGTTTGTTGGGTGCCAGCATGTTGGTCCTGACTCATCGCAGCCTCAGGTAGAACAGAGCAAGCACTGCCCATTCCTGTCCCATCTTCGCAGTCATGGTGCAGCTCAGCCCACTGCGGCAGTCACGGAGTCAGTCTACCTCCGTGAGAATCTTTCTCTGTTTGCTGCCCTCTATGTAACCTAGTATGATAGCCTTCCCCGGGAACTTCTCATAGCATGTCCAAAGTAGATAATATGAAGTCTCACCAGCTTCACTTCTAAGGAGCATTCGGTCTACACTTCTCCCAACACAGATCTGTTTGTTCTTATGACAGACAGTCCACGGTGCTTCCAATAGTCTTTGCTAACACTGAAAGTATAATGTATCAATTATTCTTTAATCTTATGACTATATAACTATGCATAGCTATATATACACTCTGAGAGAGAGAATACAGGACCAGAGACCCAGTAAGAGAGGTATGCATGGCTCCAGTTAGTTTTCCCACCAATCTGCAGTGTACCATTGCACCTGTCCCCCACTGTGTCAAAGATAGGGAGAAATTCAGGAGCAATTGCTTCGCACAGACTAGCAAATAAACACAATTAAACTCATGAATACTGTGTTCAGTAAAGCTATCCTTACTGGTTAATCCGTATATGTATATGGATTATATGGAAATAAAATCAAGCCTACTGCTGTTAAATTGCTTTTGATTCAGAGTGACCCTCTAAGACCAAATAGAACTGCCCTATAGAATTTCCAAGGCCATAAATCGTTCACGTCTTCCTCCTTCGGAGCAGCTTAGAGAGCCAGTGACCTTGTTTAGGAGCCAAGCATTTAACCAGTGCACAGTCAAGTCTCATTCTCTTTTCTTCCCTTTATGTCTATATATATGTGTGTGTGTGTGTTTATAAATATATATATATTTAATCCCTTCATGTTTATATATGTATGTGTGTGTGTGTGTGTGTGTGTGTATATATATATAGTCAGTATATGTGTATGTGTAAATGAGGGGGTACACCCCCAAAGCATTTTTTTTCAAAGCTGTGTATTTACTTTTTTTAACAAAACAACCTTATCACCTTCAAAGTACTCTCCATTACATTTGTCAAATCTGCAAATTCATTCTTGGAAACATTTTTCAAATTCAGCTGTTTGCATGGCTGAGAGTGCCTCCCTCATTGATTTCTTCACCTCGTCTACATGGTCAAATCACTGTCCTTTCACGTCCCTCTGCATTCAAGGAAACAAATGAAGTCGTATGAGCAAGGTCAGGTGAATACGGTGCGGTGTGAGGGGCAAGAAAGGGACACTGAGATGGCTGCAGGAGTAGGTGCATTGTTGTGGTGGCAAAATCTGCTACAAAGCATGCCTTTTTTGTCACACACCATTACACAATCTTTTCAGAACCTCTAAATAGAAAGCTTGATTATCAGTCTGACCTGGTGGAATGAACTCCAAATGCACTAGCCCCCTCACATCAAAAGAATAAATAAGCATCTGTTTTGGGGGTACCCCTTCATATATCAATTTCTGCTACTGCCTTTGCATAACACCTTTTGAAGCCATTTTAAAGGGACTTTACAAAGGACCCCTGGTGCTTACGTGTTGGGCTGCAATCCTCATGGTCAGCAGTTAGAAATCACCAGCAGCTTCTTGGGAGAAAGACGGCTTTCTCCTGCACAGAGTTTCCGTCTCAGAATCCCACAGGGTTTGTTATGAGTCAGCGTTGACTCAATGGCAGTGTGGTTAAAAACCACCAGACCAGGGCATACAGAACAACTTGGCATTTAAATGGTTTAGGAATAAATTTTGGGGAACCCCATTTTTCCCTCTTAATTGACTATCATATACATTTGGTATTAAATATATACTTATTTTAATATATTTAGTGTAATTAATAATGTAGATGGGGCTAATATGCTGTGTGGCTCTTCTCTCACTTTTAAACTAAGTCTGTATAAGTAATTCTCACTATATAATCATACTTTTCTTTTCGACCTTGAGCCTGTGAAATTGCCATGCTTCGTTTGCAGTGAAGATTGGGTAGGGCTCGTCAGTGTCCTTCGCATCTGACGGCCAGGGGATTTTTCACTTCCCGAAACGGTGGTCGCAGCAGGCCAGAACATTGATTTGCTTTGGGTTCTAAATTTAATTGTACATATGGTGGATTTAGTCTTATTTCTAAAACTAAAAACTAACTAATAAAACGTTTACGTATAAGTTGCACCAAAAATTAATGACAAAATAAAGATGTGATTGTTTAAAAAATCAAACCAAAAAACCCACCCTTTGGTGGGTTTGCATTTCCCTAATAATACAGCTCAGTCTATTCCGTGCTCCCTCCCCACGCTCCACCTCCACCCACTGGCCTCCAGCCACATGCGTCTCCGCCTAGTTTTCTACATGTGTCGAGACTCGCCCACTTCCCCCTCTTTGAACGTGCACGTTCTCTCTTTCTAGCAAGGAGTCCCTTTACAGCCCCACCCCCCTTGGCCGGACTGACTCTCGGTCACTCAAGTCTCACCGATGGAAAGCTCCCATGACACAGGGCGCTGTCTAAGTGGCTTGCGCCTGCTGCCCCATGCTGTCTCCACACTTTCCCGACTGTACTGAGCGCCACGTCAGAGCTTGTTTGTTTCATTTTATTGCCTCTGTTTCCCCACTAATATTCCAATGTATTGCCAGGAGTTCTGTGATGTATTTGTTTACCTCACACTTAATGAAGTCCCTGTGGCACATTGTGTACTGAATGAATTGTTGTTTAGTAAATCGCATCCTAACATGTCTACTATACAGAAAGTGCCGGGCTGCGAGGACTGCGTGACATCGGACCGCTTACCTCAGCTAACTGAAGTTGGTGGTGAAAATCGAAGGGAGGCACAATAGTTTTATAACTGTCTGTGATGGCTTTGAGCCGAGAGGGACTGAAAAGGTGTCACAGGAGCAACTCAGAGGAAGCACGGTAGCACAGCTGGCAGAGCGGAGGGTCACAGGTGGGGAAGACTCGGAAAATCGCTAAGGGAGTGAAAGGGAGCCAGTCTTGGCGCAAACAGCGAGTCACTCATTGCATGCAGCAAACGCACTGGGTGTGTCCGTGGGCCCGCGCTGAAGGAGCCACGCGGAGTGGGGGTGTGAGCCCAGCTGCTGCGCCCGCAGCGCAATCCGGAGGAAGGCAAAGTGGCTGAGGCCTGCCCAGCCAGGGCTTCCTGTGCCCTTGGCCCTGGGGCTCCAGAGCCCTTGAGGCCATGGGTGTTTAATGAGTTCGGACACCCACAGCAGGCTCAGGTGGCACTTTCCCTGCTCCCCCTCCAGTGCCCTGGCAGCTGGGGCCGCTTCTGCACAGCAGTTTTCTTTCGGCTTCAGCTCCTCTGCCTCCCCTCCTGTTTCTCCCCTGAGCCTATTGTTTGTTCAAGCTCTCGGATAAACCAACCTCTGAGGCACCTGGGACAGACTGTAGCTCACAGTCCCTCTAAGGCAGCGGTTCTCAACCTGTGGGTCACGACCCTTTTGGGGGGTTGAATGACCCTTTCACAGGGGTTGCCCGATTCACAAGAGTAGCAAAATTACAGTTATGAAGTAACAACGAAAATAATTTTATGGTTGGGGATTAGCATATGAGGAACTGTATTAAAGGGTCATGGCATTATGAAGGTGGAGAACTACTGCTCTAAGTGGCTGAGGACTTAAAAGGGCCTCCTTTTCTGCCTCTTCACGGAATCTTTCTGGATGCCCTCTGTTTGGTGCCATGGTGGGGAGGGGTTACCTGAGTAAAGTGTCCAGTCGAGAGTCTCACTTCTTGTAAGAGCCTGCAATACTCAGTATGTCATGAGAAGGGGACCACTTAGAGCAACGATCAAATTTGTCTGGTTACTTGGTTGCTTGGTTTTTGCTTCTAAGGATACATTACCTTCAGGAGGCACCACAGCCCATCGGCCAGTCGGTGGGGGCTGTATGTTGCTGTGATACTGGAAGCCAGTCCACCACTATTTCAATTAGCAGTAGGGTCTCCCATGGTGTCCAGGTTTCTACAGAGTTTACAGACTAACGCAGACAAGGAAGAAAGAGCCCCAGTGGCTTAGAGAGTTATAGACAGGCTGCTGATTGCAAGGTTGGCAGTTTGAATCCACTGACTGCTCTACCACATGAAAGATGAGACTGCTGCTTTCTTAAAGATATACAGTCTCAGAAACCCTTGGGTGGTGTGATCTTACGGGATCCAGAGGGTTGGATTTGGCAGTAGGGAGGAAGAAGGGTCAGCCTCTCTACTTCTGAACATTGGCCCATTCAAACCCTCAGGATCACACAGCGTTGTCAATGCTCTTATTTGGGCCACACCGTAAGAAGGGTACCAGGAGTTGGAGTGACCCAGTGGCAACTCACAACAATCTGTGAGTAGGAGACTTTTCCGGAGGACACATAACAAAGTGAAAAAAGACTATACCACTTAGAGGGTCTAAGGCTGTGATAAACCTGGCAGCCTGAATACATTGGTAAAAAGAGTCATTTAGAGGCACTGTTTTTGGAAGCCATAAGGGACAGTGCATTAGAAACAAATGCTTACCCCAGTGGCTGCTGCATGATAAATACCAGATGCTGCTAGCTACTATTGCAATTCTTACCATTTTGATTATTGCTACTAATGTTAGTCTTCGCATAGCTTATGAAAATGGAAATCTCCACAGTGCTTCAGGCAAGACTGAGTCTTCCTTAAACACTTATTAATCCCTTGGTCACAGAGAAGGGCTGAGGAAGAAGAGAGGAGAACCCCCAAAGCCAAAGGCGGTTGTAGGACAGGGGGTTCAGAGAATGGAGAAAGAGCAAAAAGACAGAGCAGCTTCCATAGAGCGGGAACTGTGACAAATGAATTTTTATGAAAGCTTATTGGGTGACATCCATTTGACCATATGCCCTATCTCTTTTCCATAAAATGTGTTTCAACTGTTACAGCTTCTAGGAGTGACTAGATTGGCAGTGACGTAACATGGCCTCAGCATGGGCTCTTGGCTAAGGAGGCCCAATAACATAGTACTCCTGTGCTCAGAGAAGTTAGGCGGCTCAGTGAAGTCCTCACGGCTACTACACAACTACTCATTCTAGGAGTCAGACCCAGCATTTAGAGGAACGAAAATGCACAGTACAGAAGATACCAGAGTTGAGGCTAGAACAAGGTCTGCCTGCTCAAAATGAGCTTTCAATGGCTTTGTCAAAAGCAACAAGTAATATCAGAGTTTTCTCCAATGCCTGGAAGCATCTTTGTCTCCATAGCTGTGTGACCAGCAAACTATTGAGGAAGAATTTTGCTATTGAGATATTCTATGTGAGAGTCAGCTCAAGAAATGCTATTTTTATAAGGATAAAGGAAGATAAATAATTTATGAGAAAATAAATAGGGAATGGAGTGGTTTGAGCCCCATGTCTATGTAGAAATGAGCACAGCAATGATTTCTATGCAACGTGAGCCAACTTCTTTAATAGCGTTGAAAGGCATTCATCCTGTGATGCATTCATCTTTTCCTTCATTCTGCAAAAGCTGAGGACCAGCGCTGTGGCCAGGCACTGGGCTTAGTGCTGAGGAGATAATGATGAACAAGACAAATGTGTTCCTTGCATTTAAGACACATAATTCAATTTGGGAGAGACTAACAACACTAACACTGAAACAAAAGAGGTGCTGGTTTGAAATTGGAGCATTAATGAAATGATCAGAGTGCTGTGAGAGCGATGTTGGTTAGGATATTATGTAGGTCAAGCAGTTAGAGACGGGCTATCTGGGGCGGTGAACGTCTGAAAGAGCTATGCAAAGAGGCTGGAGAAGCATTGCATTACAAACACAAAACTGCGCCAAGGGAGGATCAGACTTGCATGTTTTTGTCACAATCAGAAGGCCAATGCAGATCTTAGAACTGAGATCTACAAGATGGAGTTTTATGAGGTTGCAGAGATGATCAGGAGCCACTTTTACTTTATAATCCAAATTAAAGAGTGTAAATAATTTTCAAAGAACAATGTCTATCAATTGAAATGTCTTAAATACGGAGATAGGGAGAAATGATCTAATCTGCATATTTTAAAGCTTACATAATCCCATTCCAGAGATGACAAATCAAGCACAAGGTCCATCTCCTCCTGTTCACTGAATTATAAATCTGAGAAAAGGATTTTGATTGGCTGAGTTGTAACTATTCTTGGATGAATCAGTGTGGCCAAAGAAATGTGGTGCTTAGGGTTGCCAGCCCAGCATCACTGCTTGCCTTTGTGGGAAGTAGCCCAATCAGAATCACATGATTAGAGCAATAATGAAGGAGTTTCCCGGAGGGGTAATGTAAGAAAGACAAGAAAGTAGATGTCCACTACCCTGCTCAAAATTTAAGGATATTGTGTGTCTTGTTCCCCATGCTAAGGTTATATTAGCTTCTTAAACACTGTCTATGACTTGATGAGATGAATTGAAAGAATGAAAATTTATTATATGAAAAAAGTATGTTTGTAATATGCTTCAAAATACCTCACTATTACTTTTATATCACACTATTGTTGAAGAGTGTTGATCTACCTAATAGGAATGCTAACACATCAATTACATAACTTGCCAGGTTTCCCTGATGATTAAATGCCATTAGATTTCAAAAGGGCTTTGAAAAATATTAAACGAAATACGAATGCCAGGCATTTTGTTGTTAATAGTCAGCTAGGAAATAAATGTCCAGCAAAATTATGTAACTAGGCTGTGAGAGAGCTATGCTAAAAAATGAAACTTGGTAGAAATAATTTCATAAAGCAAGAAATACTTAGGCAGCAAAAGACAATTTTCTAAAATGATAGGTTTTAAAAGAATAGATCAACATTGGATGTTGGTGCAAAATATTATTTAGGAAGTCTGGACATAGTGTGCATTAAAGATATTTTCAAGAGTGACTCCAGCCAATATAATAAAATGCTAAGTACATGTCTGTTGACTTCACTCTTCTGATAAACCAGGATAAGAAAATCTGAGCCCACAGTTGCATCAAATGCCTTTGGCTTCTTTTAAGACATGGTATGCTGTATTAGTCCAGGTTGACTAGAGAAACAAATCAGGATACTCCTATATGTATAAGAAAGAGCTTTATATCAATGAGTAATTGTATATCAAGAAAACAAGCCAGGTCAGATCATGTCCATAAATCTGATATTAGCCCATAAGTCCAATATTAGTCCATAAAACTCACGCAGTCACATGCAATGATGCAGAATGCGGGAAGATCGCAGTTCAGTGGGTGAAAAATCCTGTGGCCCCAATGGTAGTGGAAGCATCAAAAGTCTAGTGCAGGTCTTCGCCGCATGGCTCACTCAGGTCTTAACGTGGCTCCACATGGCTTGTCAACAGGAAGGTGAAGCAGACAGAGAGTGTGGCACGCCTCCAGGAAGAGAGGAAGTTCCCAGAATCCTCACGAGAAGGCCACACTCACAAGGAGGCATCGTCATGCTGTGGCCTGATTGACAGACTTGACTCCACCCCTAGACCAATTTATCAAGTTAACATGAAATTATATAACTACCTAAAGTTGAGTACTTTAGGTCTGTTTGTTTCAGGTTAGGTCTTACCCTCCTAGGAAATGGACAAGCGGAAAGGAAACCAGACTCTGCCCATGGGTCAAGAGTGGCCAATTTCATTAGCCATGTGAATAGTTAAGGTCCAACCGAATTGTTGTCAAGAAAACAAAAGTGCAGCATAGAAGTTTAGGAGCGTAAATCTGTATATCTCTTCTTCTAGTAAGGTGTAAGAGCTCTCTAGGGCAGGGGGGATGCTCCATGAAGTCAATCCAAGTCTTAGATTCTGCCATCCCCATTATGTGGCTATCCTCATCTCGGGGTCCGAGGTGGAGGGAAGAACTTGCATACCAACCAGTTGTTTTCATACTCTGAGCTCTTGGAGAATCATCCAGTAAGCTCAAAGAAATAAGCGTAATTAGGCAGATATGACCACACTTTAGCAAATAGAATATGAGTAGAAAGATTGTGTATAACTAACTGTTAAGTATTCTTAGAGAAAAAGTCTTGCTGGACACTTCCTCTACCCTACTGCCTAGAATTCAGATGTGATGGCCAGAGCCCTGGCATTTATGGGGGATCAGAAGAATGAGAGCCATCCCTGGAAGTGGCAGAGCAGAGAGTTGGAATCCATTCAGGTCCCGGATGACTTTGTAGAAACTCCTAAGTGGAAAGTCCTGGAGTCCCTACCCCTATACTTTTTTCAAGCAAAAGAATAAGACTCTAAGCCCCTTAATTTGGTGTTGTCCCTCCACTACATCCTATCACAGACATTCCCAACAAGCACAGGCAGCTTCCATGCTGTCGTCGCCGCATCTCATTAAAGAATTGGCTTTTGGACTTAGAAAAAGATGCCACGGCTTGGGTCAGGTGCACCTCAGTCTTCAAAGTGGCATCCTTGCTCTTCATTGGACTTTGGCTTAGATCTCTTGCCTTGAGAGTGTCCAATAAATGGGACCCAGGACTACCATGAACTTACTAGTTTAATGCCCTCCTTGCTATATTAAGATATATATTAATCTGACAGGCCTGGTTCTGCCACTGTTAGTGAATATTATTGAACGTTTTGCCTTCTTGCAAATGTCCATTGTTTGTGAAAATAGTATTGTCACTTTATACAAGCCAATAATTCATATATTGCAGTTCATAGCCCACCTATACTTGTATAATTTCCTTTTCTCAACTGGATTTTAAATTCTATTTCATTGCCTAAAATAATTACACTATCAATAACATTACTGTATGCTCCAGGAATGTGATTGATAATGTTCTCTGACATAATGTCAATGCTGTCACTAAGGTGAGTCATGCACTTATATAAACCATAGATATACAAGTGGATTTAGGCCGTGCACTTAATTCTTGTCCCAATCTAAAAACAATTAGTTCTGAAGACACAGGCCTGCTTGATACTCACCCCCATGAAGAGAGCACTGAATATTTGAGTGCTATCACAAAGTGCGGTGAAGAAACTAAAGGAAGGTACACTATCAAAAATATATATATACAGTGTCTGGAGTGTTAAAGGCTTTGTCTTCAAACAAACAGCCATCTAAATGATTTGTCAACTAAGTCCATATAGAAGAAGCATACCAGCTTGTGTGAAGCAAGAATTGTAAATAATATAATCCAAATCCAAAGGATGGCATGGCATCAAAGCTTAAATTGTGAACACCTACTTTGCAGAAGGCTACTATGGGTCACAGTGGAAGCCCAAAACCCACTTACACCTCTGGTGAACCCCCTCTGACCACAGCTGAGGGATTCACATCAGACAAAGAGCATTGTAGACATGATTGTAGTAGATACAGTTAGATTAAAGTGCAATAACTTATTTGATCTCCCTTTTAATCCATTTAAAAGTTGTTTTCACATCTACTTTTGTGCACTAGATAATTATTTGGGGAAGTAAAATGAACATCCAAGAAAAGCAATAAATAAATCAATAAATAACTTCAGTATATTTTTTAAGCCTGGTCTGACAATAAATCAGGGATGTGAATAGTCTTGCTATCATGAAGAATTCATTGAAAAGTGGATTATGGCAGATGGAATTAGGTTAAAACTTAACATCTCCCTCTCTCTTTTGACCCATCTTAAAGCTGTCCTTGTTTTTAATATTTTCTGCTTTCTTTTTTATTGATGTTTTTCTCTATTTTATTTTGTTGTTAGCTTTTTATTTGGATTTTTTGTTTTTCTTTTTGTATGTATTTTGGCATATGAAATCCAGAATGGGGGCATATACAGGGAAAGTAACCAACCATATCTATGGTTTCTTGGGAGCATGGTAGTCAGTTTGGGGGAAAGCAGGGAGCTTATGACAATGAGTACAAGAAAGAAGAAAATGTTCTAAAATTGGTAATTATTATGCAACTATTCTAGATGTGATTGAACTATTGAATTGTATGATATGTGGATTATGCCCCAATAAAATTATTTTTTAAAGTATTATCTGATTTCTTGACTGCTATTTTAATTAGTATTGACTATGGATTCCGGTAAAATGAAATCATTGGCAACTTCAATCTTTTATCTGTTTATCGGGGTGTTGGTCTAGCTGTGAGGATGTTGGTTTTCTTTCCCTTGAGTTGTAATCCATATTGAGGGCTGCAATCCTTGACTTTTATTAGCAAGTGCTTCAAGTTCTTCTTGAGTTTGATATGCATAGTTTTGTCATCTATTATGGTTGCTGTAAGTGATCACTACAAATTTTTGTTTTTTAAAAAACATACAAAGCTTTATGACTTTACCATTATGAAAATCATAAATCTAAAACGGGCTTCACGAGGCTAAAGTCAAGATGTTGATATACCTCTTCCTAGAGCTATGGAAGCCCTGGTGGTCCACACATTGGGCTGCTAGTCACAGGGTCAGCAGTTCAAACCCTGCAGCTCTGAAGAAGAAAGATGAGGCTCTCTGCTCATCAGATTGGACTCAATGGCGGGAGTAGTAACTAGGGCGGAAGGGAGAACTGCTCATGGAAACTTCGTAGGGCAGAGATCCCTCACGCTTGTCTTCTTACTGTGAACTGAGGCCTTTTCCTGCCTTTTAGAGGTCACTCCTCGGCTTCTGACCCCTTCCTCCATCTTCAAATCAGCAGCAGAGGATCAAGTCCCTATTGGGCTTCACGTTTCCCTGCCTCTTTATCCTACCTGACTCTCCGAACTGTCCTGCTTTCCTCTTCTACTTGGAGGGGCCTCGGGGATTACACTGGGCCTACACAGATGACCCGGATCATCTCCGTGAGCCCTGCTGGCAGGTGGTTAAGGGCTTGGCTTCAAACCAAAAGGCCTTGACTTTGAACCCACTAACCACTCCGTAGGATGAAAGAGCTGGCTCTCTGCTCTCCTAAAGATTATAGCCTAGGACACTCTAGGGGGAAAAGTTACACTCTGCCATATAAAGTTGCTATGGGTTGGAATCAACTTAGCATTATTCAACCACAAAGTTCCTTTTGCCATGCAATGTAACATATTGACAGGTTCCAAGCATCAGATATGGACATCTTTGGGGAGCCATTATTCTGCCTTTCACCATCAGAGAATATGGGGTTCCTTTGCATTCTATCCTCCTGTCAATTTAATAGATCTCCTGTGTTTTCCCCTTTTATAAGTGCAATAACCCAGGGAACAATACACACTGTATGCTGGGATCCTTTATAACATAGGGAACAATACACACTGTATGCTGGGATCCTTTATAACATAGGGAACAATACA
>NW_022111372.1:69916232-69928816 GCF_000313985.2 Echinops telfairi
TAACATAGGGAACAATACACACTGTATGCTGGGATCCTTTATAACATAGGGAACAATACACACTGTATGCTGGGATCCTTTATAACATAGGGAACGATACACACTGTATGCTGGGATCATTTATAACATAGGGAACAATACACACTGTATGCTGGGGTCCTTTATTTCTAGTTCTCAGAATAATTCTGTCTTTGCCTGATCCTTCACACATATTAGAGGTAATGCATCAATTCCCAAAAGACATCTCGTGGAAATGTAAGGGTCCTAGCTGCAGGCTAGGTTTGGTAAGTGCTGGACTTTGCTTTCATAGGTGTAGAGTGATAGTCAGGGTTGGGACCAGGGTTTCCCTCTCAATTTCCTCTACGCCAGAACTTCAAAGAACCTGGAGAACTCTAAAAATGACTTTCCTATTTAGAGTGGACTGTAAAATGTAAGATCCTTATAGATTCTTTCAAGTAAGTTTTGAGGGTAGATTGGAAATTGGGTATATTTTATCCAACATAGAAATTTCAGAGAATGGAGAAATAAAACAGAGAACAAATGTACCAAAGGACACTTTAGCACAAAGTGCTCAACAAATCCATATTTATATGAATAAATGAATGATTTATTATTAACATCCATCCTTCTCCAGCTTTCCCCCTACTCCCCACCCTGCAGCAATGTTGCCTACTAGTTCAAAGTTTATGCTCAGAAGTTAGATATAGATCCAGGTCTTATACTTATTCTGCCCAAGTGTCCATTGAGTCTGTCCTGTAGCCAATGATGACTTGGCTTGGTCATTCATGGAAATAATAGATGAAAAATGCTTAGTGCAGTTCCCAGAAGTCAATGAATGTGAGTTCTTAATTGTGGTTCAAACACTCTGTTCCTGTGATAGTCTCTCCACTTAGTTTCCAGCCAATGAGCTTCTGTTGGTGGCAGTAGACCTGTCTATTCAGCATTTCACACATATTGTATGGCTGTATGCACACACGAATAACCATGGCCATAGAGTCAACTCCAACTCATAGCCGCCCTATAGAACAGAGTAGAACCTAGGGTTTCTGAGACTGTACATTTTTATAGTGGTCTGCTGGAACTGTCTTCTGCAGAGCAGCTAATGCGTTCTAGCTGCCAATCTGTGGTTAGCAGCCTGATGCTTAACCACTGGACTTCTTTGCACGCATGCGTACACACAAATATCAGAGGTGCCAGAGCCAATTTAAGTGCTACTTTCTCTAATTAGTACAGCCCTATTCAGAAGTCAAGGAGACCTGGTGGTGTAATGATTAAGCTCTTGTGAACTAACCAAAAGGTTGGCAGTTTGATTCCACCTGATACCTGTGCAGGAGAAAAGACCTGCCAATCTGATCCCACAAAGATGAAAACCAAACCTCACTGCCATGGAGTCTCTTCTGATTCAGTGACCCTTTAGGACAGGGCAGGAGTATCTCTGTGGGTTTCCAAGACTATAGCTCTTTACAGGAGTGAAAATCCCCATCTTTCTCCTACAGAGAAGCTGGTGGTTTTGAACTGCTGACCTTGGAGTTAGCAGCCCAAAGCATAACCACTTTGCCACCAGAGCTCCTTAAACCTAATAAAAGCTCTGGGGCCACTTCTAGTCTGTCACATGGGGACATTGTAAATATCACATGGCCCTCTTTGAGGAGAAACTGACTTGATGGCGCTTAAAACAACAGTCTGAAGTTATCGTTCCACTTGAAAATTTGTGGGAACAGATTAAATCACTTTTGCATTTATTAATACTAATGTCTACCACAGTGTTTCTCATATAACATAGAACCCTAAGACACTGTGAAAGGATGGCTAGATGAACAGATGGAAAAATTACTGATCTATAGTCCCTAACAGTTCCACAGTGTTTCATTTATCTTTATATCCCCAACTGGAGTACCTGGGTGGTGCAAATAATTAATACTCTGGACTGCTAGCTGAAAGGTCAGAGGTTCTAGTCCACCTGGGGAAGAAATTCCTTGGAAGAAAGGCCTGGTGTTCTACTTACTAAACACTTGCTTGCTGCCAAAACATCGATGCTGACTCAGAGTGACCCCATACATAGGACTGTCCCTGTGAGTTTCTAAGACTGTAACTTGTTGCAGGAGTAGAAAATCCTGTCTTACTCTCACAGAGCTGCTGGTGGTTTTGAACTTCAGACCTTGCAGATTACAGCCCAGCTGAACCGCTACACCACCAGGGCCCAAGAACACTAGCCATTGAAAACCTAGTGAAGCACAATTCACATCAGAGTCTACTCAGTAACAACTGGAATAGCTCCCATTGGTCAGCACTGAGCCTTACTGAAAATAGAGATTTAGCAAATGCCAGTTAGTTCAGATAAAAGAGAAGAAAAAGAGACCAATCCGCACCTGGCTTTATTCTCCTTCCAGGGCATTCTGTTGAAAAGAGTTATTGAGTAGAGAAGCGGGGGTTCACAACCACTCTCTGGACTCTCTCCCAGGGCCTTTTTAGAACTGGAAAGTTAATTATGGAGCCAGATTAACAGTTTCTCTTTTGATACAGTCAAAGTAAAACCAGCAGGATGCAATTTAGCTCTTCCCCACTTTCCAAATAGCAGCAAATTTTCATACAAAACAAAGAGACACTTGAATTGCAAATTACTTAGCGAATCAGTTAGCAAGCCCAATGGAGGAATATTTCTGCTACTTTCAAAGCCCGGCTGTTGCCTTTTCAGCTTTAACCATAGAGTGGAACCTTCACAAAGGCCGGGGCGTCTTGGTGTTTCAACTCTAGGCCAAGTGGGTGGAGAAGTGATTCTGAGGGTTTACTGGGATGCTCCAGTGGGACCTTTCTGCTCAGAATATTCTTCTCCTCTGCAGACCCTCTCTAACTCTCAGGGCACCAAGCTCCACTGATGGGATAAGAGTTTAAAAGTCCCCAGAGGTCTTTTCATGCAGAGTAAATGCCTATGAGAGTAGGGCAGGGACATAAGGAATAAAGCAGGTAGAGGGGCACATGTGTCTGCTACAAAGTTATAAGCACTGGGTGATGAAGGACCTCATGCCCCATCTGCCCATTGCTATCCTTTAAGACTGCAATGCTGGCCCAGTGCTGAGGGTTGCCAAGCACGATTTGTCCTGGAAGACTACAATCGAGATTCTTATTTAATATATCTTCCCTTTGTGCTGTTGGCATTATTATCTCTAATAAGGGTTGGGGCCCTGAAGCAGCAGAGCCAAATTCACTAACTGCAAGTTAGAGACAAAAAGAGAAGTTTATTAGATGGTGGTGCCAACGGGAAGTCCAACAGTAATACAGACAGCATTAATGGAATCAGAACGCATAGAGACTATATGCTTTTTCACTTTGGAATTTACACCCAGGAGGAGCGAGCCACTTACTCTCAAAGATACTTTCACTAACTCCAATTTCAGGATAATCACAGGAAGTAATCCTTGACTGAAGAACTCTGCTGGTGTAGTGGCTTCCACTTGGGCCTGCAAACCACAAGTTCAGCTGCTCAAAGCAACCAGCAGCCCTGGGAAGGTGGCACTCAGGTTTTGGGTGGTGTTTTGTTTTTACTTTTGTAATTGTTGACCAGTAGGAATCAGATAGAACAATAAGTCCCCTCAAGTCTTAAGACACGCATATCCCTGTTGACTAATCAAGTAGCAGGAACTAGCTACAGGGCTACTAACAATCAAGTGAGGCAAGTAAGAGAAGATACTCAGAGTTAGCTAGACACTTGCATCTAACCCATTTGCTAGTTAACCAACCACACTTTGAAAGAGACTGAGGTGCACTACAGAGAAAACATGACGTCAGTTAGGCTAACCACAGGAAGGGAAAGCATGGTGTAAGTTGGACTAACTGAAGTAAAAAGAAAGGGGACAGCTTCTAAACGAGTAAATAGGGGCAATCTATGGCTGGATGTGGCCTGTGGGCCACCACTTTGTAATTTCCAACCTAGCTCTGCTTCCTCTCTTGATGCATGGAGCACTAGTTGGGGAGAAGAAAAGCACGTATGCTAGGTTCTTGCATGACGACACCTGATTCCTCATCCAGAGCCTGAGTGACCACACCACACAGCCACCCTCAGAATGCTGCCCCTTTTTCATTTCCACAAGAGCATTAAATTTAAATGTATATTTATTGTAGAGAATTTTAAAGATGAAGTAAATAAAAGGAGAAACCAAAAATCACATTTTACATTAGAGGGAGGGTGGGTGCTGGGGTGGAAACCTGACTGGAAATGAGCTGCTTTCAGACACAACCCAGCAGAGGGGAAGGTGACCTTGCACTTGAGCTCAGAGAAGCCCCAGATAGTGGTAAGAAAGTTAGGAAGGGCAGAAGTAGAGAATGCATAGACGGACTATGGCCGGTAGTGGGCAGGAAACAGCATATGCAGCCCGATGCGAATAAAGAGGGCACAGGAAGGAATGTTGAATAAAAGTCACAAATAATATCCCAACTCTGTCTGCGTCATGTGGGAATGCAGACAGTGCCACCAGAAGTTTTGATATTTTCTAAGAGAAGCTTGCCATCTACACTTTTAAGTTATTTTTTTCCATGTTTACACATAACTCAATTTTAGAAAAAAAAAAAGCGTGAGTGACTCCTCCCCCCTGACGTCCTCTCTCCATCTTTGCTCAGCTATCACTGAGGGAGACAAGTGTTTATCAAGTCAGTCAGCATGGAGCAGAAGGGTCGTTTTAACCCCATCAGGCACCGAGCAGCAGAAAGGGGTGGGCACTGGGGGACTAGGTCCTGTGCAGACTGAAGGTAGCAGTTTCCTGGGTCAGAGAGAGCTTCCACCTAAAGGAGTCTGCACGCACCCTTGAAGGACAAGCTCTCCCCAAATCTAAAGCCCTCCTGTGATCTTTTGTATTGTGTGCAATGTGTTTGTGGGGTGTGTATGTGTACAATCTACCTTGACTTTGCAAAATTCATATGAATAATCTTGTTGGTAACTCCCTAGAAGACATGTTTTTCCACAAGAGAAATGTTTAAAGTCACTAAGTGTAGTAATGAGGGTGTCATCCGTCCCTCCCCCCCACCCACCCATTTCACTGCACTGAATCAGTAAATTAGAAGTCTAGAATGGTCCAAGATCTGTCCAAGTTCCTTAACCTGCCTCTAAATCTTCAGTTCGTGCTTGGTAAAGTGAGATTTAAGATACCTGACCTAGCTTTCTGTAGCAGTAACAATTTTTGCTTAGAAGAAACAGACTACTCACTTCAAACCGGCTTAAGAAAAATAGAAATGTTTTGATTCATAAGAAGATTTGAAACATTTAATCCAATGATCAAGATCAAGAATTACAGCCTACAATATGAGTGAAACTCGACATAACAAAGAAAAAAAATAAGACCAATAAACAACATCATGACAGAGAAAAGATTGAAATGGCAAAGAATTTCATTTTACTTGAATCTACAATTAACACACATGGAAGAAGCAATCAAGAAGTCAAATGACATATTACACAGAGAAAAATCTATTGCAAAAGACCTCTTTTTTGCAAGTGTGTAAAAGCAAGAAATGTCACTTTGAGGTCTAAGGTCTACCAAGGTGTATGACCTTGTCACCTCTGTCTGTGCCGACTGAAAAGTCATGTGGTATTTTCAATCATCCCATGTGCATGCAAAAGCTCCACAATGAATAACACAGGCTGCAGGAGAATTGATGCCTTTGAAGTACAAGAGCGGTGAAAAGACTGAATATACCATGTATTGCCAGAAGAACAGACAAATCTGTCTTGAAAGAAATGCAGCCTGGATGTTCCTTAGAAGGGAGGGCTGTGAGACTTTGGACATGTTATCATGAGGGACCAGTCTCTAAAGAAGAACAACATGCTTAGGACACTAGAAAATTCTTGAAAAAGAGGAAGGCCCTCCGAGAGATGGCTGACCCCGTGGCTGCAACAATGAACATCAACAGAGCAACAATCGTTGGAACTGCATAGAAATCACTTAACAATAAGGAAGTAGCAATAAGGAAGTCCCTGGGTAGCACAAAGGGTTAAGCTCTCAACTACAACCCAAAGGTCAGTGGTTCATGGTCACTCAGAGGTGCCTCAAAAGAAAATCCTGTCGATTTACTTCTGCAAGGCCAAAATCTTGAACATCCTCTGGCATGACACACATAGTGTTGCCATGAGTCAGAATTGACTGGACCCAGCAACAGCTTGTACAAGAGCAGGCCGTCCGTCTGTAGCTAAGGGACATCCAACTCAGCAACACCTACCACCATCAGTTCATGTAACTGGAAAACCAAGCATGCTGATCCTAGTGGAATCCAAGGGTTAAAATAATGACTTTCCACTTTCCTCTCAGTATGTGTGAGTGTCTATGTAATGTTTGCTTTGCAAAAACCATGTAGATAATCTTAGTAATTCTATGTAAGACTATTTTCTCCACAGTAGAAATGTTTAAAGTCAATAAAGATAGTATTGAGGGTGCTATTTTTTCCCCCATTTCACTGCAATGAGTCAGTGAATCAGAGTCCGGAATAGAAGAAGCCATGTCCAAGTTCTTTAAACTGCTTCTAAGCCTATATTCATTCCTGGTAAAGGGAGAGTCGTTTAAGTTGAGACACGTGTAAATTGTCCCGTGTTGATGCCAGATGCACATCCTCACCATCCCAAGTACAGCAGAAAGGCACTCTCTCCTCCCTTATATTTTCAGACTGGCCTTCCATGGTCTGAATTGGGTTCCTAGTTCCAGAATCAGTCAATGTGGCAAAGGAGGTGAAATGAGCATAATGGCTCAGGGCGGTGCGCACTTCCTAAAGCAGGAGGCATTTCGCTGGCGGTGTGTGGGAAAGTGAATTTCATTCTAGAGGGCACCATCCAAGATAGGAAATCTGACTAGTCCTAAGGAAGCATCCATCTTCCTGGAAATGTCCAACGTAAAGTATGGTGCCAAAGTGAGGGTGTACATCTCGTATTTATCTTCTCTTCCGATGTATTTCAGGTTCACTTTAACAAGGAGTTCAGGACTGACCGGTTACGCTTGTCTCGATGAAACCAACAGTCTGAAGAGTAAGTAGTGTTTCCTATGCTATAACTCCTGCCTGGTGTCCAGATGAGCTTTATGCAACTACTATTCTTTCCTCTAGCTCATTAAAGTGAGTTTATTTAAATGACGACTCCTCTTCACAACCCATCAAAATAAAAACCAACCTGTCTTATTGCTAAAACAAATCTTAAGTGTATGCCCTCAGTTTTCTCCATTGTATAGTCCCCAGAACAGCACTGGGATTGTCAAGGTGCATGTCACTTAGAAAGTTTTCTTGGCTGCAAATAATATAAAGCATGGGCCCAAGGTGACTGAAATATTAAAAAATTATTCTGAGGTGGCTGCCTCCCCCAGCTGAGGCCCTCTGGTGGCCGGAAGATTCCCCCGAGGAGCAAACAACGCTGTCCTTGAAGAGGAGCACAGGTGTCTTCCGGGAAATGGGTCAATTTCAGAACTTTCCAAAAATAAAGGCTCATTCTTGAGAAAAAAAAAATTATTAGTTCTCATAATAAGAAGTTCTGAGATGGAACAGCTTCATAGTTATATAATGGAATAGTTCCATCATGTCATAAACTCCCAGATTTTTACATCTTCAGCAGGTATTTTCCTATGTGTCTCTTTCTATCAGCAAGGAAAACCTTTCAAAAATGCCTCCACAGACTGCATGATCCACTCGTCAGAGCTTTGTCACATTTCTTTGCCTGAATCTGTCCTTGGAGAAGGGGATGGGACCGTAGTGATTGGCTTAACCCAATCACAGTTTACTTCCTAGAGTGGAGAATGGCTCCATGAGCTCGGAAGCACAAGGTCGCGTAGAGGAAGATGACTTTAGAAAAAAGAACAATCATGTGAGAAAGTCATGGGTAAAAGGCTGACTTTTCACTAGGAAGGCAATCAACGCATCTGCTCTAAGGCGTTTCTATTTAAATGTCAGTTACGCTTCCTCTAAGATGAACATCAATACCGGTACACAGGTTCCCAAACACCACATACTTCACCACGCACTGCAAAAAAAAAAGTAGAAACCAAGTCTTGTTAATCGTTCTCCAGGCCATGGGTAAAATTAAAAGAATAGTTAGAATTACTTTTGACTCTGGATTTAAAACCCAAAGCATTATCATTATGCCATATGCAGACTGTTTCCCCAATTTGCATAATTATAAACTCCCCCTCAAAGAGTAAACATCACTGCCAACTTAAAAAAAATACGACAAAGCAGTATTAAATATGCATTGCTGATTTGACTTTCTAATTTGTCTGGAATCTTCACACAGACGTGCATAACTCCACAGATACTGAAGTGCTTAATAAAACTTTCCACCTGTCTGGAAAGAGAACAACAGGAAAGGAAAGCTAAAAACCAGTTTTCCAGCTAAAGAATTTGAATTGATGCCTGGAAAATACCAATAGGAGTTGGCACTATTAAAATAGCTTTCAAATTTATGACTCTGGGAATTGAACTCATCATTCAAGTAAGTTCAAGGGACTACAAGAAGTTTGTGGAAGAATGAAATTAAAAGATAATGGAACTTTTCTATGAAGTATTTGAAGTCCACTCATATAGATGATTGCTTTGTGCAATCAAATAAAAATCATTCCTTCAAATGCCTTTACTAAGGGTAAGAGTTACTTGTATGGTGCAGGTGATCTTATAGTTGGACATGTATAGGAAATTATTTACGAGGCCCAGAAAGATTTTTCTTCCCTTATTGGAATTCCTAAAAAAACCATACTAATTCCTGACTTAGCCACCGAAGGGCACAGCTTTGCTGCAATTGCATATTCCAGCCGAGGGAGAATATGAAGCTCTCATCGTATGCTCCAGTGATGACTGGGACAAAGGAGACAAAATTGTCCATGCACAGAGAGAAGTCCTCCTGGAACTATGTTACAAGTTACATATACCCACATATAAGTGCACATCTCTATATATGATGAATACACATGCTATATATGTGTATATAAATAGAAAACACACATTACATAAGTGTGCTCCTTTTATGCAACAATTCTATAACCTGATTTTTAAACTCCATGATTGTTATATGACACCTTTCCAGAGAGAATGTGCATGTGTGTGTACACATCACCCATTTGTACTGTTGATGACTATGCTTCTGAGGAGTAAATGGTACTTTTTAAATCCATTCTCTGTGATCTTTTTTCACTACATGTGATTGATCACTTGATCAATTTTCCACACATAGGGCTCTCTCATTGATCAACTAGAAGGCGATGACTTGGTCCATGAGAGACATTGCTCACTAGGGTCAAAGAAGAGCTTTGAATGGACTGGAAATTAGATGTTGTCCTTGAGTTATGAAATCATGGCCCCTCTTGGTCACTGCAGGTACCTGAGAAGCCTTGGGATCCTACAGAGGAAAGAAAATGATGACAAAAAGTGAAATTTTCTTTTTTTTCATTTTTAACATTTTTAAAAATCAATTTATTGTGTGCTCTTACAGCTCTTATCACAATCCATATATACATCCAGTGTATCAAGCACATTTGTACTTATGTTGCCATCATCATTTTCAAAACATTTTGTTTCTACTTGAACCCTTGATATCAGCTCCTCATTTTCCCCCTTCCCCCACCCTTCCTTCCCCATGGACCCTTGATAATGTATCTTTTATTTTCTTGTCTTACACTGACCACTGTCTCCCTTCACCCACTTTTCTGTTCTCCATGCCCTTTGGAAGGGGTTATATGCAGATCATTGTGATCAGTTCCCCCCATCTCCCCCACCTTCTCCTTACCCTCCTGGTATTGCTACTTTCAGTATTTGTCACGAGGGGGTTATCTGTCCTGGAGTCCCTGTGTTTCGAGCTGTTATCTCTACCAGTGTATCTGCTCTGGTCTAGCTGGGTTTGTAAGGTAGAATTGAGGTCATGATAGTGGGGAGAGGAAGCATTAAAGAACTAGAGGAAAGTTACGTTTCATCAGTGCTATACTGCACCCTGACTGGCTCTTCTCTTCCTTGTGACCCTTCTGTAAGGGGCTGTCCAGTTGTCTATAGATGGGCTTTGGGTCTCCATTCCATGCTCTACTTCATAAAAGTAAAATTTTCTATGCCACATAGTTTTCTCCAGTTATCACAAAACAATCAGGGGATTACTGGTATTATGTATAGATAATTGTTATGTTTATTTGAATAATGTTTGCCTACCCCTTATCTAGATTGTGAGATCTCTTTGGGAACCAGGCAGATCTTATTTCTTTTTTTGCTTTTGGTTTCTTTGGGCGTGCAGGGGGGTGGGGGGGCATTATCAATATTTAGCAAGCGCCGAGCATATGTGCATTATTGTTTATATATGATTTGGGAGTAAAAGGGTGGAGTTTTAAAGAAGTCTTTCATGAGGGAGCGAGATCTGTAAGAAGTGTATTGAAGAGTAGCATTTCTAGGGGATCTATTCTTGTGTTATCGTCTCATCACATGCCCAGTATCTCTTCCACCTGTTATACTCTCCATCCCACAGTAATGGAAATTTACACTCAGACAGGTTCAGGTGTTCCTCCACTAGCATGGGGGCAGAAACCTGATACTGTCTCAGGAAGTACTGTATAAAGAACAGATTGTAGTGTGTGGTTCATTCTTGTCTGTCAAGAGTTTATGAAATTCACGTAACCCATGGTCTTGGAGTCAACCTATTTTTATGACCAATAGTTGAGTTGGTTTTACTTGTTACTTAACTTTCTAAACAAGATTAAACCCTATGAGATTATGAAAATGGAAGTTAGGGTATGCTTTCAAATGTAACTGTATACTAAATTTTATGCATTACAAAATGAATGGGTTCTCTAATGTGCCAGTTTGATTTGCTCCAAAACACACCAGAAAGATGTGATGTTATTTCTCTTCCATAAATGTTATTCATTGGCCTTTGCTATTTTCAAAGATGTTTTCTGACATGCCATTCAGGGTTTTAGCATATACTCTGTGGACATATGTATTCATAAGGCACATTTCCATCTCTAATTAAGTATGAGTGAAGCTTACATTTGGGGATAAAAGCAACTATGAATAGAAGTTATTATATACATATCACAATCATCTTTCCCACCCCTGAGGTCACCCTCAACTTGGAGACCTGAGCTGACCTTGGCTAACTGTGATGTCGTGCGATCCACACTTTCCAGTAGGCAAAGAAGATTGGGGATACAACTGGAAAGTTCTGCTGCCCATTCACACAAGACAGTGTGTTTGTCAGCCTTGTACTCACCCCATTATGAATCTTAGCAGCAATATAAAATGAGTAGGAGTTTGAATAACTCCTCCCCATCACTTTGTGTCACCGATCACTTAAGGAGGGTGTCATGGGGCAATAAATGGTGAAGCAGAGGGAAAGAGAGAGAGGGGAAGGCCCTCAAGGAGGTGGATTGACGCTGTGGCTGCAACAAAGGGCTCAAGCACAGGAACCATTGCGAGGGCGGCGCAGGACCAGATAGTCTCCTTCTGCTGTCCAGGGTCGCTATGGGTCAGAACCAACCCTGATGGCTCCTAACAACAACATTGCAGGACTCTAGAACCTTCCGCCTTGCTTGAGAGCTATGGGGCTTCCTTATGGGAGGTTAAAGGGGCCTATAAATGCTTCCCTTGGTCCTGGGTCAGGGATGGAAGAAATCCAGGTACAGTTTCCAAATGGAGTTTTATTCATAATAACAAGCGATTGGTTACTATTTTTTCTTTTGCTTCTCAGGACCGGGTTGGAAAATTTGAAGATGGAAAGTAGCAACTGGGTGTCTCTAGCTTGCCAAGAAAGTCACACAATATTGTGCTTATTATGGGGCTTATTTGAGTATTAAAGTATAGTAGGATAATGGGGGTTATTTGACTAAAATACCAAAAGCTGGTATTTGATTGTCAGAGACTTAATAACGGAAGTACAGAAGGTGACTATCCAAAAACACAATGCTGTCCAGTCGATTCTGACTCACGGCCACCCACAGAACAGTGTGGAACCGTCCTTTGGGGTTTCCAAGGGTGTAACTCCTTACAGGAGCAGAGAGCCTATCTATCTCTCGTGAAGTGCTGATGGTTTCAAACTGCAGACCTCGGAGTTAGCAGCCTAATGCTTACTGCACTATGCCACCAAGACTCTTTGAAGGTGACTGACTGTATCTTCTGTTACTCAGCAATGCTCTCTCCAACCTAACCCCGGCAATAACGGTGTGATTCTTAATTGGTTAGAAAACCAGCCATTAGGCACCAACAGTTAAAGGCAAATGCTTTCTAAAACTACTCTCAAAAAAGATATTCATTGCAGCAGTTTACAGAGATTAGAATCACCCTAAATATCCATCTATAGGAGGGTTATATCAATGGCACTATGTTCAAATTTTTGAGTATATGTGGCCATTCAAAAGAATGAAATGTTCTATGTGTGCGAACATAAAACCAACCTCACTAAATAATAAGTGGGAAGAAAAACCCAAGCAGGTGTGGAAAGTTGTATATGTCATTCCCAAAAGATGCAAAAGAAAAACTGACATCTAGACATACTTGTACAGACATACACACATATACAAATACTAGTACAGACATATACACATATACAAATACTTGTACAGACATACACACATATACAAATACTTGCACAGACA
>NW_022111372.1:69928987-69929869 GCF_000313985.2 Echinops telfairi
GAATACTTGCACAGACATACACACATATACAAAGTGGTGGTTTAAGGAAGGGGAGCAGAGGAGTTAAAGGCTGCATGGTCACTAACCAGAATGCATCGAACTGTTTTTTATCATGAACATAAGTTACTTAACATAAACATATAAATGATGTTGAAATGGTAACCAACCACTTGTTATTAAGTATAGGCCTTATTTGAAAACTGGATCTGTACTTTCTTCCATCCCTGACCCAGGACCAAGGGCAGCATTTATAGGCCCTTTTACCTCCCATAATGAAGCTTCATAGCGCTCAGGCTGGGTGGAAGGTTCTAGAGCCCTACAATGTTGTTGATGTTGGTAGGTGTCATTGGAGTTGGTTCTGACCCATACTGGCCCTGTGGATAACAGAATGAAACACCTGCACCACCCTCGCAATTGTTCCTGTGCTTGAGCCCATTGTTGTAGCCACTGTGTCAATCCAGCTCCTTGAGAGTCTCCTCTCTCTGCTCTTCTACTTTACCCTTTATTGCCCTACAATATCCTTCCTTAAGTGACTGGATGACACAAAGTGACAGGAAGGAGTTATTCAAACTCCTATTCATTCTATAACACTGCTAGGATCCATAATGGGTGAGGATAAGGCTGACATGGGTGGCCCTGGACCCCAGTAGCCAGCTAAGGGTCAGTGCACTTGAACTGAGTGAGTGGTTCTTCCACTGAGATGCTGTTAAGGAACAGTAGAAGAACGAGTGTTGGCCAACAACCCTTTGTGCCTCTCCAGTGTGTTGTCCTCACCTGGAGTGGGTGGTGTCATGCTTGTGACTTCCCACCATGAATCTGCACAGGGGCTGGAGGGCCGAACTCTGGCACCTGCTTTTATATTGTTGATCCCCATCTTTTCAG
>NW_022111372.1:69930238-69931231 GCF_000313985.2 Echinops telfairi
GCAAGGAGGGCATAGAATTCAATCAAGTGCAATGTAGCTGAGAGAAAGTATAGAGAGCCAAATGAAGGTTGATCATGATAGTGGGACATGAGGAAAGTAAAATGAAACAGAGGAAAGAACTGGGAGGCAAAAGACAGTTATAGAGGTATAAACATAGGCATGTACATATGTAAATATATTAATACATAACAATAGGGATATAGGTCTATGTTCATATATTTATAGGTTAAGTATTAAGGTAGCAGACAGATATTGGGCCTCTACTCAAGTCATCCCTCAAGGCAAGAACACTTTGTTCTAATAACCTGGCATTCTGTGATGCTCACCTTTCTGATACAATCACTCAAGACAAAATGGGTGCATAAGCTAATGTGGGTGAAGAAAGCTGATAGTGCCCATCTATTACAAGATATAGCATCTGAGGCCTTAAAGATTTGAAGTTAAATAAGCAGCCATCTAGCAGGGAAGCAACAAAACCCACATGAAATAAGCACACTAACCTATGTGATCATGAGGTGTCGATGGGATCAGGGATCAGGCATCAGAAGACCCAAAACAAGCAACCATTTTGATGCGAATGAGGGGGTCAGAGAGAAGACTCAAAGCCCATCTGTAGACAATTGGACATCCCCTCATAGGAAGGTCACAAGGAAGGGATGAGCCAGGCAGTGTGCAATATAGCACCGACGAAACACACATTCCTCTAGTTCTTTAATGCTTCCCCCACACACACAAACACTATCATGACCCCAGTTCTATCTAAAAAATCTGGCTAAACTAGTATATGTACACTGGTACAGATAAGAGCTCTCAACACACAGAATCCAGGACAGGTAACCTCCTCAGGACCAATAAAAAGAGTAGTGATACTATGATGAGCCTAGGGGAAAGGTCGGCGGAGAAAGGGGTGAAGGGGGAAACCGATTGCAGTGATTGACGTACAAACCTCCCCCAGGGGGACAAACAACAGAAATGTGGGTGAAGGTAGACAGC
>NW_022111372.1:69932002-69953910 GCF_000313985.2 Echinops telfairi
TACCCCAAGACTAAAGGGAGAAGAACTAAGGTTTAAACTTAGATCTGTCTGCCTCGTCAATTCTTCAAATATTTTTTGGGTACCTCCTATGTTTCAAGCACTGGGACAGAGCAACAAGCAAGCAAGGCACAATGTTGGCCCTTGTTGCATGTGTAGTATACAGAGATGCCACTCCGCTCCTTGCCATGGTTGCCTTCCTTCTCTGGCAATACCACACCAGGGCATTTCCTTAAAATGCCTCCTCAGTGCTACTGATAGTAACTGTAATGACTCCCACCAAACCAACCCCACTTCCATTGAATGGATTCCACCGCTAAGTGATCCTACTGGGCAGAGTAGAGCTGCTCCCTACGTTTCCTTGACTGTAAATCTTCACAGGAGCAGACAGCTTCATACTCCTCCTTCAGAGGAGCCTTGGTGACATAGTTTGGGCTGGGTTGGGCTGTGACTGAAGGGTGTTAACTTCCAAACCACCAGTCACTCCTCAGGAGGAACACTGGGTTTTCTCATAAACTGTTTTCCCGTAAACAGTTAGTCTTAGAAACTCACAGGGGCTGCTCTACCCTGTCCTATAGGGTCACTATGAGTCCGCATTAACTGGATAACAGTGAATTGGATTTTTTGGTTCCCCTGCAGAGCTCCTGGTTGTCTTGAACTGCCAACCCTGAGGTAAGGAGGCCAAGACTTAACCTTCTATACCACCATCCTGTGACGGTAATAGCTAATATTTATTGAATACTATTTTGTGCTCTGGAGTGCCTGGGTGGTACGAACAGTGAATGCATGCACTGAAATGTTGGAAATTCAACTCCACCCCGAAACTCCAAGAAAGAAAAGCTTGACAATCTATTGCAGGGGGAGGGGGGGAGTTGGCCTTAAATAAGCTATTAAAAACCCCTGTAGAACATAGTTTTGCTCCGATGCACTGGGACATTCCCTGAGCTGGAGTAGATTTAACAGCCACTGATTTACTCAGGGTATCCGATGCTCATTTGACTTTCCCAGCAGCCCAGTGCAGCAACAGCTATTAGTCCTGTTCTATAGATTAGAAATATGAGGTTTGTAGAAGATATTATGGCTTGTCAAGGTCAGGTAGCTATACAATGAAAGCCCTAAATCCACCTTAAAATCTCCACCTAGTTTCAACCTCCATTGAATTCTGTCTGATCATTAAGTGGAGCAATGCAGAAAGCTTTCCCCTTCTGGCACTGTGTTCAAAATGGGAGTGCTATCACTTCCCTGGTCAGCCTACAGAGGGGCAGCCTAGTCTTTAGGGACTTCTCTGGGTGTTCCCATGATGAAATGGGGGGTACTAGGTTTCACATAGTCCTAAATCCCTGACTGCCTCGATTAGTGGGCCTTGAATGAATCCTGTGCGCTTTTCTATCTGTAATAGTGTATGTACACAGGTACAGGTAAGAGCTGGAAACACAGAGAACCCAGAACAGATAAACCTCTCAGAACCAATATCGAGAGTAGCGATACCAGGAGGGTAAGGGGAAGGTGGGGGGAGAAAGAGGGAACCAATCACAATGATCTACATATAACCCCCTCCCAGGGGGATGGACAACAGGTGAAGGGAAACATCGGTCAGTGTAAGACGTGAAGGAGGGAAGGGGGAAAATGAGAAGCTGATACCAAGGGCTCAAGTAGAAAATTTTTTGAAAATGATGATGGCAACAAATGTACAAATGTGCTTGACACAATGGATGGATGTGTGGATTGTGATGAGTGGTATGAGCCCCCAATAAAATGATTTTAAAAATAGTGCATGTCCGTATCCCAATCATGGTCTCTTCCCCACTTCTACAGTTCTGCCTGCACCTGTGATGAATCGATCTGCCGCTGATCAGGGTAGTGTGGAGTTGCCTTTGCTCTGTAAATCATCTTTAAGTTGCTGAGCTTCTGGGAATTCTTGCACACCATCATGACTCTGGGCTGATGGTCTCCTTCATCTGGATGATTGGTCTTCATCTTGACTTTGTCCTCTTTAAAACTTCATAAATGTGTCTCTACCAGTTCTATTCAAATTTGAGGTCTCTTCTCTCCCCCTTCTAATGTGCTCTGGTGGTATCATGGGTTATTTGTTGGGCTGCTACTCACCAAGTCAGTGTTCAAAACCAGTAGCCAGCTGTTCTGCCAGAGGAAGATGAGGCTTTCCACCTCCATAAAGATTCACAGCCTAAGAAATCCCAGAAGCAGTTCTGCTCTGTTCTAGAGGGTCTCTATAAGTCAACATTGACAATATGTTTGTTTGTTTGTTTGTTTGTTTGTTTGTGTTTGGGCACACACACATCCTCCCCCAGACGCCTGATGGCATGTGGGCTATGCACAGAGCTGCTAACCTACCTGTCAGCTGTTGGAACCCAGCAGTGACTCCTCGGGGGAAAGCTGAGGCTGTCTCTTCCTATAAAGACCTAGGTCTCCGAAGTCTGAGTGTGCAGTTCCACTCTGTCCCTTAGAGCCTCTTTGAGTTGGAATTGCCTCAAGGGCAGTGCATTTGATTTGGGTTTTTTCCCTCCTCTAGAACAGTCACCACATACACTCAGCCTCCTCTGGGTTCTTTCTGGCCACTGGTGGACTCTTTATAAAGCGTTGCTCTCAGGCAGTGGGTTTGAAAGTACATTATTATGACTCCTAGGCTGCCCTGGTGACATAGTGGGTTGAACTGCTAACAGCTACTCCTTAGGAGAAAGATGAGACTTTCTACCCCCATAGACTTACTGTTATGAAACCCACAGGAGGTAGGTCTACTCTGTCCTATAAGGTTGCTATGAGTCTGAATGAACTCAGTGGCAGTGAGTTCCGTTTGGCATGTGCTGGAAATTGGGCTAATAGAGTCTCATGGTCATGGGTCACACCTTGACCGATGTGTCTGGAGGGCCCTAAACCAATTTTGTAGACTTTTCTAATCTGCAATAGTGTGTGTATTGGTACGAGAACACATTAGTCCTTTTCCCACTTCTGCAGTCCCTCCTGCAGCTTGGATGAATTGATCAGTCCTGTGGCTGTGACTCCTTTGGACAACCATATGGCCTCACGCGGATGGCCTCCCATCTCCGGGTCATTCATTTTTGTCCTTCTCTTACCTTTATCCTGTTTAGGATTGTATAACTGGGTCTCTATAAAATATATTTAAATGTGAGGGCTCTTGTTTTCCCTATAACAAGACCCTCTGGGACTGGGGTGGAAATACTAAGAAGGACATTTAGTCATGGAAACAAATCAGGTGATATCTAATTAAAATCAGGCAGCCGGTGTTAAATGCACCAAACCTGCTCTCCCAAGTCGGCCTAGGTACGTTTTTAAGGACCCCCGCATCAAGAGATGAGCTTGATTCAGTCAGGCAGTGGTCAATAGTGAAGCCCTTCAGCACCTGGAAATGGATTCAGACTTGGTGAGGGCAGACAGGCATGGCCTGGGGAGACATGGGCAGAGACAAAGCCAGGAGTCTGGCTGATCAACACAGCCATGGCTTTGTGACTTCTGCAGAGCTGCCCCAGATCCCAGAGACGGCTGTGTTCAAAGGAGCCAAACACACTTCAGTTCTTCATCCTAATTCAGAAGGCTCGCCTGACATACTACAGGCACCTGGTGGGTCCCGAGATCCCACAATGCTGGCAGTAAGTAAAATGCCACCAGCATGGTTTCCCGATTCCCTAGCTTTATTCACGGCTTGCAGTTGCCAGCCGGGGAGGGAGGGTCTGCACACGTAAAGTTGTTGACTAGGAGTAAAAACAGGGCAGAGAAGACAGGCTGCCTCAGAACACAAAGAAGCCCTGACCTTCACAAGCTTCCAAAGTCAGAGCCCGCCAGGACCTGAGTGTTTGCTACTTACAAAACAGAACACCCAGCAAAAGACAGAGACTAGCTTTGCATTTTAGTTCCCAGCAGGACATTAGGAAATCGAAAACTTCCTTCGTAGATCAACTCCTCACCTGCCTCCCAAGGCACAGTTAACAGAGCCATGGGGGCAATAGGCTTCCTCCTTTTCCAAGAGCTCATGGTGGGGAGGGTCTCATTTGAGCCTCATGGCACCAGTGGAAAGGACAAGAGAAGTGTTTTTAGCCCATTTTACTGATGCACAAACTAAATCGAGGTTATAAGACCTCAGAGTAATCTGATGGAACACACAGAAATTTGGAATTCTCTGCTCCTGGCACATTGGGACGTTAGCTGCTTCTCTGGATATAACGGGACAGCTCACCGAGAGCGCTCTGCTGAGACTGGGCAACCGGGACTGCATGAGGAGCTCATTAGATGCCGTTAACTTGCCGGGAACTCTTGTGGCTCTTCCCATGGGGCAGAAAACCAGTGTCATTTCTTCTATGTGCCCACCTCTTGAGGTTATACCAGCGAAGCTCCTAATGTTGTGCTGCAAGGAAAACATCTTCAATTTTAGCCCTTAGGAAATGCTGCTCGACTTTCCTACCTGCAGAGGAAAGCGCTAAATCTGGAGTCTGTGCATGAATAGACAAGAGACGGAGGTAAATCTGTGACAATCTGCAAGCACTGACCTGAGTCTTTATAACGGCAAATGGTCCTGGGACCCTCAGAGCCACTATATGAGTCACTGCACATCAAAGAAGCTAGAGGGTCATGGGGCACACGTTGAAACCAGGCTGCACAGGACAGGCCTGTCTGCTCATTGATGTGTCTGGAGTCCTGGAAGTCTCTCACCCAGAACTTGACTGGCCGCTCCTGACAGATGAACTGTAGCAAGGTGGTCAAAACTCAGGTAAGCCAGAGGTCACGCTCTAGAATCTGCTGCCGCCCAACTGTGTGAATGTGGGGACATGTCTAACTGCTCAGAGGCTTTAACTTCCCAACTGGAAGAGGGAGCTGTTATGTGAAGAACAAGCTGCACATAGACTATCTAGTTGAATAAATGGGAAATCACAACCTTAGCAGCAGTATTGTTTTAATAGAGCTAGAAATGACCCTGGGGATCACTTCATCCTCGGGTTCCCAAGCCTAGTTGAGCATCAGAATCACACGAGCTACTCACAGCATGAGGCTGGTCCCCGAGCATCCTTCACCGGTGCCGCCGGCCTTCATAGCTCCCGCTGAGACCTCTCTGCTCCTTCATGTGTGACATGGAGACCCTCTCCTGTGAAAGCACTGGTTTCTCCGTTAACAAAGACAAGTTATTTTTCAGAATCTCTGTGTGGAAGGTCGAAGTTTCTGTGGTTTACATAGCTCTTCAAAGGTTTCTACAGCAACCGCATTAGCATTCAGACTTAGGACGATCTCCAGGAACTGTTGGCCTGTGCTGTGGTTGTTCGTTGTTGAGTCAGGTGGAAGCATGACGGTCCTGTGAAGGCTGCACAAGGATGCGACCTTTCAAGAGGCCACTACCAGGGCTGTCTTCTGAGGCACCTCTAGGTGGAGTAGACCCTCCACCTTTCAGCGGGGAGGTAAGCATTTAGCAATGCTAACCTACAGACTCCTAACCAGAATCTCAGAGAAGCTACGAAAGCTCCTGAAGTTCACAGAACCGCCTAACTAAACAGCATCCATCCATCAATCAAAAAAGCTCACTGGGTTTTTCTACTTTCCTATCACGTCATGCAACCAATTTAAGAAAAGAATGGAACCATTTTCAGAGTTGACTTTCTCAAGTGTCTTCCACAGCAACTGTGGAGCGTCATCAACAGATTTCTCCCTGAGGACATTCACCCTGGATGTCATTTTAGAACAGCAATCTGTGGGACATTTGAGGATCTGAATGTCAAAGCAGCCCTCCCTGCCTGAGACAAGCCTGGCTTTTCAGAACACGTGGCCGGCGCCCAAGGAACCGGGCTCCATCCCACAAACATGGCCTCCAGGTGCTTCCTGAACAAGCAACCTCCAGAAGCAAAGGAGCAACTTGGAAGAGCAAAGTCCACACATAAACCTGCAAATGGTTGTTTCGGCAGCAACTGGAAGCTAAGGATTAAAAGAGCTATTTTTCCTTTCAGCTGAGGATGTGCCAGCAATGGTGTTGTGATATAAGGTCCAATGCTACTGTTTATCTTGTATTTTAATCCAGCACCTATTTTTTTGATGCTTAATTTTATTTTTGATTGAAACTATGGCCAGCAAAATCCATCCCCATTCTTGTTTCTAGACAAAAAGATTTAGACATTGGTTGTACCTCACATTATGCCAACATTCCCATTATTTCTGTCCAGTTGTGTCACTTCCATTTACATAAACTCCCTAACCCCAACCTTCTAATTCGGGTTCTAAAATAGCTCTTAACTCTTTAGGCTTTATATAGTTTTGCTTAAAACACAATATCCAAGGGATGGCAATCTTTACTCTCTGAACTAAACTATTACTTAATTTAAAGGTGACTTCAGGTATGTGGTAGTTTCGGTTCAAGGTCTGAGGAACAACTGAGAGTTATCACTTTGTTCCATTTCTCATCATGATAAAGATGATGGAATGAAGGCTTGGGGTTTCAGGTCTGGGCTTGAGATGAGCATACCAATACTGGGGGCCCCATATGCACAAAGAACTGCCCCCCAAGAGGGTTTTCACAACTGGCCGTTCAGAAGCAGATTGCTTTCTTCCAAAGTACCTCTGGGTGAATTCAACCAACCAAACTTTCCCTTACAAGCTGAGTGTTTAACAAGGAAATCTGAGACGAACATAAACAGCAGCAATAACAAAAGTCACCGCTATCCATATCCTAAAGGTATAAAAAAAATAGGTGGGAATTTTTGCTTTGAATAAATGCCTTACCTGTTAATAATGATGTGTTAGGCCAGGTTGACAAGGGATACAAATCCAGTGGCACATATGTATGAGAGAGCTTTATATCAAGGATAATTATATAGCAAGAAACCATCCCAGCCCAGTCCAACTCAAGTCCATAAATTTGATACTAGTCCATAAGTTCCTCTTCGGACTCACACAGCCACCTGCAATGATGCAGGATGCAGGACGATCACAGTCCGATGGGTGCAAAGTCACGTGGATCCAGTGGCAGAGGAAACATGGCAGATTCAGCAGCTCTCCGGGTGGCCAGAAAGCAGGAAAGTGAAGGCAGGGCGAGAAGGAGAGGCCAGCCTCCAGAGAGCTATATATCTTGGTGGCACCTCCAAGGGTGTGACCTATTTGACAGCTAAACTCCACCCATATCTTCTTGCAGGTACAGTGTTGGCACAAAAAACCTAACTATCACAAATGTTTTTTTCTTTAAATATCAGAATGTTTGTTGCCCTCAATATTTCCCTACGCCCCAGTTTTCTTACTTGTAAAACAAGGATTCGTACTGCTCTTAGTTCCTAAGCTTGTGAAGATTAAACGATTTAATAGATAAAAAGCACTTAGCACAATGAATACACAGTAATTTTTCCAATAATTTTCAGTACTGTTCTAATTACTATTAGAGTGTGGATTTGGGGTTTTTATAAACAGTAAAATTTACTCAATCTAAGTTTAAAATTATACCTAATGATTCAGCTGAGCATGCACAGGTGTGTTGCATTTATTTAACTGTGGATTGCATTTAGGAACTGCATTAGATTTTATTGCTGTGTAACCAGTTACTGAAAATAGAGAAGCTGAAAACAATACCTATGTGTTATCTGAGTTTCTGTAAGGGTTCTCTGTTCCATCTCTCACAAGGCTGAATTAAAGTTGCCGGGTAGGTTGTGCCCCCTCATGGGGAATAATCTGCTTCTAAGGTGTTGAAAGTACCATGCACGGCCAAAGGAAAAGACAAATCTTCCTTGGAAGAAGTGCTCTGTAGAGGCAAGGATGGTGTGCTTGGGACAGGTTATTGGAACCATCTTACTTGGTAAAGTGGAGGGGCAGTGAAAAAGAGGAAGCTCCCAATGGAGATGGATTGACACAGGAGCTGCAACTCAGGCATAACAACCATTGTGAGAAGGGTGCAGGTTTGGGCTGTGTTTTGCTATGTTGTACTGAGGGTCATTATGAGTCAGAACCAACTAGAGGGCCCCCAGCAATAACCGACTTACAGTTTCTTACAGTTACAGTCCTAAGATCACATCGCCTTGCTAATCATAGGATCTAAAGTTTTTCTCATATCTCAGAGGTCACTGAATTTGTTATCATGTGACACCTCCTTCCATCTTCAATGTCAACAATGGAAGATTTCTCACTCATTGAATCCTTCTCTTGTTTGATCTCTGTTGCCAGAAAGAGCCCAGATTCTGTTAAAGGTCCACCTGATTGGTCAGGCTCACCCATACTAATCTTACTCTGTAATATCGTCTGATTTGGGACCTTAATTACATCTGTGAAATTCCCTTTCTTGACGTCCGAGAACCATGTTTGATTGGATAACTGAAAGGGGCTGCAAGTACATAACTTGTGGTAAAGCTGAAGGTACACAACTCAGAACTACGTCCAGATCTACGTTTCAATCTCGGTTCCTTTGTTTTGGACAAATTTCTTAACTACTTGGAACCTTGCTAACTGTAGAAAGTGTTGATGCGAATGGCAACATAAGTTTAGACAAGGTAGATTTATGCATTATGAAATTGGCTGCCAGCCTAAAAGGAACTGATTTGAACTCACCCAGTAGCACCATACTTCTATGGCTAAGGCCAAATAACTTGCTTCTGTATAAATTACAGCCAAGGAAACCCTATCGAGCAGTTCTCCTCTGCCAAGCATGAGGTTGCTATGAGCAGAAATAATGCTAAAACAACAGATTCAGTACAAATACACAGCTTCCATTAAAAACTCTTCCTCTTGAAAACTGCAGTCAATCAAGTACCCCTGCATGGGTTTTATCCTGTGTGCCATTAGTTAAATATATATATATACACACATATATTATTTTATGGAGTTTTAGTTTACAGCATACACAGTAAATTAGATTCCCATTTGGTAACTTCTACATAAAGTGTTCAGTGACATTAGCTGTTACATGTGTCACAATGTGTTGACACTCTAATTGCATTCCATTTGTTCCCTTTCCAGTACTCTAGTTTCCTTGTCCCCTTATCCTCTCATCTTTGATTTTCAATCATTGTAGAGTTTTGGCCTCAAACAGATGGCTTTTGAGTAGGGCATAAACCTTTTAGGCAATGGTTTTTATTTTGTGTCACGCTGCTACGTCACTAAAATGTGATCTCATGGGATATGTGATAGTCTGGGTTGACTAGGCGTTTTCAGCCTGTTGGTTGCATGCCCTTTGTGTTTTCCATTTAAAGACGCATTTCTACTGCTCTTAGGAACTGAGACCCCACTCCTCTATCCGTCTCCAGGAGGATCCACCAGCATGCAGATACACCCACATAGTGGTACCGGCGTGATGACATCATCGTACCAACCGCATCATATACACCCTGTACAAACACAGGTGTATGTGACAGGCTGGTGCCATAGTGCACTTATGCGGACCGGTCACATGTGTGGAGAGCAACTACTGTGTAGCGAGCAACTGCTGTGTAGAAAGCAGCTACTCTGTTAAAAGGAGCTACTGTGTTGAAAGTAGCAGTGTTGGAGGTAAAATGATACTTCATGAATTATAATTACTCAGTAAATGTAAAAAACAATGTACTGTAAAATCATCAACTACCGCAAAAAAAATCTGTTCCATGGGAACTTAATCTGGATGCTGATTGATCTTTTTATATTCAGCTGTGGTTATGTTCAATTTGTATCAATGAAAATACATCCTGCATATCAGATATTTACATTATGATTCATAACAGTAGCAAAATTGCAGTATATTAAGTAGCAACAAAAATAATTTTATGGGTGGGGGTCATCCTAACATGAGGAAATGTGTTAAAGGGTCATGGCATTACAAAGGTTGAGAACCACTCGACCAGAGAAACAAATCCAAAGACACTCACATATATGTAAGAGAGAAATATCAAGAAGTAATCATACACCAATAAAGCATCCCAGCCCAGTTCAGATCAAGTCCATAAATTCAATATTAGCCCATAAGTCTGATATTAACCCATCAATTCCTCTTCAGAGTCACGCAACACATGCAATGATGCCGAATTCAGAAAGATCATAGGCCAGTGGGTGGCAAGTTCTGTGGGTCCAATGGCAGTGGATGCATCTCCAGGGCTCTGGATGCCATCAATGTGGCTCCAGCTTGTCAATATGAATGTGAAGCAGAGAGGGAGTTCCCCAAATTCTCATGATTGACAAGGTAGATTCCTTTTATTCTTATTTATCAAGGTGACATGAAATTGTGTAACTATCACAGGATATGTGGGAAAAAGTCCGGGTCTTCTTACATTTTTCCACTCAAAACACTTTCCACCTAACTTTCAACATGGGCATGTTTTGCTGGAAAGACCTCGGATTCACTGCATGTTGGATTTTGAATTCATTTTTGGTCATTCAGAAACCTTTTACTTTCACCAAATTTTTCACGACTTCCACATTCAGTTACATTATAACTCCCTATATGGAGTAATAATGAACAGTCTAATATGCTTTGGGAGAGACTCAGTTCTAGATTTAAAACTGGGAAAAACTGATCTGACAACTTGGGGCCAGAAGAACAAAAAGATCTGTCTTGGAAGAAGTATAAGTAGGGTGGAAGAAGTATAGCTAAAATACTCCTTAGATGTGAGGATGGGAGACTTCATCAATCATACTTTGGACAAAGTATCAGGAGAGACAGTGCCTTGAAAGACGTTATCAAACACGAAGAAGATCCTCGATGAAATGGATTGACCCAGAGGTTGCAACCATGGGCTCATACACCCGAACTGTGAGCTTGGCACAGGCCCGGGCAGTGTGTTTCCTGTTGTATTAGTAGCCAACTTGATCGGACCTAACAACAACACTATGTCTTCTTGCTAGGTTGACCCTTGTATAATGATATAATGTCCTTCTTCATCTTTATCTGTGGATTTTTGACTTAAAGCCTGTTTTATCTGATGTTACGATGTCCACCCTTGCCCTGGTAGCATAGTGGGCTAGTTGGGCTGACAACTGTTCAAAGCCACCAGCCACTCTTAGGAGAAAGCTGAGGCTTGTGAGTCCTGTAAAGAGTTACAGTCTCAGAAACCCACCTAGGCAGTTCTACTCTGTCCTAGAGGGTCGCAAGGAGTTGAAATCAATAGCCGTGAATTTGGAATGAGTTACTTGGAATATTTTTTCCATCCTTTTATTTTCATTTATTTTTTGATTTGGTTTTTTAAATATTATTACTAATTCTGTCACTCTCTGCCTTTTACATGAGGTGTGTAAGCCATTTACATTGGAAGTGATTACCGATAATAAGTGTCCATCTCACGCATTTTCCTATTTGCTTTTGAGTCTTTCCTATATTCTCCACTGGTTTAATTTTTAGTTCTCTGTTTTTGTTTGTATTTTACTGCTTTTTAAAAACTTTTTACTGTGAATTAGGTGAGGGTTGGCTGCTTTCTTATGATGAGAATTTTTACTAGTTTCTTTTCTCCTGAATGCTTTTACAGGGTGATTCCTTAGTGATTACTAAATATGTTATATTACATAATTTATCATTATAACAATGTTTAGCATCTGGAGAACAGTTTTCATACAACCTTGACATAATAAATCTCATTTCTTCAGTGAGTTATCATGCCATCAGTATATAAACTATATTCAAGAAGTTTATTTTTCAATTATTTCTTAGAAAGTTGCTATTGCATTGTTTTCAGGGTTTAATTTATTGAGTTTATTCCCTAAAAATATGGTGTATTTGGTCCTTATGATTGCCCATACTTTTATTTATTTTTTGAGACCTTTCTATTACTCTTATTTTTTTATTTATATTGTTTCTGTGTATAGATATGAGGGTTTATTTAATGTTCTTGCCTTTATATTTGGAGTACTCACTTGAGCAATGCTTACAGAGCTTTATCTGATAGTGCTACATTGTCATATCTTATTTTTGATTGGAAATGTCTTGATTTCCTCCTCTTTTTTAATGACAACTTTGCATGGCAAAAATATTTCTTGGTTGGCAATTATTTTCTTTCAGTATTTTATATATGTTACTCCAATGCTTCTGAGCTCAAGAGTTTCTGAGGGGAAATCACACTGATGCTTATGAAATGCCCTTGATATGTTAAATCTAATTTTTTCCTTGCTGCTTTCAAAATTCTCTGCTGTTTTGGTTTTCAAGAATGTTCTTGAAATATGGTGTGGATTATATTTTTGTGACTATTTTAATTGGAGTTCATATACCTTTCTGTATTTTCAGGTATGATCTGCTCAGATCTGGAAAATTGTCTAGCTCTTAGAAAATTGTTTCCTTGCCGTCATGGTGTTCTGGGATTCTAAAATGCTAATGTAAGATGTCTTAATTGAATCCCTTGTGCTTTCCATCTGTTATGGATTGAATCATAACCCCTTCCCCCCGAATATGTTCTCTAAATCCTCACCTCTGTCTCTGCCTATAGTTCTACTCCCATTTGGTAATGAGTTAACTATGCTACGCTAATGGAGCAGGATTAGTGTAGGGTGGATTTTTGAATTATTCTCTATGATAAATAAAAATAGATTAAACAAGCAAGGAGAGAGAGACCTGGAGTAAGACAAATGCCAGGAGACCTAGAGACCTCCAAGGAACGAGGAGACAGAGCGGAAGACAGTTAAAATGAAAACACACCAAAGCCGAAACACATATCCTGCTCTTTCAAGTGCAAGGCTCACACTTTTCCCATCACTATGAAAAGTGAGGACAATGGGAATGAGGAGGAGGGACGGGGAGGAAGGGAAAAGTTGAGAAGAGAGAAATGCAGAGGAGGAACGACTAGTAAGTAATTAGGCATCCGACAACAGAAGACAAACCAGTCTACTAGGACCTCTTAACAATTAAACATTGATTTACATCTAATGGCTTCACCCAAATGGGAAAACAGAAGCTAAAGACTGCAAATGTTGGCAATGACTTTTCTGCCAAAGGACTAATCTCTAAATTAAAAAAAAAATGTTAACACATCATCAACAACAGAAGAAACCCAAGAATTCAGTTTTTAAAAGGACATAGGAATGAATAGATACTATGCCAGGTGGCTAACAAACATATGAAGAAATGCTCACATTGGAGAGATGCAAATTAAAACGGCAATGAGATACCGGCTCATTCCATTATTAATAGTATATCCTTCAATAACACTGAAAACCACAAATGCTGGCATGGGTGTAGAGAAATTGGAATCCTCACACACTACAGCTGAGACTGTAAAATGATGCAACCTCTGGGGAAAAGTGTATGGAATGTCCCTTTTAAAAAAATCCAGAAACCCCACTACTAGTTATAGATGGTAGAGAGGGGAAAAGCCACGACATGAACAGATACATGCACAACCATGTTCATCACAGCATTATGTAATAGCAAAAGATGGAAACCACCTACGTGCCCATCACTGGCTAAATGTCTAAACAAACTACAGCATATACACAGAATAGAATACTACTGGATGTTTAAAAAAATAGCAATGACTCAACAAAACACCTCATAATATAGATAAAGCTAAAGGACACTGTGCAGTGTGAAATTAATTAATCCCAAAAGGACAAATATTGTGTGATACCACTACTGTAAAAAAAATCAAGAAGTTGTGTACACAAAAAGAAACGTTCTTTAAGGTTACCAAGGGTGGGAGGGAGAGAGGCTGTATATCACTATTAACCTTGGTGAAGGGGAAGGCAATGTACATTAAGGAGAATGTCAACACAAGATGACTAAGGCAAAATAAAACACTAGGAGGAGCAGCAGAGGTAAGGGCAACAAAGGTAAATACTATTATATACCCAATCCTGCAATAACAGTGATCACTAGTTTGGGGTTTTTTTTTTAATTATTTTATTGGGGGCTTGTACAACTCTTAGCTCAATCCGTACAATCAGGCATGTTTGTACATATGTTGCCTTCATTCTTTTCTAGACATTCACTTTCTATTGAGCCCTTGGTATCAGCTCTTTGCTCCCCCTTCCCCCCACCCTCGTAACTCCTCAATAAGTTGTACATTGTTATTATTTTCATCTCTCATACTGACCACTGTCTCCCTTCCCCCATGTTTTCTGTTGTTCGTCCCCCCTGTAGAGGGATGCATGGTTATGTGTACATCATTGCGATTAGTTCCCCCTTTCTCCCTTCCTCTCACCATCTTCCCCCTACCCTTCTGGTATCACTATTCCCACTCCTGTTTCTGGATTCTGTGTGTCGTGAGCTCCCATCTCTTATCTATACCTGTGTACATGTTCTGGTTTAGTCTGAATTGAGAAGCAGCACTGGGGTCATGGGTGTAGGGGGTGAGGAAGCCTCAAGAAACCAGAGGATTATACTGTGTTTCATAGATGCTTAATACACCCTGGTGACTCATCCTTTCCCTGTGGCCTCTCTGTGAGGAGATTGTTCCATTGTCTACAAATGGGCTTTGGATCTCTGCTCCAGCACCCCCACCCCTCGTTCCCAAAAATATATTTTTGTTTGTTATGTGTCTGCTGATGCCTATTTCTCGGTCCCTATGACTCCTCATGATTGCACCAACAGTGTGCTTGTTGCTTGTTGTTCCATGTGGACTTGTTACTTCACTGCTGAATGGTGGCTTGGGTAACTTCAAGCTTTTAAGACCCCAGATGCTGTATCTTTTAATAGCCAGGCACCATCTGCCTTCTTCACCACATTTGCTTATGCACCCATTTTGTCTTCAGTGATTGTGTGATCACTAGTCTTCTAGTGAATATATAGAGACTCAAGCTGAACAAGGGTGGGATGTTGAATTGGATTATATCTATGAATATATTAGGTTTGACATGTTATTTCTACATATGTATTTATATGTATTGCATAAATCTAATTGAGTGAACAAGGGGTTAGATTATGTAAAGTTCTTAGCTATAATCAAATACCTTAAGAGAGTGAGTCACTAGGCCCGGGGGTTGTGGGGGGAAACCTTCACACTATCACGGGTCCAGTAGGCACAACTGTATGGTTAAGATATATAAAGATTATAGTAAAGTCATAAAAATTAGGAGAGAGAGTAAAATGATGTCAGACACATTTACACAGAGAGTAAAAAGGTGGCAGACACATTTCATAGTAGCATGCTCACCTCAGCCCTTCTTGGTGGAGTTGCGGGAGGAGAGAACAATTTCTAACCAAGGTTTATATACCTTTCAGGGGCGTGCAAGCCCCCTGGTTACAGATAATGATATTTGTTACAGGAAGGGGTTGTACTATAGGCAATACGGCAATGGGAGGGGGGTGATCTAGAGGTGTACAGGCAATAGGAAGAGGAGGGATTAGCGGTACACAAGTGACAAGATAGGCTGATCGCAGATTCATGATGGCAGCTAACCTTGATTGTCCTTCAGCTGGAGACATGATTTATTCTAAGCTTTCAGGAGAAGCAATCCACTGTCCTTAACTGTAGGGAGTGAGTCCCACCTACATCAGGACCGATAGTAGGGTCTGCTTATTCTGGATGGCTAATGCCTGCGGGGAGATAACTTGACAATCATATACCACTAGTTGCAAGCAGTATCCTAGGTCTAACATATATTTGGGGAAGAAAAGCTGGGGTAAAACTGCCAAACCCTGTACCGTCCTCACAGCCACTGTCATGTGTAAGCCTACTGTTGCCGCCGTGGTGTCAATCCACCTTCAAAAGACCGTCCTCTTTTTACTGGCCCTCCACTTTACCAAGCATGATGTTCTTTCCCAGGAAAGGGGAAGAAAAGAGAAAAAAGGGGAAATGCTTTATGAAAGAAGAAAGATTCAGTATATCACTGTACACTTGGACTTCATAGGTGACTACAATGCAGTCACCTCCTATTGCTTCTCTTTGTATTGTTATGTCAGTTATTGACAGCTCTTCAGCTGTTGTTTTTTATTTTTTAAGACTTTAGAACACCTCTCAGAGGTAGAGAGACAGGGCTACCCACTATTGTGACATGATGAACCACACAACATGCTAAGTAATCAGGGCAGTTTGACAGCAGGATCTGGGAATCAACCTGGAATCTTTAGCTTTGTGGTAGTTACATAATTTGATGTCAACTTGAAGATATATGAAAGGTGTAACTTTTCAGTCAGATCAGAGCCTGATGGTGCCTCCTGGTGGTCTTGGCCTCCTCATAAGGAGAGCTCTCAGAACTCTCCGGTCTCTCTGCCTTCACCTTCCTGCTGGCTGACCGTGATTGCTATCAGAGGCACCGCTTTGTACCCACCAGCCTGTGATCTTCCTGCATTTGGCATCATTGCACATGAATGTGTAAGTCTGAAGAGGGACTTATGGACTAGTATCAGACTATGGATGAATTGGACTGGTCTGGGATGTTTTCTTGATATACTATTATTTCTCAATATAAAGCTCTTTCTTACACATACATGAGTGTCTCTGGATTTGTTTCTCTAATCAACCCGGCCTAACACAAACTTCAAGTCTCTGTATTTAGTAAAAAATGGAAAAGGGGGAAAAAAGAAAGAAAGATTATTATAGTATGGTAACCAACTGAAAATGATGTAGAGCGAGGGAATAAGATGGCTCCAGTGGCTCTTTCTGGCTTTCCACTCCTCGCTAAGTGATTCTCAGGAGGTGGATTACCCGCAGCCATTTGCTTCTACAACTAGAAGTAAATTTTCTGCCCTTGCCACTGACTGTCCCAAGAAACACAGCATCTCTAACTGCTGAGCAACCAGGGAAGAGCACTTTCCTTCTATATTTTAATTAGACCCTGACATCTGGTGTGGACTGTGAGTGCTTATTTGCACACCTGCAGGCTATTGGCTGCAAAGAAGCCCAGCCTGTCTGGAGATTACCAGTGCAGATGGAGACTGAAGTCATTTAATTTAATTGAGCAATTGTGTGGGCCATGTAGAAATGAGCAGCAAATGTGAAATGTGGGCTCTGTCCCAAATCCAGGTGTTCCGTTCAGTATGTAACACACATTTCACCTCTTATCACGGTCTGCAACACCAATCCATCCAATCACAAGAGAAACAGGGAGGCAGAGAATCTTGTAAACTTTGGAGGGGAGAAGGAATAGAGGTGAGTCTCTAGGATTGGAGCTATAAGGATAACGTCATTTGTCAAGGATGTAAATGTCCACCTTCCTTCCTCTGCTGAACAATTGCCTTTCCCTGCTTCAGCTTTGCCGGAAGAGCATCTGTCTGTGAATCAGCAGAAGGAGCTGAACACCTGGCCCCACTGAGAAGGAGACACATTTGATGGAAGATGGTCAGGGTGACTTCATGGGCACTGGTGTTTCTACAACATTGAGGAAAACATTTCTAGGAGGCTGAGTTTCCTGTTTCCTAGAACACTGTCTGTAATATCTGCTTTATTTCTTCCCAAATAGGAGTCTCTGGGTGGTGCAAATGGTTAATAAACTTAGCAGCTAAGCAAAAGGCTAGAAATTCAAGTCTACCCAGAGGTCTTAGTCACGGCCATCAAGTCAATTCCAACTCGCAGTGGCCCTTTTCAACAGGGGGGAACTGCCCCTGGGGTTTCCAACACTGTTAAGGGAGTAAAAAAGCTTCATTTTTTCCCGAGACCTCAGAAGAAAAGCTTTGTGATCTACTCTCAGTTCTGTCATTGAAAACCCTGTGGGACACAACTGTATGACAGCACACATGGGGTCACTATAGGTTAGAACTTATTAGATGACGACTGGGGGTTTTGTTGTTGTTGTTGTTGTTACCAATACTTCTCAGGATACCTGATATGGCTTGCATGCTCAGTAAGCATAATTGTAAAAACATGAATAATAAGCCATCTGAGGTCATATTGCTAGGCTATTGCGACCCATTAGTTTCGTGAATGTATCCTTCTGGGTGGTCTTGCAGTGGTGGGCCCACCCTGTGCAGCCCTCTGGAAGATTCTACCTGTTTAAATGTTCACTGTCTCAATAGTAGGATGCCCTTTGCTAGCTAACATTGTTTCCGAGTTATCTCAGATACACTTGTGGGATCCCAGCTAGTTCACATGCTAGCTGAGGAGAAAGATCACTTGGAAGATGAGTGGAAAATGATCCCAAGCAGAATAATGCCTACTTCTGTGGTTCTAATGAAATGTCGGAGCCTTCTAGAAGAGAGGGAATGCTCTGTGAGAGAGGAAAACAAGGCAAAGGACCTTTGTTTAGACACCTGTCAGCTCCCAATTTTCTTTGTAAGTTTTATGGTACTAGCAGTCTAGGGACTCTGGCTTTAGGACCGGAAAATCCTAGTTTTCCTGATTGGGGCATTGGAGGAAAGGCAGCACTTTTTACTCCTAAGTATGGCATGTGTGCTTGGTCATAGCTAGAAAGCAAGGTCCTGAAATAACCTGCTTGAGTATTGGTTAGTTCCAGCTGCAAGCACACAATCTAAAGCCCAGCCACGCCTCCTGTCATTGAAATATCAATGGCCCTGTTTCAGTGTTTGTAAATCAGCTGTATGCAATGAGGAAACGGAGCTGTTAACTTATGTTCTAAGGCAGCAAGCCAAGTGCTCAGACAACTTGATTTGCCAAAGGATGGAAATTGATCCCTCTTTTAATGTTCAGAATTTTCTTCTGCTCCCAAGGAGACAATGGCGAGAATGTGTGCCAGCTGCTTAGGACGGAGCCTGGGCACTCTGAGCTCAACCTAGAATGCTAGCTTCCCTATTAACAAGCATGGAGGCCACCTCTGCCTTCCTCCGGCTACACAAGGGAGAAGGAGAATCCAGCTCCACATCTCCCATTGGCTAGTTTCTGCGAGGGAAAGGTCAGACCTGCTTCCACCTTTCCACCTTCTTTACCCTATTCTGATATCAACCATCCGCAACTTCACTCCACTCCTCTGTCAGGTTAAATCATCCATTGCTGCAGCCACATAGAACTCACAGACAACACTCACAATAACAAGTCCGATTAGAAACATTAACTACATAGTTCTTATGTCTGTGCTGGCAGGCATGTCTCTCTCTCTCTGGTTTTCAGCCTTGGTCATGTGACCTTGGGCCTGCTCAGGCAAGTGCTGCAAAGTTGTTTTCGTGCTACTAACTGCCCAAAGGGCACACTACTTTGCATGCCAAGCTAGTCCTGTGGGCTGGGAAGACCACTGCTCTCTCTCATGGCCTTTGCACTGCTCCCCTAAAATTGCCCCTTGCAGGGATCCTGGTATACTTCACTCCTGGATTTTCTTTCTTAGTGGTATTTTAGGGGGAAAGGGGCCCTCGAATTCAAACATATTTTTTAGAAGCCCATTAAGTTTCAACCAGAACCAAAGCAAGACAAAAGCACAAGAGAATCATCCCAGTGAGAAAAACCATCAGCAAGGGGCCATACTGGTATCCAGAGATCCAGAATCACACCTTGACAGATCAATTCATCACAGTTACAGGTCGGATAACAGAATCAGGAAAAGATCCATGACGGTCACATACGCTATTGTAGATCTGAAAAGCTTACAAGTTTGGTTCAGAGCCTTCTGACCAAGGCAGTCAGGGTAAGACCTATGACTATGTGACCCTGGTATCTCAATTTCTATCAAGGACACACACAGGCAAAATTGTGCCCTCACATGCACACATTTTGGACTGATGAGCGGAGTGATAGTAATCCACTTTCAAACACATTCTGCTTCCAGGCAAAGCTTTTCACATGCTGGGCCAATGGTCAGATGAAACTCAATGAAGGCCGAATCTCTGTGAAGATTCAAAAGTGGACTTAAGACTCCCACTACAAACTGTAGCCTGTCGAAAACCTAGAACTAAGAATTTAAGTTCTAGTACCGTGGTCATGATTTCTCTGTTCCTGCTTCTGAAGTGTTTTCCTTTATACTCAGTTGGGATGGAAAAACTGACTACCTGATTTGCCTGGTCCACTCTAATCATTTGGTGGGAATTTTATAGGCCATGGATAGAAGAGCCATAAGAAGCAATTTCACTTCAGTGCACGAGCACATCTGGAAGCAGAGTCAGAGCAAAAATGGGGGTGTGTAGGTACTTTATTAGGACTGAAAACAGAATTTAGGATATTGGTGCAATATTCAGCTTTCTGACAAGTAGAGCATAAAATCTTTACATTGAGGTGGAGAAAAGAAAATATAAGAGAGAGAACAGAGAGCTGGATATCTACAGGCTTATTGACTACTCTTGCATCAACTTTTGCTGAAATGGTAAAAAAGAACCAGTTATTGATTCTATTCTAATGATAACTTATGTGAGGCAGAATAAAACTGCATCCTATGGGATTGCCAAGACTTTCAGAAGATCACCAGCCCTTTCTTCTGCAATAAATCTGTGTGGGGAGAAAGAACAACAACAACAAAAAAGTGGTTAGTATCCCAGTGCTTAACCATTTGTGCTGCCTGGGAAAGCCCCTATCACTAGGCTGCCCTTGTTAGATGCTAGCAAATTGGGTCCAACTCAGAGTTACCCTTTATACGACAGGACAAAACACTGCCTGACCCAGCTGAATCTTCATCGCTGCGGTGCTTCAGCCCCTGTGTAGCAGCCCCTGTGGTGTAGCAGCCACCGTGTTGTCAATCTTGCTGACCCCATCCGTAAGTAAGCATGACGTCCTTCTCCTGCCACTGGTCCCTCCTGAGAGCATGTTCATCCTCGCTTCTCAGGGGCAGTCTGTCTGTACTTCTTCCAACACAGATTTTTTATTCTTCTGGAAGCTCATAGTACATTCAGTATTCTTCTCCAGCATCATAATTCAGAGGCATCAGTTCTTCTTTGATCTTCCTGAACCAGCTCTCAAATGCATGGGACGAGATTTAAAAATACCATGGCTGAGTCAGGAGCACCTTGATCCTCAGAGTGACTTCCTAGCTTTTAACTACTTAGCAGAAGTCTTTTTCAACTGATTTTCCCAGCAGGAGACTGCTTTTGCTTTCTTGGCTGCTGTTTTCATTGCTGTTCATCGTAGATCCAAATAAAATTAAATTCTTGACAACTCCACTTATTTTCTCCATTTATCATAATGCTGCTTTTTAGACTAGTTGTGGGGATTTTTGTTTCATTATGAAGAGTAATCCATTCTGAAGGCTGTAGTTATTTTTATCTCCATCAGTAAGGGCTTCAACTCCTTTTGATTTAGGAAGCAGAGTTGTGTCACACACATGTTACAGGTCGTCAGTTATTTTTGATGTCACAAGGTTCTTCATAAGGCTCATATTCTTGAATTATTTGCTCAACATACAGATTGGGTACATATGGTGAAAAGATAAAACTCAGTGCATAGCTTCATGATTTTAAAGCAAGCAATATCTTCTAGTATTGTTAGAATGACTGCATCTAGGTCTATGTACAAATTATGTGCACAATTAAGTGAAATGGAGTTTCTATTTTTTACAATGTTAACTACAATGTTTCATGAACTCCACAGTCTAATATTTTTGCATAGTCAATAAAATCCAGGTAAACAGCTTTCTGGTATTCTCTGCCTTTAGTTGAGATCTACCTGATACCAACAATGTTATCCCTCTTTTCATATCCTCTTCTGAATTCAGCTTAAATTGAGGGCAGTTTCCTGTTGAAAAAATGCCACTGCAGCCATTTTTAATAACCTCCAATAAATTTTTAATTTATCTGTGATTTAATGATATTGTTTGATAATTTCCATTTGGATTTTCTTTCTTTGAAATTGGCACAAATATGGATCTTTCCAGTCAGATACATAAGTATATGTATCCAAAGACAGACTATGGAAAAAGGAATTTCTTTAAAAATTAGCCAGCAAAAGCCTTATTAATAATAATGGAGCTTTGTATGATATATTACAGAAAGATGCACCCCTCTGTCGGAGAACACTTAAAATAAACATGGGGAAGAGCCAAATCCTCAGGGTAGAGTCAACTTTCGGAGATATAGTAAAAATGGAGTGGATTCCCACCAAAGAGTTATAAGGAAGGGATGCATGTGAGTCTGGGTACATTAGAGAAACAAATACACAGAAACTCTTATGTATAAGAGAGAGCTTTGCAAGGCAAAATTGGGGTCCTGGTAGTTGGGGGGAGGAAGC
>NW_022111372.1:69955611-69997710 GCF_000313985.2 Echinops telfairi
GGTGCTGGAGCAGCTGTATGAAGACTCCTGCCAGTGCCGAGATGCTTACACATTCACTGACTCTGCTTTCTTCCTGCAGTCGCCATTATAGTGTGTGTTTTGTGAGATGGAGGAGGACTTTGTGGATTGGTGTCAGGGAGACAGGGGAATAAGGCCACTAGATAACAAGCACAGGAAGATCCCCTCAACAACTACCAGAAAGGGTCCATTGGGAAGGACCCTTTGGATTTGCTGGCAGTGAGAAAATCAACTTAAAAGCAAAGTTTCTTTTTTTTAAATCATTTCATTGGGGACTCATACAACTGTTATCACAATACATACATCCGTTGTATGTCAAGCACATTTGTACATTTGTTGCCCTCATCATTCGCAAAACATTTGCTTTCCACTTAAGCCCTTGGTATCAGCTCCCCATTTTGAAAAGTTTCTTAAAGGGAGGGAGCAGCAGTATCTGCAATAGACCCCCCTTTACCATTGACCAGCAGCATGAGCCGATTCTGTGAGCCCCACTCCTCCCTGGCCCCTGAGGCAACCCAAACAGCTAAAACTCTTGTGTGTTAGACAGGGTTCTCTAGAGAAACAAAATCAGGCCCCTTATGAATATATATACAGCACAAAGAAATGTAGTAGCTAATTAGTCCACACAGTAGTACAAAGTTCAACTAACTTCCCATGGAACAGTAAATATAATGGAAGTCCTTCAACTGACAAGGGCTGCTGGGTCCAAAGTAAAGGAATCAGACAGCTGAGTATTCCCTAGGGCAATGTAGGCAGTTCAGCCACAGGCAGCAAACACCAGGGTGGGTCACCAACAGTCAGCAGTTCAGAAGCTTAGTGAAGCAGGCTTGGAGGGGATATCGAACTCAAGGAATGCAAGACAAGAGAGTCCTACAGCCTCAAGCTCAAACAATGTATACACCAGCAGTGTGGTGAAGCAGGTCTCAAAGGAATCTCAAGTTCTAAAAAATAATCCATGGGTTGGGTGTCCTACAGGTAGTGTAGTTCACAAGTTGAGGCAGAGAACTAGCTAAAGCAGTCACATGTTGGTCCAATCACCAGAGAGCAAGAGAGGGGCGGGCTTGCCAATCCATTTATCTCTTTGCCCTCCAATAAAACTGCAATCTTATTAATTCCACATGTTCCTATAAACCTACCTATCACATCTTTCCTTGCTGGCCTTTGGGGGTTCCAAATGCATAGCAGATAACATGGGCACCTTGGTGGAGACATTCTCTGTACCCAAGCTCCACTCTCTGCCATCTTTTCCTTTCCTACTTCTCTCCTACTTTGTGCTCAAGTGCCCTCCCCATCCCCTGACATGCCCCACATCCCCAACATAGCACACATGTACACACAATAACATTACCATAAAATTAGTAACCCCCACCCACAAAGTGGTATTATATTTTATATTTTTTATTTGGTTTTGTACATTTGTTCTATTATAATATTCTATTATTTTCTTCTAGTTCTCTTCCACTTTCTCTTCTGGTGTAACCCCACCCTCCTGAGAATCCATACTCTGCCCAGGCATAAGCAAGCAGACCTGAAGATTCCAGAACACCCATCCAAACAAGGGCTTTTTAATTTCTTCTTGCACAGTCCCATCCACATTCATGATGCCATAGCAATAGAACTTCAGCACCCACACTCAAGACACACCCCACTCTTCCTTTCTTTTGTCTCTCCTTCTCTTCCCTACACATCCTAACATTATCTCTTTCTGCTCCCTCTATTTTTCCATGTGAAATATATTTCTAGAAGCTTATTAATTCTGATTTTTAAACAAACAAAACTCACTACCATCAACTCAATTCCTATAACAATCCTATAGGGCAGGGTAGAACTCCCCTGTGGATTTCCAAGGCTGTAAGTCTTTATGGGAGTGGAAAGTCTTGTCTTTCTGCCATGGAGCAGCTCATGGTTTCTCATAAGAACTGCTGACCTGGTGGCTAGGAGCTCATGCATAACTACTACACCATTAGGCCTCTGTTATTTCTGATTAACCCTCCTAAAATACATTTCCCATTATTTTCTACAAATCTGTTGGTCTATCCAGACTATTACTATCATTATTTTTATTTTATTCTCTCTCTTCTTCCCCCTCACCACCCCCCCACTTTCTGCACATATGTATCTCTCTTCCCTTTTCTTCATTTCACCCCTGTATGTCTTCCAGCTCCTGGTTGACCTATTCCACATCAATAAACAGAATCAACTACCCCTAAATGACCCAGCAGCTCAAACACCACTAATAGCTGTACCATGATGCTGAGGAAACAGCAGTCAACCATAGTAAACAAACAAATTAAAGTCACCCGACCCTAATGGAGTACTCTGAAAAACAGGCTTGGGAACTACCAGAAACAAACTGCAGAAGAAGGAGGGATGTTTAGATACTTTCAAGAGACATAGGGAACACTTGCAAGAACAATTGGAGTAATTGAAAAGCATCATCCTTGAGCCAAAAGGAATAACAGAAGATAAACAATGAGATAACAGAATTAGGCAACAGTAAAAACCTGAAGAAGAGAATGGGAAAAAAAGGAAAATTAAATCAGTGAACTCAAAGACCTTCATTCTGACTAGAATCAACAAGAGAAGCAACCAAAAGGAAAAGTGATGGAACCCAGAAAGGAGTCTGAGAATGATGTGAAACACTATCAGGAAAAAAACACACATCTCATCAGGATCTTGGATTAAGAAGAAACAACAAAAATCTACAGAGAAAATAGTACAAGAACTTGAGGAAGAAAAATTCCCCTGTATCACAAAAGAGGAGAAAATAACTATTCAAAAAGTTGAGAGCTAGGAAAAAAAAACAAAACATCCTGGTATATTGTAGTCAGACTCTCCCATGTCAAGGAACAGAAGCGAGAGGAAAAAGAACAATCACCAACAAAAGAAAACCCGTACGTGTAAGCTCTGACTTCTCAGCCAAAACTATGCAGGCAACAAGACAATCGTGTGACATACACAGACATCAGAAAGAAAAGAAGTATCAGCCAACTACTTTATATCCAGCTAAATTATTTCTTTAAATATGAGGTAGAAATAAAGATTCTCCAGACAAGGAAAAATTAAAAGAAGTCATAAAAGAATATTTCCATTATAAAATATATTAACTATGCAATGATGAAAAACATACAACTTTCCTCTAGTTCCTAAATGCTTCCTCCCTTCCCCACCCCACCCCCCATCATGATCCCAATTCTACCTTACATATCTGGCTAGACCAGAGGATGCACACTGGTACAGATAAGAACTGGAAACACAGGGAATCCAAGACAGATAAAGCTCAGGACCAGTAGCAAGAGTGGGGATACCAAGGGGGTGGAGCAAAGGTGGGGTAGAAATGGGGAACCAATTACAAGTATCTACATATAACCTCCTCTCTGGGGGGTGGACAACAGAAAAGTGGGTGAAGGGAGACGTAGAGCAGTGTAAGACATGACAAAATAATGATAATATTTTATAAATTATCAAGGGTTCATGGGGGGGGCGATGAGGAGCTGATACCAAGGGCTCAAGTAGAAAGCAAATAATTTGGGAATGATGATGGCAACAGAGGTACAAATGTGCTGGACACAATGGATGGATGTATGGATTGTGAGAAGTGTTGTACAAGCCCCCAATAAAATGATTTTTTTTAAAAAGATATATCTGACCCAGTGAAATATATCCTAACCATTATTTGTAGTTCAATATTTTTTCAGTTTCATTGTTTCCTTTATTTTGAATAAAATGAAATATATTGTTTATAAATAATGATAAATAATAAAATAAAATATATTAACTAGATTACTATGGACAGAGAAACAACAGCAGAAACCTGAGAGAACCACACAGAACATTACCCAGAATCCAACTGTGGCAGTTACACAATCTCCTGTCAACTTGTGAAGGGATGGAGTTTAGTTGCTGGTTCCCGGTGTGAGGCGATCACTGTAACTCTGCCCCAGCAGAGCTGCTAGTCAGAAAGTCCAGGGAAGCCCCAGGGGTCAAGAGGTTGCCTTTCTGTGCAGCTCCGAGATAGAGTGGGATGAGAAGGCCTTAAGAGAGTAGGAGCTGAGGGCCAGGGGGATTGAGTGTGCTTCATGGAGACCACAGTCTGTCTGGGCTACCACTCGTCAATCACCGAGATGTGCAAGTGGTACTGACTGGCCATGAGCTGGACAGCCTGGCTTCGAACCATTCCATGGGGCTGCGTACCCTTGCCTACCCTGGGGAACGGCTTGCTTACTCCCTGACCTCAAACAGTTCATGCTGAGCGATGTCCTCTGGTCCTGGGATGCTGCTGCCAAGTTGTCTGCCCGCAAACTGAACCCGTAGTGATGCTCTCTGGTGCGGCCAGCACAATAGCAGCCCTGTTTTCTGGAGGCCCTGACCGTGGCTTAAATCTTTCCGGTCTGCTGTGCACTGCCCTGCCTGCCTGGCACAAGTCTATTGTGACCTTCCAGCAGCTTCGCCAGGAGGTGCTGGAGGAACTTTACAAAGTGGAGCAAGCAGCTGGTGTCCGCTGGCGCCTCTGTCCAGACCACAATCGTCTCTTGAAAGAACACCGGAAGGGGGAATGAACAGTCTTTGCAGGGCCATCAGGCAGCGGGAAGATGACATTCATCAGTGACCACGTCCTGGATCTGTGTACCCAGAGGTGAACACACTCGAGTAGTTTTGAGATCAGCAATGTGAGACTCGTCCGGGTCATGCTGACACAGTTTGCAGTGGGCTGGCTGGAAGACTGCTAAACAAATAGTACAAATGGGCAAACAGCTTTGAGGGCCTGCCTCTCTACCACTTGACTTCCCCAGGGCAGCAAAGCATGCGGACTGTGATCAATTCGATGCAACATGTAGTCTGCGTCTATGAAGCTTGTCCTGTGGTTATTGACAGTCTGCAGTTCATGATGAGACACAAGCAGCTGTCCACTGCTCAAGACCACATCGTAGGGGCCTTTTGGAAGTTTGCTACAGACAATAGCTGCTGGGTGACACTGGTGATTCACCCCCAGAAGGAGGAGGATGACAAGGAACAGCAGATGGCATCCATTTGGGGCTCGGCCAAAGCAGGCCAGGAAGCCAACAACGATCTGATCCTGCAGGACAGGAAGCTGGGAATGGGATCAAGGAAATAATATCTAAAGGTGTCCAAAAATCGCTTTGATGGAGATGTATTTTCCTCCAGAAGTTCAACAAGAGCTCCCTTACCTTCTCCATCCCACCAAAGAGCAAGGTCCAGCTCAAAAAGATCAGAGACTACAAACAGACTTGTCAAAAACACTCTTCTGACAAAAAGGGGTCTGTGTTCCAGAACTCTGGGCCAGGCCCAGCATTCAGCCACCTGCCAGCCTTCAGGGTGGAGGCAGTGCAGGATGTACATGGAAGTGCGTCTGATGGGACAGGCTGCGGCAGCAAGTCTTCCCTGGTCCTCTGATCACTGACTGGTCTTGAGCTGCAGGCCTTTCTCAGGCTGAGGGGCAGCATCTCAGGCAGTGTTTCCACAGTGAGAGAATTCCATCAGCAGATACCCGAGAACCTACTTGGTACCGGCTTTGTTCTAGGTCCTGCAGGCAGGACCCTGAGCATGACAGAAGCCATCCCCGCTTGTGGGAAGTGGGGAAGCTATAAGGTCTGAACAAAGCAGCAGAAAATAACCCTTCAGCTAGTCAAATCCACTACAAAGGCGGCCACCGGAGTAATGTGATGGAGAAGGCCCAGTGAGTTCGGAAGCATCCCCTGTGAACACCCGGCGGGAGAGGGCCTTGGTGAGAGTGAGCGGACTCTGAGAACACAGCACCAGGATGGGAGGAAGGCCCAGTGACGTCATGAAATACGTAGATGACATAAGTTTGCAGCTTTGGATATGGATTACCCCTCAATCTAGAAAACATGAAAATCCACACAATGGGACCAATAGACAACTTCGCAATAAATAAGCAATTGAAGTTATTGAAAATTTAATTTTAATCAGATCCATAATCAATTCCCGCAGAAATGGCAGGCAGAAAAGCAAATGATGTATTGCATTGGGCAAATCTGCTCCAAAAAAAAAACCCTCTTTAAATTGTTCAAAAGCAATGATAACGTTTTAAAGCTGGAGGTGCACTTGACACAAACCATGATCTTTTCTGTCCCTTTATATACATATGAAGCGAAACCTGGACAATTAATAAGGTAGACTGAAGAAGAATGTATGCCTTTTAATTATGGTATTGGAAAAATGTTAAATATACCACAGCCGTAATCAAAAAGAACATGTCAAGCTCTGTCTTGCAGTATAATGTTGTCTGTGATAGGATAATATCTATAGCTCTACATGTAAGACCAGTTAATACAACACAACTGTTATCCCAATATATGCACCAACCACTGAAGCCAATGAAGAATTTTAACACCTTCTTCAGTCAGAAATTGAGCAAATATTCAATGAAGGTGTATTGGCTTGGGTCAGGCACACCTTAGTCCTCCAAGTAACATCCCTTGTTTGACATTTACTAGCAATTGGAAATTGAAAGTTGGAAATAAAGAGGAAGGATGTAGGTGGTATCTTGCCTAAACAAAGTCGGAAAATATGACCTTGGTATTATAAATGAAGCTGGAGATCACATGATATAATTTTGCAAGAATCTTTCATAGCAAATACCTTTTATCAATAACTTAAGAGGTGGATATGCATGTGGAATTCACCAAATGGAATACACAGGAATCAAATTGACTACATCTGTAGGAAGACACAATGGAAAAAGTCAATATTATTAACTAAATCAAGGTCAGGGAGCAACTGTGGAACAGAGCATCAATTGCTCATAGACAAGTTCAGGCTGAAGCTAAAGAAGATTAAAACAAGTTCACAGGAGCCAAAATACGATCTTGAGTGCATCCCACCTGAATTTAGAGATCACTTCAAGAACCAATTTCACACATTGAACATTAAAGACTGTGTTAGACAGGGTTCTCTAGAGAGGTAAAACCAAATTGCCTATAATTTAATATATTTATTTATAAAGATAATTAGATATATAACAAGAAATGAACTGTTAAATCATATACAGATAAATATACAATACAAGAAATAAACAGTTAAATTATAAAGCACTATAAATGGCTCAGTGCAACTCACGTCTGTGAGAGAAAGTTGAGAGTCCAGCAGTCCTTCAAGTCGAGTCTGCTGCCAGGTCTTCCTCTATTTGTAGAGAGAGCTAGGCTATGTCAGCACAGCAGCCAATCACAAGGCAGGTCACCAACCAACAGTCCCCAGCTCCAGAGATGTCTTAAAGGGACCTCAACTTACAGCGACACAGTCCACAAGTCTACAGGCTGGGCATCCCACAGGTAGTGTAGCCTTTAAATTGAGGCACAGAACAAGCAAGGCAGACGCACACTGGTCGGATGATCACAGAGCGAGAGACAAGAAAGGCAAGGCTCACCAAGCCATTTATCTCTCTGCCCTTCAGTTAATCCCACTTGTGTTTAACAGCCAGGCTGGCACAATAAACTATCTCAAAGACTGATGACCAGACAAGTTGTGAGATGGCATCCAAAACATTATACACGAAGAAAACAAAAGATCATTAAAATGACAAAAGAAAGAAAGGACCAAAGTAGATGTCAGAAGAGACTCTTGAACATAGAGTAACTCAAAAAGGCTCGGTATCCATTGAATCAATTCTGACTCATAGTAACCCTTTGGAACACAATAGAACTAAGCCTGTGACTCCTTACCAGATTAGAAAGCCTCTTTCTTCTCCTGCAGGGTGGCTGGCAGTTTCAAACTGCTACCTTGAGGTGAGCAGTCAATGCAAGTGAGAGAAGTTATAAAGTAAGTAGCTGAACAAAAATTTTCAAAAGGCAGCTCAAGAAGGCAAAGCGAAGCATTATAATTAAATATGCAACCACCTGGAATTAGAAAATCCAAAAGAAAGAACACATTTAGCATATCTCAAGCTGAAAATACGAAAGAAAAAAATCAAGCCTCACACTGAAATATTAAAGGATTCCATGTGCAATAAGAAAATGAAAGCAACATTATACTAAACTATACTGAAAACTTTACTAAAAAGAACTAGAGCAAATTCAGGATTGGAGGAAGATTTACTAACAATCTGTGATATGAAGATGACAGAACTTTTCAAAATGCCAAGATAATTTGAAGCATTTATTGATAAAATCAAACACTACAGCCTTCAGGATGGAATAAATATGAAAAAAATGATCACTACTGGATTTGTAGACAGCATCATAAACATCAGAGAAGAGAGTGAAGACAACAAGGATCTTATTTTACATGTAACCACTATCAATGCTCATGGAAGCCACAGCCAAGAAATCAAACGATGTATCACATAGGGCACATCTGCTGCACAAGACCTCTTGGCAGGATTCAAGAGCAAAGATATCATTTTGAGGATTAAGGTGTGCCTGAAGCCATGGAGTTTTTAATTGCTTCATATGCAAGCGAAAACTGGGAAATGAATAGGGAAGACTGCAGAAGAATTGATGTGCTTGCATTATGGTATTAGCAAAAAATATTAGCTATACCACTGACTGTCAGAAGAAAAAACAAGTCTGTCATGGAAGAGGTACAGCCAGAATGATCTTTAAAAGCAAGCATGGTGAAGTTTGGGCTTTACATTTGTACCATTACTTGGAATATTCACCAGGAAGTACCAGTCCCTGGAGAAGAACATCGTACTTGACAAAGTCGAACAGCAGTGAAAAAGAGGAAGACCTTGAAGAGAGAGATTAGCTAGTGACTGCAACAATGAGCTCAAACATAACAGCAACTGTGAAGGTGACAGGATCAGGCAGGTTTTCCTCACATTGTACATAGGGTCAGTCCGAATCAGAACAACAGCACATGCCAACAACAATAATACATATGTAAAAATTCATCAATTTGTACATTTTAAAAATATGTGCAATATGTACTTTATTGTGTATCAATAAAATTGCAGAAAACAATATAAAGTAATAGAATAGTTTGTGTCCAAGAAAACAGGTCTGTGTCCCCCAGCTCTCTTTCCCCTTTTGAGGAGCTGCCACCTAGTGGATAACATCTGTTTCCATTGCTCTGAGCTGACTACTCAAAACCCAAACCAACTCGCTGCTGTCTATATGATGCTGACTCACAGCAGCCCTATAGGACAGGGTAGAACGGCCCTGTGAGTTTCCAAGACCGCAACCCTTTAAGGAAGTAGAAAGCCCTGTCTTTCTGCCAAGAGCTGACTAAAGAAGCTACACCCATGACTGCTTCCTTTTGTGCCAGCAAGTGATATCTTTCGACCTCTGTCATACCTACAAAGGCTCAGCTGGTGTCATCGGGGCTCAACCACAAATAACGGAAAAGGTAATGATTGCTTACAACTTGCACATTGGTGACATACATCTGTGACCTAGTCTTAGATCATCTTTGTCATTGAGTTGTCACACCAATCATTTTAAAGTCAAAGGTGCAGCTTGGAGATCATGCTAGTCTCCATCGGCTAAGACACAGTGTCCGAGCACATCTTCCCCTTCCCTGAACCTTGAAATGCATCTTTCTTGAGTTTCATTTCACGTCTTTATTTGTACCCTGATTATATGCCCTGGGAAGCTTATTTGTTTTTACTTTTCAGTTGTCTTTTCCTAACAAAATAAACAAACAATAAATTCTTGACCCGATGCAGACCACTATTCATCAAGACAAATTTATTTTCCCAGCAAGAAAACCTTCTTCTTTGGTGTCGGTTCAACCTGTGCTTGAAAGCCAGTAATTTACATGACTGGCATTTGGGAAGATGATGATGATACTCTTTGACAGATTCTTGTCATCTTAGCATCGTGTTCGCTATGTCCGTATGTATGAAACAGAAAGTGGCTGTAATTTGTATTATACATGAGAAGCTGTCTGCTATCATAGAAATTACCATAAACTTTTGACTCAGATCTTGACACACAATCTGTTTGCATAATTTTCTAGCTGTATGGCCTTGGATAATTTTCTTCATTTCTATGACCATCAGTTTTCTTTTCTATAAAGTTATATGATTGTTGTAACACAGTTTCTATAAATTTCTGTAATCTTTCCTATAAATAACCTTGTATTATAATAAGCCAAAACACCAGATAGGTAGATATATAAATTTTAGATATGCACATGGATTTTGAGTCACACTTAATTGTAAACCCTAATCTAGAAACAATTAATTTTTTTTTCTTTTTTAACATTTTATTAGGGGCTCATACAACTGTTATCCCAATCCATACACACATCAATTGTGTAAAGCACATTTGTACATCGTTTCTCCAAACATTTTCTCTCCATTTAAACCCCCAACATTAGGTCCTCATTTTTCCCCTCCCTCCCCGCTCCCCCCTCCCGCATGAGCCCTTGATAGTTTATAAATGGGTATTTTGTCATATCTTGCCCTGTCCGATGTCTCCCTTCATCCACTTTTTGGTTGTCTGTCCCCCAGGGAGGAGGTCACACACAGTTCCATGTAATCGGTTCCCTCTTTCCTACCCATTCTCCCTTTACCCTCCCTGTTTTGCCACTCACACCACTGGTCCTATAGGGCTCATCTGTCCTAGATTCCCTGTATTTTCAGTTCCTATCTGTGCCAGTGTACCTCCTCTGGTCTAGCCAGACTTGCAAGATCGAATTCGAGTCATGGTAGTGGGAGCGGGGAGGAAACCTTTAGGAACTAGAGGAAGGTTGTATTTCTCATCATGAAACAATTAATATTTATGATATGGTCTTGCTCAACATTTGTCCTCATGGAGTGATCGCTGAAGATATGAGTGCAGTTGCAAAATGTGAAGAAATTGGATGGCACCCATTTATCAGAAAAGTAGTGTCTAGATCTTAAGGGTTTACCTTAAAACAAGCAGCTATCTAAGTGAGGCCACCAGAGGCAGTATACCAGCCCATGTGATCCAACATTTTTCAGTAATAAAATCCAAAATCAAGTGAAAGAATTGTATTCAAGCTTAAATTCTCAGCACTGGTTTGCAGAAGGCTATAGATGAGGGAAAAGCACAAAATCCATTTGCAAAGTCCAAAGGCTGATTAAGCCTCCATTGAACTCCCTGAGACCAATGACCCTGGGCAAAAATAGTCTTGCTTTCAGGCGGAATGGATCGGAAAGTAAATTACTGCAGATATAGCTAGGACAAAATTTAGCATATTATCATTTGTTTTTTCTTTTGATTCATTTTAAATGTATTCTTGTTTCTGTTATTATCTGCTCTCTTTTTGGATATAGGTTTTACTATGTTCTATTTTGTTGTTATTAGTGTTTTTGTGCGATTTATTTTGCATGAAATCTGGGAAACAATCCATAGGCACAGAAACTAGATTAATAAATCCTTACAGTTATGGCAGGGGAGGTTGGAGGGTAAGGAGAAGCTAATAATAATGGATAATAAATGAAGAAAAATTTCTAAAGTTGATTGTGGTGAGGATTGCACAACTCTTTTTAACAGATTTAAACCACTGGGTTGTATGGTATATGAGTTCTATGCCAATAAAAGTGTTAAAAGTAAAATTAAGCTAAAATTTTAAAATGAGAAGCCATAGTATAGTGGTTCAGATCATGAGGTCTGAATCCAGACTGTCTACCTTTCTTTCTCCCACCCCCAATAAATTTAAGGCTTGTTGTTTGCATTTTACACGTTCCCATACTCCATGTGTGAGATGATAAGAGTGAGCTCTGTGGAGTCACTAACAAGTTGTCTGGTCAGCCCTGGCTCATGGCAGCCCCGTGTGTGTTGGAGCAGAACTGTTCTCCACAGGATTTTCCTTCTTCTTTTTTTTTTTCCCCTTTTTTCAAATCATTTTATTTGGGTTCATAAACTTCTTATCACAATCCATATATCTACCTTTCAATCTTTCACCTCTCTTGGGAATTATTATGCTTCAATTTCCTCATCTACAAAATTGGAATAATAGGAGTGCAGCTTGTAATGGGTTAAATTAGTTAATATATGTAAATAAATACATTTATATATATAAACACCAGGGTACCTGGCAAAAGACAAGGACTCAATAAATGTAAGCTGTCATCATTGCTGCTATTGTAGTTATTATAATATCTGCCTCATAACAGGTGTTGTATAAATGGTAGGCATTGTTCATTTAAAACACTCTATTTGGGTTTTTAAAACAACTTATAAAAAAGATCTCCTTTATTTTGATGTAAAACAGGAAAGTTTTTTTTAACCTATTGGTAATAGTAATGTGTGTGTGTATCTGTTGCTCAGCAAAGCAAATAGAATAATAACTAATGTGAGATTTTAATTATCATGTGTCAGGGATGCAGCTTTGTAAATCAGAGATAATTGATTCTGAGCAGTTGCTGCATCTTCAGTCCTCCTACCAGTTCAGGAGCTCCCATTTTCTACATAAACAACACGGATGCTTCTAGAAAGTATATTTAGAACCATGCAGGGTGCCATCTCGGCAAGGGCACATTCAAGGGCACTAATCTAGTTATCTAACTGAGTTCCACATCAAGGGACAGTTTCTAGAAGAGGGCAGGGTTTTTTCTCCTAGTAAGGTTAGGTATATCTCAGATTCCTCTGACAGCTCTCGGGCTTACACGTCAGGAAATGGCTCAACCATTTTGAATCGATAATTTTGTTTAACAGTCCTCTGAAGCGCACGTCTGTAACATGGATATGGTCATTAAATTGGCTGTTGGGTGAAGCAGGGCTTTCTTTTACTTATTTAAACACGTAGTTTTCAAACTTGTGCTGAACCACCCCTGCTTCACACTGAACTTGCAAGGAAATTTTATTTATAAAAGTGCAAAATAAGAGGTGCTGAGGGAGCGTGAAGAATAAGTTATGAAGTCACGGGTCGCCCCAACCAACATATCCCAACTCTTATCACCTGCAGCCACTAGGAAGTTCTGGCAAGACTCTCCAGATGTTCTTCAGATGGCAAGTTAGCATTGGCTTCCACAAAGACACGTTCTTCACTCAGCCCATCTGATCACTAGGTATTTCACTAGAAGCCACAAATTTCATTGGCTTCCCTGGTTATGCTTTTATAGATTTGAATCACATAGACTTTAAGCTGGCTTCTCTCCAAATTGAAAAATCCTACACTTTTTTCCTACTCTGTCATCAATTCCTCTAATCATTGTAATGATTTTTTAAAAGATTAGCTGAAGTGTCAAGATACTTTCATCTTGCAAGGCATGAGCAAAATTTTGAGATGATTGAAGTCCATATCATGGGACTAAGAGGATACAGATATATTTCTTCAACAAAAATTCCTGATAAGTGGGCCTAGTAATGATCTTCCTTGTAGTTTAAAAGTAAGGACCCATGCAGAGTATGAGAATTTACTGCTGGAGCAAATAGAGGGTGAATATGTTGTTGTTGTTGTTGTTGTTGTTGTTTATTGTTATCATTGTTGTTGTCGTTGTCATTGTTGTTAGGTGCCATTAGTCAGTCCTAATACATCGCAGTCCTGTGTAAAAGAACAAATAAGGTTAGGTTCTGCCCCATCCTCACAATGGTTCTTATGTTTGAGCGCATTGTTACAGCCACTGTGCTCATCTCTCTGGTCCAGAGCCTTCCTGCTTTTCTCTGCCCCTCCACTAGACCAAGCATGATGTTCTTCTCCAAGAACTGGTTTCCCCTGATAACGTGGATAACAGGAAGTCTCACCATCCTTGTCCTTCAAGAAGCACTCTGGCTATACTTCTTTCAAGACAGATCTGTTTGTTTTGGGGTAAATCCATGGAACTTTCAATATTCCCCACCAACACCATAGTTTTCATTCATTAATTTTTTTTCAGTCTTTATTTTCTATGTCAAACTTTCATATGCATATGAAGCAAGCCATGGCTTGGGTCAGGAAATCTCGGTCCTTAAGAGTAAAAGCCAGGCAATGAATGCACAAATGTGCTTTACACAATTAATGTATGTATGGATTGTGATAAGAGTTGTATGAGCCCCTAATGAAATGATTAAAAAAAGAAAGAGTAAAATCCTTGCTTTTCAACACTTTACAGAAGTCTAGTGCAGCAGATTTACCCAATGCAAGGTCTTGTTTGACTGCTGCTTCCATGTGCATTGATTGTGGATCCAAGCAAGAAGAAAACCTTGGGAAAAAATTTAATTGAAAGTTAATACATATATCACATCATTCTAAAGTTCCATCACTTTGTACAGAATTGTACAGTTGCTACCACAATCAGTCTACAAGCAGTCTAATGTTTTTCCCGAACTCCTTAACATCATCCTTTTACCACCCCTACCCCCACTGTAACCCCACCCCAGAGCCCTTATTCTACTTGTTGTCCCCATAGGTTCATCAATTATGGATTTCATATACCAAACACAGAGAAACATATAACACAACTGTAAGAAGGTGATCTCCAATGACAAAATACCTCCGAGATACACCTTGATGTGAACAAACAAAATTACACAAAATGTTAAAAAAAAAAAAAGAAAAGAAAAAAGGATCAGGTTCATCATGTATCAGAGAAGGGATCAGCTGACAAAGTTTTAGGTCAGATTTATGCCTTTGATCTTCTATCCTCATCTTCTAATGCATTCTGTTTAGAAACCACTTTCCTCCCATGCCCCAATTGTGGGCAGAGGGAGTTCACCAGAGACTTTTTTCCTATGGAGTTCCCACAAACGAATCTTGGGCTCCCACTGTCATCCATAGCCTTCTACAAACTGAATTCTCCAATGTAGGCTCTAATACTAATTCCTCCTTCAACTTCAGATTTCATGATTTATAATCCTTCGGTGACTGATGGTGGTGTTTCTTTTCATGTGGACTTAGTTGACATATCACTTAAATGACTGCTAATGGCTAAGCCTTTGAGACCCTAGATGCTATTTTATCTGATAGCCAGGCACCATCTAATTTCTTCTCCGCAGTTTGCATTTGCACCCGTATCTTCTGTGTTCCCTTCCTGAGGGCAAGTATTGGGCAGGACCATGATGTAAGAAATAATTGTTCTTAAGGTGGAGCTAGGATTTAGTGTGAGGCCAAAATCCATTCCAGGATCTATATCTTTTTAAAACTTACTATTAATTGGGAGTTCATAATATATCATATCATGCCATAGTTCAATCATGTCAAGAGAATTGCACAATTGCTTCCACAATCACTTTCCAAATTTACTTTTTCTTCCTGGACTTCTTGACATCGTCTCCCTTTTACCCCACCACTACCCCTTTACCCCTCGCTCCCCAAACCCTTATTCTACTTGCTGTCCCTATAGGTTCATCAAGAAATTTTGAATATTGTCTTTGTTAGTCACAATGTTACCTACTGGTCCAGTTGTGAGGATTTTGGTTTCCTTTATATTGAGCCCTTAGAAAACTGCAATCCTTGATCTTCATCAGCAAGTGCTTCAAATCCTTCTCAATTTCAGCAAGTAAGATTATATCAACTGCAGATCAAAGGCTGTTAGTAAGCCCTACTCCAATTCTGGTGCCACATTCTTCTTCATATAATAACAGCATCTCTGATTATTTTTTCAGCATACAGATTAAGTAAGTATAGAGATAAGATACAACCCTGACCCACACCTTTCCTGAGATTAAACTAAAAATTTCCTTATTCTGTTTGAATAATTGACTGCTTCTTGGCTGTTCTGGGATTCCCATTCTTTCCATAGTTTGTTATGATCCACACAGTCAAATCCCTTTACAGGGTCAATGAAATGCAAGTAAACATCCTTCTGGTATTCTCCGCTTTTAACCAATATCCATCTGGCATCAGCAATTACATCCTATTTTCATGGCTTCTTCTGAACCTCTGGCAGTTTCCATGTCAATATACTGCTCCAACTTTTGTTGGATGATCTTCAGCAATTTTACTTGTATGTGATATCAATGATATTGTTCTATAATTTGAGCATTCCGTTGGGTCACTTCTTTTTGGAATGGGTACAAGTATGTATTTCTCCCATTCAGTTGACCAAGTAACCGGCTTCTAAATTTCCTAGTGTTTCCTGAGTGTTTCTAGTATTTCATCAGCTTGTTGAAACATGTCAGTTGATATTTCATCAATTCCTGAAGCCTTGTTTTTGGCTACTGCTTTCAGTGCAGCTTGAACTTCTTTCTTCAGTACCACTGGTTCTTGTTCATATGAGGGCTTATACCCTCCCCTCCAAATGAATTTTTTTCAAAGCCATGTATTTCATTGAGGAAGTGGACAGACATTGGCCTTGCTCATGCCCTCACTCAATGCAAGAACACTTTGTTCTAACAACCTGGCATTCTGTGGTGCTCATCCTCCTAGCACGATCGGTGAAGACAGAATGAGTGCAAATGTGATGAAGAAAGCTGTTGGTGGCTGGCTATCAAAATATATAGCATCTTGAGTCTTAAAGGCTTTAAATTAAGCAAGTAGCCATCTAGCAGAGAAGCAACAAACCCACATGGAAGGAGCTCACCAGCCTGTGTGGTTGCGAGGTGTCAACAGGATCAGGTAACAGACATCAGAAGTCCCAAAACAAACAGAAAAATATATTGTTGAGAATGAGGGGAGTCAGAGCTGTGACCCAAAACCCATCTGTAGACAGTAGGATATCCCATCACAGAAGGGTCACAAGGAAAGGATGAGTCAACCAGTGTGCCGTAAGCACCAATGAAACACACAATATTCCTCTGGTTCCTTAAGGCTTCCTCACCCCCCTACTATCATGACCCCAACTCTGCCTTCCCTTGTGAGCTAGGCCAGAGCATGTACACAAGTACAGATAAGAGCTCATGATTCATGGAATCGAGATCAGAAAAACCCCTCATGAAAAGAAATGGGAGTAGCAATACCAGGAGGGTAGGGGGAAGGCAGAGAGAAGAGGGAGGAATAAAACATGGGGGAAAGGAGACAACAGTCACTGTAAGATATGAAAATAATAATAATGTATAATTTATCAAGGGGTTATGAAGGTAGAATGGAGGAGGGAGGGAAAAAAGAGGAGCTGATACCAAGGGCTCAAATAGAAAGTAAATGTTTAAAAAATAATGATGGTAACATATGTATAAATATGCTTGATTCAATTGATGAATTGATTTTTATAAGAACTGTAAGAAGAGTAAAATGATCTTTTATAAAAACTCCTATGTATTTAATATTTTTACGAAACAACCTGTCACCTATTAAGTGTACTCTCCATTACGCTTAATGCATTTGTCAAATCTGCGATTTCATTCTTGAAAAAATTTTCAAACTCATCTGTTTGGATAGCTGACAGCGCCTCCCTCATTTGTCTCTTCACCTCTTCTACATCTCAAATCACTGTCCTTTCATGTCCCTCTTCACTTGTAGAAGCAAAAAGAAGTTGCATGGAGCGAGGTCAGGAGAGTAAAGTACATGAGGTAAAAGAGGCAGGCTGTTTCTTTCCAAAAACTGGCATACTCATACGGCTGTGTGAGCAGATGCATTGTCATGGTGGTAAAACCAGTCCCCCCATCTGCCACAAATCAGGCCTTTTTTGTCACACACTGTTACGCAATCTTTTCAGAAACTCTAAAGAGAAAGCTTGATTAACAGTATGATATGGTGGAACAAACTCCAAATGCACTGCCTAGATTTTGGCTGTTCAGGAAGCTGACAGACTTCCAGAATGAGGTTTGTCATGAATCAACATTCCACCATTTTTGAAACAAGAAAAACATTCATGCACGTCAGTTTTTCCTATAGTGCTGTCCTTGTAAGCTGTGTTCAACATCACTACAGTTTCTGTGGCATTTTTCTTGAGCAGGAAACAAAATTTCACAGTCATATGCTGTTCTCTTAAATTTACATACGCTGTTCTCTTAAAAATGCGCTGTTCTCAAAATTTCACAGTCATACGCTGTTCATCATCATATTATGAGGTTTGAGTAAAACTGTTTTACAAAAAAGTTAACTGTGACTAGAAAGAACCTTCCCAGGTGATGCCACTGAGTGCACTAACCTAGAGAGAGTTGCTTGATGCTCACCTAGTGGGAAAAATGTGTACTACGAAACTCTGCTCTGCGCAATTCCATTTTGTTTGTGGGTTTTTTTTGGGGGGAAGGGTGTGCCCCCTCATATGCTACCCCCTGAAATGGTGGAATGTCAACTAGTTATTTTAGTACAGTGACTGTATATTCTATCTTCTTTTGATGGCTCCTACATCAGTCTTTTTGCCGATGGAATCTTTCAAGATTGCAACCCACGGTTTGAATTTTTTCTTAAGTTATTTCAATTTAAGATATGCTGAATGTGTTCTTCCTTTTTGGTTTTCTAGCTCGAGGGCTTTGTGCATTCCATTATTATATTTAACTTTATCTTTTTGAGCTGCCCTTGGAATATTATATTCAGATCTTTGATTTCATTTCTTCCATTTGCTTTATCTACTCTACCATTAAGAGCAAGTTTCAAAGCCTATTCTGACATCCACTTTGATCTTTCCTTTGTTTCTTGTCTCTTTAATGGCCTTTTGCTTTTTTCATATATGATGTTCTTGATATCCTCCCATAGTTCATCAGCTCTTCTGTCATTAGTGTCTAGTATGTCAAATCTGTTCTTGAAATTCAAGTGGAATAGACTCAAGGTGATATTTTGACTCTCATGGACTTGTTTTAATTATCTTCAGCTTCAACCTGAACTTACATATGAGCAATTGGCGGTCTGTTCCACAGTCAGCTACTTGCCTGATATTGAGCTTCTCCATTGTTTATTTCTACAGATGTAGTCAATTTTATTTCTGTATATTCCATCTGGAGAAACCTATGCATATAGTCACATTGTGTGTTGTTGAAAAGAGGCATTTGCTATGAAAAAGTCATTGGTCTTGCAAAATTCTATCATGCAATCTCCAGCTTCATTTCTATCACCAAGGCCATATTTCCCCCCTACTTCCCTTCTTCTGTTTCCAATTTTTGCATTCAAATCAGCAATCATTATCTATGCATCTTGATTGCATATTTGATCAATTTCTATCTGAAAATGTTAGTACAATTCTTCCATTTCTTCATCACTAGCTTTTGTAGTTGGTGCATAAACTTGAATTACAGTCATACTGATTGGAATTCCTTGTATGTGAATAGACTTTGCCCTATCACAGACAGCATTGCCCTTCAAGATAGATGTTGAAATGTCTTTTTTGATGATGACTTCAAGTCATTCTTCTTGATGTGTCATCCCAGCATATTGAACCAGGTGATTTTCTGATTGGAAATGGTCAATACCAGTCTCTTTCAGATCACTACTAACTAGGTTATCTATCTTTATGCATTTCATTTCATTTTGGATGACTTCCAATTTTCCCAGTTTCATGCCAAGTTCTATTTATTAACTTATGTTTGTAACTATTCTCAATTTAAGTCACACATCATCTGCAAATGAGAGTTCTGAAGGCTTTACTTCTGCAAGATTTTTTCATATGACTCTGTAGGTAGAAGGCAGCTTTTCCTCAATCATATTTGACTGCCTTCTTACCTGTGGAGGTCATCTCTGGCACTGTCTCTGACAGAGATTGTGCTTCTGTTCAGTAGGTTTTCAGTAACTGAAAATGTTTCAATGCTATTTATAGGCTTTTCAGTGACTGATTCCTCTGGCGTTGACTGCCTATTTCTGCTCCATAGTCTGTTCTGGAAGCTGTGCTGAAACCTGTTCACTTTGGGTGACCCTGTTTTGATTCAAAATATCAGTGACATAGCTTTCAGCATCACAACAACAAACGAACCACCATAGTACAACAAATTGACAAAGAGTGGTAGGCCAAATATAAAGACCACATTTCTTTCTCTTTTTTAAATTGTTTTATTGGAGGCTCATACAATTTTTATCACAATCCATACATCCATCCATTATGAGACCACATTTCTAAAGGCTAAGTAAATAAGATGGTAAACCTGTGTTTACTATACCACATACACCTCCATTTCCAACTCCAGCACTCAAGACAAAGACCAACACTTGATCATGTTATAAGTGCAACTCCAGAACCTTTACAACACAGAGTTTCAGGTAGTCATGACCAATCAATTGATAAACATTGGCATATCATTTGTAGTCTATTTGGTAATTTAGCCATGGAGTTCTTGTGTGATGTAAATGGTTAAGGTTAGCCAAGAATTTGGGGTTTGAGACCACCCAAAGGCACCTCTGAAGAAACATCTAGCAATCTTCTTCCCCCAAATAAGTCATTGCAAACTGTATGGACTACAATTCAGTTCTGGTACACGTGGGTTGCCATTTGTTAGAACTGCTCAATGGTAACCCATGAAAGACTAGTGAATGTGAATCTAGTCAAACCACCAGATTTCACATACAGAAAAACAGAGGGCCAGAGGTTGGACAGCTCGCCCAATGTGACTCAGATAATAAGTGGTACATATCTATGTTCTTTAACCAGTCTGCACATTACACTGATTATACTAGAACATTCACTTGAGCCTGCTTGAGATTTTTTTCTTGCTTCCCATATCCATACATAGAAAGCTACAAATGTCTCTCAGCCTCTGTCAGTCTAAAAATTGATGTCCAGTGCTTATTCTTCACAGCATTAAAAAACTTGATGTGACTAATGCTATATGTGAGAGGTAGTATGGTGTAGAGGTCAAGAGCCTAGATTTGCTTGATGAGGTAGAACTGGGTTGATATTCTTGATTTGCTACTTACTTGTTATGTAATCTCTGAAATTCAGTTTGCCCTCTTTTATGAATTGAACCTTAACCTTTATCCTTGTAGACGTAATCTTATTTGGGGATAGGATTTCTTCTGTGATGCTAATGCAGCCACATCATTGTAGGCTGTGTCCTAGACCTAATCAATTCTGAGTTACAGAAAGAGTAGACTATACACAAAAGTAAGCATAAAGCAGGAGTGAAAATAGATGCTACATTATGATAACCAAGGCACAAAATAATGCTGGTTATAGAGCCTAAAAAGGTTAAAAGTATTCCCCCAGAACAAGAGAGAAAAATCCTTCTTCTCAAGCTGGTATTCGGAATTAGGACTTCTAACTACCTCATGTGTGAGAAAATAAATCTATAGGCCTAGGGAAGAATTCTAAGTATTCTCAAGCTGAAAAAAACCTGAGTAATAAATTCAAGCCTCACATGGTAATATTGAAGAATTTGATGGACAAATTCCCTGAAGGAGGGCATAATGCTTGGAAGAAGGTCAGTAACAATGAGGAAAACCATCAAGAAGATGTGTCAACATGTGGCTGCAATGCCCTCCCTCCTTGCAGAGGTCTTTCCCATGCGGAGTGTGCATGTGATGGCCAGTGGACGTGGAATGCAGTGGAGTGGGCTACTGAGAGGGTGCCTTTGCATGGTGGTTTCACAGTCATTGGACTACTAGTTTGGACACATTTATTCCCATCCAATGAGCTTGTCGGAGACCTTAGCAGATCATTTAGCCTGTCTGAAAATTTCAAGGTATTCACCATACCCACCTTAGAGCACTAGGTAACCCAAATGAGCCACTAACCAGGATCAACAAGCAGAAGAAATCTTCTTCTTTCTTGAGCAAAAAGTGTGGGGTAGAGCGGAGGGTAACCTCCACTCCCTGGAGTTTGAATTAGCTCTTTATCCTCTTATATGCACACATGCCTTCTTATGTAAGGGTTCTTTTTTTTAAAAAAAAACTTAAGCACTTTGAGTGTGGCTGCCCTACTTAGAGTCAAGAATGTCTATGAGCAGCCGCCAGTTTTCACTCCTACACATACAGCCAATTAGAGACATATATGCTGATCCTGGGCCTCAAAGAATCTTCTCCTGGTCTTTGTTGTAAGAATCCTGCTTTCAGAGGATTGTTGAGTTACCAACGGCGCAAAAATGTAAAACAAATGTCCCTCATTCCTGTCACTCACTACAAACAGATGCAAGCATGTACATACAAGGTGCGTACGTGTGTGCACACATCTCCATCACCCTTGTGTCAAACATCCCAAACCTTGGTGAGGCTCCAGAGTGATAGCCAAGGGATCTGATGGCATGTCAGTTCTGATGGGCCATTTTGAACAGCAGCACTGTGTTTCCAGAATGGTATGAAAGCACTGAGTAATTGCCAGTGAGTCCCCTGATCTATTAGGTATCTGCAGAAGGTAGGATAAATCATCCCCTCATGCTAATTACAGGAAAAGAGATATCTTTTCCTCCTACAAAGAAAGTGAAAGGACTAGACCGTTATCAGTTACCATGGCAACTCAGATCTACTACGTGCTCAGTTCATCCTGTCAGTAGGGAAGACTCAAGGAGAAAAACAACACTACGCTTCTCTGTTTCTTGTCAAATAGTTTGAAGTGACATTTCATGGCATGAGCCTGAAACGACCTTTTCAGAGAGAAAAGGAGAGGAAGTGTAAGGGGGAGCTAACGGGGTGGGGACAGAGAGCCTGGATACACTGGAGGCATGTTCAGGAACTGCCTGTAGCTGTGTGGTCAGTGCCATGAGACCAAGAGGAAAGGAAAAGAAAAGAGCAACAAATACAGACTGGTGCTCCAGTTAATAATGACCAGTCTGCCCCCTCACTGAGCTTCCTGTCTGAAAGAGAAGGCAGACACGGAACAAGCAATTACGATACAGAATGCATGTGTTTCCAGAATGTAGTGACATGATCTGTAGGACCATCCGTGGGTGGTGCTGATACAGGTGTGGGGAGAATGGAGATTCCCTATAGGAAATATCTACATCGGGATCAGAATAATAAGGCAGGGAGACCAGGTAAAGAAGTTCTGGCGGAATCCTGCTTAAGGGAATAAAACGTGTTGTGGTGTTGAAAGGAGTGAAGTGCAAGTCTTGGTGGCCAGCAAGCAGTTCAAGGTGTCTGGAGTAGAGTGTGAAGGTGGCTTAGGATGAAGAATGAGGCTGCAAAGGTTAGCAGGAACTAAATTATAATAAATCACACTTTTCTCTCCTAGAGGTCTGAATCCTGGGTACCAGCTCTACACACGTGCCTCCATCCAGTGTCTGTGCCTGAGTGCCTAGCAATCTGGTGACTTGGCATCTATTTTCCCTCATCCGCGCTTTCTTGCTTCTGTTCTTTTCCATTTCAAAAAATTGACACACAGCACAACTTAGGCTGCTGTTCTCTCACTGACATGACGAAGAAAGTCCTGTTCTCGAGTGGGATGACCACGAGCAGAAGAACACAAAACCAAATTCACTGCCACCAAGTCGGTTCCAGCTCACAGTGACTCTCTGGGACATAGTAGAACTGCCTCTGTGGGGTTTTGAGGCTGTAAATCTTTAAGGGAGTAGTAAACATCATCTTTCTTCCTAGGAGCACTGGTGGATTAGAACTGCTGACCTTGTAGTTAGAAGCCTGATGTGTAAGCCACTGCCCAGTCAGGACTCCTATCCGCAAGTGTAGGGGCTAGGATTTGCAACACATATATATTGGGGGGGGGGGAAGGGGCAGGGGACACAATTCAATCCATAGCAGTTGGAATATATCCTGAAGGTAACGAGGGGCTGCTGCAGCATGGTAAGCAGGTTTGTGACAGAACCAGAATCAGGTCAGACCCAGAGTGAAGAATAATGCTGAGGGCAATGAAGGAGCCCTTCTCCAGTCCTGAGTGCAAGTGATAGATTAGCTAGGGCCGATGGCAATGGGGATGGAAAGACATGATGGATTCTAGAAATTATAAGAAGGACCAACGGTATCTATTGGGAATGAAAGAGAGAAGGAAGTGAAAAATGAAGCCCAAGTTTGCTTCCGACTTCGGCAACTGAGTGACTGGGAAGTGCAGTCATTAACCTATACGGGAGTCAGAAGGACGGAGCAGACGCGGGGCTGGTTGGATGGTTCTAGGGAAGCTATGATGGTTGCGTCAGGTTCTGCTTGGAGAAAAGCACCAGTCAAGCTTGTTTATAAGCTTGCACCTCAGTCGAGGCTCAGCACTTGAAAAAGGTTTTGCAGAATGCTACAAGAAGAGGCCAGGTTGAACTCCGGCCCTGAGAGGGGCTGCAGTGAAGAGCCCTGTGTAGTGTGTGCCTCTCTGTACATAAAAGCCACCCTACCAGAACGATCCCCAGCATCACCCTATGCTCCATCTTTCATGGTAACCTCTACTCCCTACCCCTATTTCATTGCTGTTACCTGGGATGAAAGTTGGGAGGGCCATCCTTAGCCGGAGAGGAAGAAAATTGAATTCTTTCAATACTGTTCGCACCAGTGTCCAGAGACTTAGCACTTGTGAAGTTCAACACTCACAGTCAGGTTTGGAGAAATGTATAGTGAGAATGTCAAAGGTGGGTGGTGATGAAGTCGACTGAGGAGAAGTAGAATGGGGATACATGAGTTGTTTCTGGTGGTCGTTGACCAGCCTTCTGACTAAAGAATTTACATGCATGTCCATGTATTCTCTATTTCCTCTTACAGCACATCCATCCAATACTGAACTTACTATCTTCTTATAAGGCACAGGCTGACTCCAGAGGCCCAACAACACATCCATACCTCCAGCCAAACAAGATCTTGGCTTCTGCCATTTTAAAAACAGTCTGGCCCATGAAGTCAGAGTTTGGGTAGGAGGCCAGCTCCCCTATTAACTGGCATGTTAATCATCAGCAAGTTGCTAGAACTTTCAGAGAGTTTCCTTCCCGGGAAGTGGAGAAAGAAAACTTGGGCCTCACGCCACCAAGTGGTGGTTAGGGATCAGTAAGACCACGGATTCGGAAAGAAGTGTGGGAACTGAAACAAATGCTGGACTTACCACAGCCTGGAGCGGGCAGCTGGTTTATGGAAACAAAAGGAGAGAATCTCCTCTTCTTTCCTGCTGCCCCACTGTGCATCTCTTGACCATTGTGAGAGGCATTCCCTCAAGGTGACCTTGAACCCTCTCCACAGGAGGGGACCAAGGTCTGAGCTGCCACCCCTAGACTTGCACATGAAGAAAACAGTGGCTGAATATACACTCTTCTGTCCTCTCGGACACTCTAAAGCAGCCTGAGGCTCAGTCCCCTGACACTTAGCTGATCTATGCGCAGGAAGTAGTGATAAGTCACTCCCAGAATGGCAGCTGGAAGCCATAGACCCTTTATTCAGCTTTATCATTTGCTAGGGGTGTCATTGCGGGTAAGTCATTTCCCTGTGGAAGTGTCTATGTTCTCCTCTGTAAAACAGAGACAACCTCATCTTTCTTCCCAAGAGCTGGTAGTAGGTTTGAACCACTAACCTTGTGGTTAGCAATTCAACACTTACCTGACAGCACCACTAGGACTCCTTTTATCAGGATCATTCATATACAGGGTCACGGATGGAGCCTAGCACAAAGCAGGCACTCAATGAGCATTATTGGATTTCTAACCATTTATGATAGAAAAGAAAACATGAGCTGTGCTTCCCCAGCCCCTCAACCCACCCCTCTCAAACCTGCTATAAACTCACAGGGCTGTGGGATGACTTTTCTACAGCCTGAAGTCAGTGCTGATGAAACAAGTTGGCATCAGAGAAGACTAGGGAAAACCTTGCCTCCCAGTGGAGCACAGCACTCAGCTAACATCTCCTCCTTCTGCGGCTAGAAGTCTCTCCTGAGTCTCGGAGCCCCTTTGTCAGGGCAGGCCCAGGAAGAGCAGGAGGCCATCTCCGGCAGCAAAGAGAGGAGACAGGGGAGCTGGAGGAAGAGATCTCACTGGGCCTGTGTCCCCCAGCACCCCTCTGCACTCAGTGACTAGATGAAGGGTAGATGAGGGGTATTTGGTTTTAATTGGGAAATGCTATCAATTGTCCTAGGCTCATTTAAAAATCCATTAGTATCAGGAAGTGGACAGATTAAGCAATGAGCAAGGAAAGGGGGGCGGGGGGAGCTGTCAGAGCCCTGCTTTATAGGGAACACACGACCTGTCGAAGCTTTACCAGTGAGGGCTGAACTGAATGCTAAGAAGCTGCTAGAGTGGATTTCAAGATGCTGGCGGTGGAGAGGAGGTGTCTGGGCCAATTCACACAAAGTCCTGGGCAAGCTTATTCTGGCAGCTTCCAGAGATGGCGTGGCAGTGATCCACACAGCACGTTTCCATTTCTGCAGCCCAGTCTGGCAACCCAGCAACTGTGCCCCCAGCAGTAAGCCTCCACAGCCCTTGAAAATAGCCCCTCCCCCTCTGTCCCTTCTCTTAACTGCCAGGTCCTGACTGAGGCCCAGCCCTTTCCATCCTGGGAGTCCATATTTACTAAGGGTCTGACTAAGGGCCCCCAGTGGGCCTGCATGGTGAATGAGAAGAGATAGGGGAGGGCAAAGAAGAGAGGGACAAGATAAAGCAAGGGATGAGAACAAAATATAAAAAGGACACATTACAGGGCATTGTAGAGAACTGCTGGTCTGGTTAAATTGAGTTCAGCACTTTGTAGAAGGTGCTGGGGGAAGAGACAAAGAACTGGTCAGGAATGCAGGGGCAAAATGTAAATGTCTGTAGAGGCCAGGCATTTACAAGATAGAATAGAGAAGTTCTCCCTTAGCTTAAGAACAAATGCAAAAACTATTGAGTCCCAGCCACTGTTGCCAGGCAGGACGGAGGCTCAGAGAAGCCAAGACTCCAGATCTCACGAGTGTTTTGTTGGTTTGTTTTGTTTAACGCTTATTGATTTCTGATGTTTTTCAGCCCCCCAGTTGATGGTAATCTAGGCCTCGGAAACAGTGCTTGTAAAGTGTGAGCTCAGGATTTGAACCCAGGCAGTCAAAGATCACTAAGTTTAATCATTGCACTCCGGTCCTCGGGACCTTTGAATCATCCAGATGTCCCGATCTAAGTGTGACCAGGATGCCCACCCACTGGCACTGGTTAATATCTGTTACACACTCACCTAGCAGATGGTTAGAACAAAAATATGTGTCTGAAGGACAGCATACCCATATGGAGAATCGGTTGTGATGCATGGAGTCCCATGTTTTGTGCATAGCAGAAAGAGTCTGTATCGTTTCCCTGGTTACCCTCTGTATGGAAGCAGGTAGCTGAAGCGATCTTTAAGGAAGGTGCTGCTGAGTAGGCTCAAAAATGCAACATTTAGGTTAGTCATTGAGTACAAACCAACGACCAAGATTGCCTACACTTCCTTAGAGGTGACAATAAAGAAGAGGGCTGCTAGGGCCCTGCTCCGAGTTGCATCATTGACCTAAGATGCTATGATTTCTATCACTGAGGTTTTCTCTTCTTTCCAGTAATGCAATAATTTCGAATCATGCTTCAAAGTAAGAAGAATCTGGCTTTAATATTAGGTATCATTCTGTCTGAAAAGCTCTTGATAAAGCAGCCCAGTGCTCCTTTGTGCTTATTTTTAGATAAAATGTTTTAATAAAACCTTATATAAAGTGTACCTATTATGTAGAATTGGCTGTTGTCCATTATCTCTTACAAAGGCATAATAATGATAATAATAATAATAATAATAATAATAATAATAATAACAGATGCAGCAGCAGCTAATCCTTGTTGAGGACTTGCCCTGAGCAAGGCACCATTCTAAGACTTTATACAGGAAAGCTCTTCTGGAGCGTTAACGACTCTGAGGACGCTGAAGCACAGAGATGTTTGGTACATTGCCCAAGGTCACAGAGTTCAGTATGGGAGTCCGGCAGGCTGAGTAGAAAGCCTGTGACCTTTCTTTCCTCTTCTACTGCTTGACCACACAAGATGCTGGAGAGGTGCCCATGTGAGGAGAAGCTAATTGCAAATAAACATCCCACCTAACTCACCCCCCACCCCTGCCCGCCCCCACCCCCCACCAAAAAAGCTGTCATTGAGAGGATTCTGACCCATAGAAACTGTGGATTTCTGAGATGCTAAATCCTTATAGGAGCAGAAACCTTCATCTTTCTCCAGTGGAGCAGCTGGTGGGTTCAAACTGCTGACCTTGAGGTTAGCAGCCCAACATGTAACCCACTATACCACCAGGGCTCATTGCAAAGGAAAGGCAACAAGGCAGAGGCTGAGCCTTGGTGGATTGTGTTTCTGGTCATATTTCCTTTACTAATCACAGGAACTTAATATATGTGCCGCATCTCTGCCAGCTGACATTTGCACACGTCGTTCACTGTACCTAGGGAGACCTGGTAGCATAGTGGGTTATGTGTTGGGCTGCTAACTGCTAGGTCAGCAGTTCAAGTTCAACATGAGACTCTACTCCTATAAAGATTTGTAGTCTCAGAAACGGGTAACTCTGTCCTATAGGATCACTAAGAATCAGAATTGACTCAATGGCAGTAAGTTTGATTTTGGCTGTTTGGTCATTGTACCTCAGATTTAGCTACTCTGAGATGTTTCATGGAAGCCTTTCAAAGTGAAAAGTATGTCTGTTTGACGACTTCAATTAAAAGTCCAAATATCCCAAACATGACTTTTCACATGGAATGGAAATCTGCCCAACCTTTCATGTGGCTAGAACAGACAGTCTCTGCGTTCACAATTTCATTTTCTTTATGTAAACAAAAGCAGCACTGAGGGAGATGGCGCCCAGGGCCCACCGTCTGTAAGACGTCTCTGCAGCACACACGATGTCTTCAGAAAGCATGCCCTTTCAAGGCAGACACGAGCTTGTCTGCTCTCCCTGAGAAAGAGCTGTGTCCTGGGGTTGAGGAGAAACTAGCAGTCTAACGCAGGGTTCGTTTACAGCCACATAGATAAGGGAGCGTATTGGTTTCCTAACGCTCCCATATTGAGAAACACAACTTTGGGTGCTCTATGAGAAGAGAAATGTACTGTCCCAGTGCTCTAGAGGTCTGAATGCAGGCTGTTCTCTCCCCAGCGCTCTAGAGGAAGATCCTTCCTCATCTCTCCTGGCTTCTGGTAGCCTCCGATTTTCCTTGGCTTGAAGCTGCAGCACAATTATTATTGCATACCTGTGTGTCTCTCTGTGTCTCTTCTTTCCTTTAGGACACACTCAGATTGGATTAGGAACCCCCCCTACTACAATCAGTATGACTCACTGTTCACTAATAATATTTCCAAAGACCCTATTTCCATCCAAGGTCACATTCAATCCATAATAGGGGACACAACAATTCTGGGACTCTGACCTTCCGATCAGAGACTTTCCGAGCACCTCCTGAATCATTAGTAATGACTCACCTCCAATTTGCAGTCACTGAGGGTACTTGGTTTGCTGGAACTAAGCATACAGATATTTAATGTGTATGATTAGGTGGGGGCTGGTGGTAAAAATAATAATAAATCAAACTTCTCTAAAGATTTACCTTTTGTACACTTTGCTGGTAAAATATAACTTCAATAAAACACAGAATGTAAGCATGTAGCTACTAGAGAGTTGAACTAGGACATGTTTCTGAACCTCAGCACTATTGACATATTGAACCGGATAATTCTTTGCTGTGGGATCTATCCTATGCATTGTAGGCGGTTGATCAGTATCCCTGACCTCTCCCCACAGCAGGGCAGGATCTCTACACCAAGTACAACAAAAAGTATCTCCAGGCCTTGTGAAATGTCAGCTGGGATAAAGTCCATCCCAGTTGGAAACTCTCGATTTCAGAGGTCCCATTTATCTACAAGCTTCTGATCTCTGTGGCATTTTAGAGAACTTTTGAGTAAAAAGTTTGACTCAATCTATTTTTCCTACTCCTAAGCTTTCCCCTTTTCTGGATGCGCTGGTCTGTAGGCTGAGGTCAAAATCACAGTGGTTTGCCACTACTCCTGTTGCTCTTGGCTATTTGACCTCCAGTCCTTTGCTGGAAAAATTAAGCTGAATCATCCTTCATGGGCTGCCCTCTCCCATCACCTCCTGTTGCTCTGAACTCCCCTATCTCATCTTCCCTCCTCATCTTACACATGTGAAGCTGGAAGAAAAGTGAAAAAAAAAAACCGTCCAGGTCTTGCCTTGGGAAGTGTAAGTCACCAAGACAATCTTTCCCTCATCAATGGGGTACCATTCCTTTTTTCCTTTATATTTTTAGGTAGTCTTTTTCCCATCAGCTTTCTCTAATCGTTACCACAGGCTTGCATCATGCCCTCTTCGTAACATGGTGGTTAAGAGTCGGGCTCCACAATCAGACCACAGCCTCTGGGTGAATCCTGGGTCATCCCATTTTTCTCTTCATTTCAAGATGATGGGAAGTCCCTGAGACACTTAGCTTCAGTTTTATTACCTTCAGTTTTATTATCTATCAGCAATAGTTCCAACCCCAAAGGGAGCTGTTTGAGGATTTAATAAACTACTAATGTAAAGTGTTTAGCAAAGGCTTGTGCATATAGTAAGCATTCAATACATATTATTGCTGCTATCATCATCAACATTATGATTATTTTTATTATCACTTTATTCCCTTTCCTCTTATTCTGCCTAGAAGTATCTGGAAGTAATGACTTCAGACAGCCAGAAGGAAAATTTCTTTAGGAACCTTTGTAGAAATAAAAAAAAGAAAAAGAATTTTAAAGCAATTAAAACCTTCCAATCAGTTGCAGCACACCAGACAAGATGTCCATAGAATAACTGCAATGAACTCAGCCAGAACCAGAAGTCAGTAATCCTCAAGATCTCTCCCAAACACGCTAAAATTATTCCTCCCTTCTTTCTTGATTTAGGCACCTAGAGAATCGCCCCTACTTCATTCACCTTCACTTTCCCATCTTAGCCGCTGCCATAGGTTAAAGGGGCCGTGCTTGAGTGTCCTGACATTTAGCAGCATACTAAGCTTCTCCCCACTACATGCCGCACCCCAACCCCAGTGCAACAACAAAGCATGCTCCAAACATCAGGACATGTCACTCAGGATCAGCTGCAGTCCCAGGTGAGAATGCTGGGCTTAAAGGAACCATTGCATCCTGCAATCCCTATGACATGTTAGAGAACTTTTGAATTAAAAAAATTTGACTCAAGGTGTGTTTTTTCCTACAGCTACAGTTTCCCCTCAGAATGACAGGCAAGAAAGATCTTGTTTCCTTGGTGACACTTATTGGCTCAGCAGGTGAAAAGCAGACTTTTAGAGAAGAGATGAGTCTTTGATGCATCCAGGTAGCGACTATCTTTCTTACCACCCCGAGTTCATTATTGGTGTCCCAGGAGAACAGCCACCTGGGCATGAAGAAAAGTTCAAATTAGTTACTAGTCTATTTTTTAAACTTATTTCATCCACCAGTATTTCAGTGCTTACATAGAGTTCTATTTCCTCTGTGCAGGTTCCAATCAGGAGGGACTTGGTTGTTAGTTTCTGTGCATGTGTGATGGAATAAGTATACAATATAGTATATTGGTCTGCAGATGCAGGTAACTGAATTTGAATCCCAGCTCAGATATCTACTAGCTGTGAGAAACAGGTGTGCTGCCTCACACATTTCATGATACTCCCCCATTGTGTGTGACCACATGACCCAGAACATGTCTCCTGTTCATTTGTACAGCGGATCCCCTTGCTAGGTAGACTTGGGGGTAATGAGAGTCTTTTGAACCAGAAAGGAAACCAGAATCAGAGAGCTTAAGCCAGTTGTTCAATATTGCACATCAGTTCATCAAGGATCAGAACAGCAAATTGGACAAGTTGAGACTTGGTTTTCTTGTCTATATTTCTTTCACATATGATGTTCCAATGATTCCATTTGTTAAACAACATTTGTGAGGTGTTCAGCCCAAAGCCTGGCACTTAATAAGTGCTAATTGCTTGGATGATGATCATGCTGATAGATACAGAACAATATATGAAAAGACCTCTGCACCAGCAATTAGGAGACCTGATGGGTCGGAGTCCCCAGATCGGTCCCTAATTGCTAAGTTATCCTCAGCTATTGTCTCAATCACTGTGGCTTGGTTTCTGGTTAGGCTGACATAGTGCTAATATGAGTTGAATCTATTCACTTACGTAGTACAGTACCAGCAATGTTTAGTTCTGCTATACCTAAGATTATTGTGAGTCAGAGCCTACTCGATAGTAAATAAAAACAATTGCTTATAAGATTGTGAAATACTCACCTGACGTATGGAGTTGAAAGGATCCTTGAAGACATGGTGGATGAAACATATTTGACTGACAATAATGTTCCCTTTCTTTATATGCTGCCGTGGTTGCAGTTCATCCTGCCAATGGCCACTGAGAGTCCGGCTATCCAATAGACTCTTCCAGACAAGGAGAAATTGCTCAACAGCACAGCTGATGACAACTCAGAGCAAAGCCAAAGTTAAGACCCACGTCTCTAATCTCTAGTCTAATTTCTTTATCACATGAAATAAGAATGTCCTACAGGTTCCTATCCTCCCTCTCCATCTCTTAGGGAGGCAACATATAGTAACAAAATGAGAGGCATTAGGTAATTCAGTGTAGCCGTTCTGATGTTAAATTTACAGGAACATTTCTTCAAAGTTATTGGTCTTCCCTCCCATTCTTGTCTCGCCAAGGTAAGAGTGTTCAGTGGCTGACAGCTGCTGATGTGCTTACCCTACAAACAGTTCATAAATCGTGACTGCTTCCAGAAGGCTATTTATACCAGCTGAGAGGGCTGAGTTCACTCCTGGGGCAGCACACCCTGCTGCAGAATAAACATGCATCTTTGTCTTTGTTATCCTAATGATGACTCATAGGGGCAAAACCAAGGGCTCACATGGCTGAGAGGCTGAGGACTAGAGGGAGACTTGGCTACTTGCAGAGGTGAGGCTTCGTGTATCCTTACTCGATCCTTACGTTCTTCTGAAACCTCTACCATTGAGAGTTTGTCGGTGAGTTCCAATTGGCAATTCCAGCAAATTGTTGAACCCAGCATAGACACAGAGGGCCCTGGAAGGAAGGCTTGGTGTCAGAATAGGTAAAGAAGGGTAGGGGTAGGAGTATGTCTGACTTCTGCCTCGTAGCCATAGGGAAGCCAGAGAAAGTCCGATATGGCCCTGTCCGTGCCATTTTCTTAAATTCTTCTTCATTTTCAACCTCTCGCTGTGTGTGAGGCAATCGAAAACACCATGGTCAGGTCCATCTTAGACCTCACAGTGACATCTGAGCTCTTTAACACTTCACAGAGGTCTTTTGCGGCATATTTGCTAAAGATTGTTTTAGTGATTCCAAACTCTTTGCTCAAAGGCCTCAAGTGGCAGAAGTTAAAGAGGACTGACGTTCAGCTGCACTCCTCTTGTCCCGCTGTATTTCTTGGTGCAGAATTGTGTCTTCAAAGCAAGGGACTTCCTTTCTCTCCCATGAAGGTAGGCCCTATCACATGCTAAGCCAGGCTTTCGTGACTCTATCAGAAAGGGGTGGGGTGGGGACCACATGTGGCTTTGATAGCCAATTAGATATTTAAAGAGAGCCCCACGGAATGTTTTTAAGGACGACTTTTCGATATGACTGCCTAAAACAGAGTCAGAGTCAATAAGTAGAAGTCATTGACTAAACTCTCACCCAGATGAGAGTGCCTGTTTATAATTCACACAGAAGCAATGGGTGATGGCCCTGATTGCATCGTCTGGCCTCCACTCTCCTTCTGACCGCATCACTGACCACTGCTTCACTTCCCAATCATTTTGCTCCATGACACTGACCTCCTTGCTCTTGTCAAAAATGGCATGCAAGCTTCCGCCTTTTCTCTTCTCAGAATCCTCCTCCAGATATCTGCTGGGCTTGACGCCTTTATTTCAAGTCCATTCAAATGCTAACTTGCCCGGAAGGGTAAGTCTCTGATGTCACTGTTGTAAACATCAACCCCACCCCTGCTGATTATCTGGTCCCCTTAATTTATCATTTGATAACTAGCATCAGTATTTGAAATATTATGCAGCTGTTTCTTGGGGTGCTTTGTTTTTCTTTTTTTTGTTGTTTTGGTTTTGTTGTTGTTGTTGTTGTTCTTGTAGCTTATTTTGCTTTGATCAGTATTGGCTCCTCAGTACCTAAAATAGTATATGATATAATAAGTACTTAGAAATTATTTATTATTGGATGGATGGGTGGTTGGTTGGATGGATAAAATAAGACAAACTGAAGTCTTATCACAGTGCCTAGCATATTATTAAGACTTAATAAACTATAGGTTTTATTATCAAGCACTTGATAAATATCTGTTAACTGAATAAATTAAATCATTTGTTCAAAAGTAGAAGCAAGAATTTACTTATATTAGATCAGGATCACCACCTAGCTCTTGACATTGGATCTCAAGCCTTGATTGCTTTACCTGATTCTCCCTCCAGATACTAGGCACCCAGAGTGCAGGCGTTCTTTGTACCATGCTAGCAAAAGACTCTCCATTTATAGAGACCTCAAGAGAAGGCCCCTGCTCATGACTCAGACAGCATTCTGCACACAAAGCTGAAGCATGCCCAAACGATTAGCCAGGTGTAACCTGACTGGTCATAATGACAGTCTTGGCTAGGGCCACCTGGATGCTCTGAACTTTGATTCCATGTGTTTTCCCGGAACCCACAAACTCCACACAAAGTTGGCTCATTTAGCTAGGTATCTTGAGTGTGTGACTTTTCATACTTAAAATGAACTGAAAATAATCACTCCTGGCAACTCCAGCTTCTCTGGAGAGAAATTGATTCTCCTGGCTTGTTTCAAATCAAAGGTGCACCTGGTCCAATCAATTGGCCAGGAGGTGGGTTCTGCCACAGGACCACATGGCTAAGGATAGGAGGGTACAATTTTCCCAAGAAGGTATGGCCACATGATACCCTAGAGAGTGCCAGGATGCATAAGTGAGCTTGAGTGGGCAGAGAGAGAGGAGAAGGGCAATTTCAAAGGAGCTGCTTTCTGGGCAGCATACACATGCAAAAGCAAAGCACGTGGTGTACTCAGTCATCCTGTCCAGGAGCAAAAAAACATTGATTTTTCTCAGCAGCTCATTCAGCCTTAAGCTTATGCACCAGCTGTGCACGATGTGTCTAGCGTGCCTTGTTCCAACTCCCATCTAGTGGGAGAAGGCACACGAGAAAGGCAAAGAATTCATTTCTATCCCAGTTCCATAGCCTTGAGCTTGTTACTTAATCTTTCTGGCCTTGGGTTCTTCATCTATAAAATGGGAAGAGTAATATTTCGCCATGCTGGGTAAGAATGCTGTCAGATACATTCCCTCACAGAAGAGTCACAAGGAAAGAACAAGATAGACAGGGTGCAGCACAGCACCAACGGAGCACACACTATTCCTCTAGTTCTTTAACGCTTCCTCCCCCCGCTATCGTGACCACAGTTCTACTTTACAATTCCGGCTAGACCGGAGCACATACACTGGTACAGATAAGAGTTCTCTACATATGGAATCCAGGACAGATAAAACCCTCAGGTACAGCAATGGGAATGGCGATACCTTGAGGGTAGGAGGGGAAGGTTGGGAGGGAAACGGAAACCAACTACAATGACAGACGTATAATTCTCCCCAACCCCATCTCCAGGGGGACAAAGAACAGTACCATGGACAAAGGGAGAGAGTGGGTGGTGTAACATATGAAAATAATAGTAATTTATAATTTATCAGGGGTCCATGAGGGTGGAAGGGTAGGGAAGGGAGGGATCAAAGAGGAGCTGATACCAAGTGCTCAAACAGAAAGAAAATAATTTGAAAATGATGTTGGCAACATATGTACAAATGTGCTTGATACAATTGATTTATCAATTGTTATAAGAGCTGTAAGAGCCTTCAAAAAATGATTTATTTTTTAAAAAGAAAGAATGCCATCAGATAACAGGGAGAAGTGGGTAGAAGTCGAGAGTGCAAGCCTGAGTCTGAGTGGGAGGTTTGGCCTTGATCCTGCCATCTGCTGGTTGTGGGGCCCCATGGAGACTGCACCGTCCCTGTGCTGCACTCTCTTTAGCTATAAAACAAGGACAGGTGTACCCAACCCAGGCTTTGTCAGCATTGAATGACTTCAACAAAGCAATGTGTATGGAGCAGAGCAGTTAGAGGGATGCTATGGAGAAAAGTTATTATAAAGAGATGTTGCTTTGGAAAATGTAAAATATCCTACAGAAGTGCACTGGTTTGGCTCGTATTATCCTCGCCTTTACTATTATCATCATCATGACCAAGACTAGCTTTAATGTATGGCTATATGTTTCCTTCCCCAAAATGACTCTCGATTGCTAGCCAGTAAAATTTTAGAACACCTTGACCTCAAGAAAAGACTGCTCTGGTAGCTGACTTTGCAGCCCATTCGCCTTTCTCTTTCTCACTGCTACCACTTCCAACACACTTTACTACCCAGGCTCGCTGGTTCTGGGCTGTTCCCCCGAATGAATACCTCCTGTACCTCAAGTCTCTGTGACTCTCTTCTTGCCATATTGTCCCCAGGAAAGCCCCTTTGACCAGGCTCTACCCGCTGAAATTGTTATTTCAAATCTCCTGTACTTTTGTGTTGTCCTTACCTTTGCCAATGCCTTTGCTCATTCCTTAGAGCTTTGCGTGTGCCTCCACTCATATTGGGCCCTAAGTGTGTTTATCTAATTTATTTAGTTGCTTTCATGACCCCAAATCTACCCCCATTAAAAGTGCTTGAGTCCGGGCAGGCAGACAGAATGTGCCAGAATCACCTCTGTAATCCTAGGAGCTAGCACAACAGCTGACCCGTCGGCACAACAATATAACTGTGGGAAGGAAGGGAAGAACGAAGGAATGAAATGGGAATGGCGAGAAGAAAGAGCAAGGGAAATAGAAGGACGAAGGGATGAGAGCAGGAAAAAATGGTGCTGCTCACTGCCGTCTGTGAATCTCCAGCAACAGTCATAATTGCTAGCACTGTGTTCTAACCAAGCAACGGCCCTGCCCCGTCCAGCAAGACTACCCGAAATTGCTTATGTTTTTGTTATCAGTCTCCAGGAAGGTTTTAATCGTTCTGTGGGATCAGATCCTGACTTCCAGTGTTTCCATCTTGTCAATGAGGAAACTGAAGCCCAAAGAGACGTAACAACCATTGCAGAGCTGAGCCTAGAATTAGGGGTCATCTGGGTCCAGCCTATCTGGATTATCCCTTCCTGGGCTCCTAGCTGCCCTTCTCAAGGTTGCCTCTTTTCATGTTCCCCTTATCCTCAGTCCCTGCAGGGCCAACCCAGTGTGACCATGGCTCGTTCCAGGAGTGTTTTATTCAAACAGAGAAGAGAGCAACACCGACAAGACAGGGACAACACAGTGGAGAAGACTCAAACTGCCAGCAAGAGGACTGAATGAGCCTCTGCAGTTAGAAGGAGCGGAGTCCACAGAATGGCTCTCACTTTTGACATCAACAGCTGGTTTTAGGTATCCAAGATCACCCTGTGACACAATAATGCATTAGAAGAACTCACACAACTCACTGAATGTTCTCATACTCATAGTCAGTCAAGGTAAGAAGCACAAGATGGATCAGAATCCAGAAATACACCAAATGCAGAATTTCACTGTCATCTTCTAGTGGGACATTGAACAGCACTGAGCTCTCCCAGCAACCACGCGCATTGAGCCAGGGTGAGCTAGAGGGAGCTTCTACTAGAACTTCGTCACATAGGCTCACTTGACTGCCTGCATGACTGAGTTCAGTCTCCAGCCCTTCTGAGGGTCACTATCATGTGACCCAAAGCCCCCACCCCAATCACATTGTTAGATAGACCATCAGTGTCCCCACCCCAACCCTCACTCAGGATCAAAAATCAAACTCGTTGCCAATGGTTTGCTTCTGACGCGAGGTTGCCCTTGTAGGAGAATAAAACCAAGGTCCACCTGGGTTTTTCAGTTGTAATATTTTGAGAAGCAAATCATCAGGTCTTTCCTCTGTGGTGCTTCTGGCTGTGTTCAAAGCACTAACCGTTTGCTCTTCACACCCCGAAGAGCTTCAAGGCCTGAACCTGGAGATTATCTTCCAGAATCCGAAGGACAAAGAAAAGACCTCATTTTGGACAAGGTTAAGTTCTTTACAGCACAAAGTCCAGCATGGCTCTCCTCTCTGACCTGTTACCCTTACTTCAGCAAAGCATATCAAGATATGTGAGAACTTTGGAATCAGACAGGCCTTTGAAGGCTATACCATTTATACTTGTTTGACCTCAGCAAGTCATTCAGTTCTCTAAAACATAGGCATAGGATTAGGATCTCAAATGTATTTGGGGTGGGGGGGGGGGGGGGTAGGGCACACACTTCAATCCACAACAATAAATGAATGTGTGGTGGAGAGCTTAGTTGCTAAATGAAAGGCCAGCATTTTGAGCCCACCAATAGATCCACAGGCTTCCATAACTATTTAAAGCCTTAAAAACACAGTGAGACCCTTCTACTCTGTGTTCTAGAGTTGCTGTAAGCAACAATCCACTTGACAGCAATGGGTTTTGGAGTCCCTAATAGCTTTCCCCTATTCTCTCTCTCTCTCTCTCTCTCTCTCTCTCTCTTGATGTCTCACTGCCAGCCTCTAGCTTGCTCACTCTCCATTTCCCTTAGAATCTTCCCTGTTGTTACTTGAGTATTCTCTGAATAAGGAAATGTCAAATACTTGCAGCAGCCTTGGGATATCCTGCCCCCTAGAGATGGCACTTGCCTGTATCTGTTTAGCATAGCCAACCTTCTGGGCCTGCAATGAATGGTGCCTCACATTCTGTAATGACTTAGCTCCACTCCCGGGTGAGTGTAAATTGAAGATGGAAATGTGTTTTCCAAAAATACAAACTACTGCTGATGTGTGGGCCTGTAGTCACCTTTGGCAACACAGTAGTCCTGTTGGGGCATCTCTTCAGGCTTCCCGAAGGGATGGGTTTTCAGGCCAGGGAACTTTGCTAAGACAAGCCCAGTCCACCTAACAGCAGCAGCTAACAACCCACTCACTCTATATAAAAGACATCCACTGAATTCAAGAGTCACCCTGGCTTTGTTATGAAGCAAGGTCTTTGTGTGACCACAGATCCAGGTGTGCATATAGCTCAGCTGCTCTGCTGGTGCTGCCTGGAATTGTTCTGTGGTTTGAGGATAATCAAACCTTCCCCCATCCCATGTCCCCCAGTTGCAATCAGCCTTCCATGTCTACTTTCCCCCGCCAAAATACCTTGCTCCTACCCCCATCATTGACCTGACTGCACATCCTATTGTTCAGAGAGCTACAATGGTGACCAGAACAAAGGTTCTGGTTCAGGGCCACTTCAGTTTCCAGACTATTAAGGATCCACATCTCAGATTTTCCCCTTTTCCTGCCTTCACCATTTCCCATAAATGTGACCTTTGGAAAGGACCTATATATACATGCCTGCCCGGGAATCCCACCATAAGACTGTGAAATAGCCCCAGACAACAAGAAAGGGGCAAGCTGAGTAAATAAGGACCATAATGGTTCAGTGGTAGAATTCTCTTCTTCCCCCTGGGACTCCAGGGTCTGATTTCCAGCCAATGCACTGCAAGCAAAGTCACCGCTGGCCAGTAGAGGCTTGTGTGTTACCATGATGCTGAACAGGCTTTTGTGGAGCTACCAGACTCTACCAGATGAGGAAGATAAGTTTAGTGATCTACATCCAGAGATCAGCCAATGAAAGCATGATGGACCAAAGAACTGGTTCAATCTACAAGCCATCATGAGGGTAGCATAGGATCAGGCAACAATTTGTGCTACTGGGCACGAATCAAGGGACTGACTCACTGGCCTTATGGAAGAGTCTCTAGGGGATGCACATAGCTAATGCTCTTTGCTGTTAACCAAAAAGAAGAAGGTTTGATTTCTTTGGAAGAAAGGCCTGGCAATCTACTTCAGGGGGGTAAAAAACACTCCAAACTAGCATTGACTACCCTAGGGGGCACAGTTCTCCTCTGACACACACCGGGGTGGCCAGGAGTCAGAATGGATTCCACAGGGACAGAAGGAAAGAGGCCTTCAACATGGCTTTGAAAAGTGGGCCATAGATTGATGAGACAGTCCACTCAGAATAACTTCTCCTTCTTGAAGAACGGAAGCATCCTACCTATGTGCAGCCATTAGAGAGAGCACGGAGAATCCCATTCGCATGGTACGGATCTACTGCTACGGGCGAACTCAATGCCTCGGCTGTTCTCCAAGTAGCAGAGCCCATGCCCCGCCTCTGTCTCTCGCTGGCCTGTCAAGGGGTTGCAGGTCTACAGGCTGGCCTACCTCCCAGGACGGTGAGCTTTCTGTGCATGGCTGGAGGGAGGCAGGAAAGGGCATAGAGCCAATTACATTGAAATGGAATCTGGTCTTTGGAGGCCCCTTGTCAGGGTGAAGAGTATTGGATGTTCCCAAAGATGACAGATGCTTCTTTATTTGGGCTGCTCTCAGGGTGAGGGGGCATTTGTAAATAAGACTTGATCCATTTGGTATGGCAAGGTCCCTTCTCTATGCTTTCTTTTTTCATAATCCCTGAATCTTTTTCCCTGAGTGTTTTGACATGCTCGCTGCCTGAAAGGAAAAAAAAAGTATGGTAGTATGGTCTGGAAAGAATATTTCAGATCCTTGGGCACAGCTGAAGTAGCAATAGTTAGACAGGTTCCGTGAAAGCACTGTGTTGATCCATTTGCACAGCACCGAAATAACCCAATGGGACCGAAACAGGCAGCAACTGCTCTGATCAATGCACATCTGGATGAGAAAGCAGATAAAGCCTCAAAATTGCTTTCTTTTGATTTTAGCTGGCCAGAAGGTAGGATGGAGAGGGGAGGGAAGCCAGCTAAATTCTATTCGTTAGTCATTATGGTGTTGGTCTAAGTAAATTTAGTCTTTGTGTAGGTAATATTCTACAGAATATAAACTTCAAGTAGATAATAGCCCATTCGGATTATAAGCACATTTTTTAAATCTAAATCAGGGGATGATTAACACAGGTCAATGACTCATAGGAATCCATGAACAGCCTGAAATGTGTTTTCTAATGTGGTAACCACTTAAGAAGAAAGAACTACTATATGGCAGTCATTATTCTAATGTTCTAGAAACATTATCTCATTTAATCCTCCCGACCCTAGAAGGTGGACACACATAATTTAATTATTGAGATACTGAGTTTTAGCAGTAAAACTCATAGCTAATCAGTGGCAGAGCTAGGCTTTCCACCCAAGCAAAGCCAGGCAATGTTTATTCAATGGTTCACAGGTTTTCTATGAGTCAGAACCAACTAGAATGCCCTTAGCAAGAGCAACAGCCATCTGAATCCAGAGGATCCACGCCGTGAAAGCACTTAGCTTCTCACTGAAAGGTAGGGGCTTAGAGATTGGAGTCCATGCAGAAGCACTTTGGACAAAGGTCTAGTGATCTGCTTCTGAAAGGCAGCCACTGAAAATCCTATGCAGAATAATTCTACTCCCACACGCATGGCATCTCCGTGAGCCAGAATCAGTTCTGTGCATGGCAAAGGGCATAGTCAGGATCCATTTGTATTAAAAAATGCCGTGACAGGTAGACGAGAAAGCCTGGGTGTGGAGTTGTTTGGGGGCTTTTGTTTTTTGGGTTTTTGTTTTGTTTTTAATAAAGGAGGTAGTAGTGAAAGAAATCAGAAAGAAATAATCAAATCCAAAGGCAAAGAGAACAACTGGCCTCATGAGTGAATGAAATGTTGGTAGTCATTTATCTGGTCTCTTTGTTTTTGTTCGTGTTTTCTCTGCAAGGCTCGCCCAATTCCACTCATGAGTTAAATACAACCCATCATAACTGACCAGTAGAGCAACCCCAGCTTATAAAGCCTACTTCAATTGGCACTCACATTCACCTCTTATCTCTTTCTCCCAGTCATCTGTGACTCTGAAGGTCATAATGCCTAGCCTAAACAGAGATTTAATTTTTCATTTTCAGAATTTAACTTTGGAAATCTTGAGCTATACTGCAGAACTCCCTGTTCCATGTTTCTTCCATTATGATTGTAACACCAATTGCAACAAGGCCTGAACCAACAGAAGACAGGGGTGTGAAATGTAGCCCAGGCTGAGGTCTGAGTGTTGGAGATCTAGCAAAACTCAATAACAACTCATCTGTTGGGAGGGGGGTGGTGGTGGTGGATGTTTTAGCAGAGCTTCCAGACTAAGAGAGAGTAGGAAGCCAGGCCTCACAATCTTCCCAAAATCAGCCAGAGCAAATACTATGGATCAATCATTTGATCTTCAATGCATAAGGGGGTGGTAGAGACCAGGCAACACTTCATTCTGCTAAGCTTGGGATCACCATGAGTTGGATGACTGACAGCAGCTAATAATAACAACAATCTTTTTTAAAAATCATTTTACTAGGGGCGTATACAGCTCTTATCACAACCCATCCATCCATCTATTGTGTCAAGCACATTGAAACATATGTTGCCAT
>NW_022111372.1:70000200-70005130 GCF_000313985.2 Echinops telfairi
GGGTCCTATGGTCCTCTCTGTGCATCCACTGCTCTGAGCAGGGATAATGTCCTTGGGGCTTGGTGGGCCAGTATGGGTTCCACTCTCTTTCCTTCCCTCTTCATTTGCTCCTCTGCGCCCTGATCAGAGGCGCCCCTCTCCCTGAGTTGTAGTTTCAGTGCTGTCCTCTGAAGTGAATTCTTCTGGGGGGCGCGGGTGTCCACATAGTTGGGATTGGGGCTGGCCCCGAAAACCTCTCTATTGTTTCCCTGCTTCATGTCAGTATGTTGCATTCACATCTTGGCCCACCAGATTGAAGTCTGGTCCCTCTCTCTCTCCTGTGGAGATATAAGCAATAGCCTCCCCTTGGGTGGCCATAACAACAACCTTAATAGCACTTTTCCTCGTTTATCAAACTAATCTTAGAAATCAGGTCAACCACACCATATTTTCCTATGTATGTTAATTGCCAAGGAAAGACTGATATTCAGTAACAATGTAGCATCTCTGTCCACAAACTTCTAAGTGTTCTGACACATCCTGTTGTGATCCAAAAAGGATAATGTGAGTGCACAGTCCCCAATTTATTAAAGCCTACTGACAACTTTCCACATTTAACTGTCATAAATATCACCCAACACACACACTCCTCAGCAACTGAGATTTCTGTTTACAAAAGTAGACACTCCTGCCAATTATACGCAGAGTTCATTGCGACCAGGCCTGAGTAAGGAACAATAAGACACAATAATGAAGTAAGACAGAAAGTGGCATATGTTTTGATTGAACAGCATTAAGAACAAATATGCAAATCATATACTTCTTCACCAAAGCTGCATTTCTGACTGGGGCAGTAATGGTTTGTGCAAAGCAAAGACTAGATGTAGTGAAGCATCGAAGAAGGAGCCATTGGCATAGGTAAAGGATGGTTTTAGCTCTGCAGGAAAAGAGGGCTATGAACTCTGGGGGAAGCTGCAAACAGAAATGAAGTAAGGGAAAACTCTTCCAGAGAACTGAGCTGACACGGGGAAGTAAGAGGCTATTAATTGCAAAGAGTACATTACATCTCAAAACAACAATCAAGATTTCCTGGTCAAAGCCTGATTTCATGCATATTGACTCCTAAGAAAGGTTTAGGAGAGGACTTTAATTTAAATTCCATTCGGAGGACCCTGGAGCAAAGAAGAGTGCTTAAGAAGCTTGTTGGAGATATTTGCCAGGAAAGCAAGCCAACGTTTTCATTTCAAACATCACTGCACTCAATTTTTTTTCAGTCTCTTTAAAAAGAAAGGGGAAAAATTACAATGTAGCATTTATAGTTGGTAGTTGACTTTTATGTCTTAAACCTTTGCAAAAGCATATATTTAAGGTTTATTTTCCCCTCGTTTAATTTCATGATAAGGGTTGGTATTTTTATGGTCTACTCAGTGTTTCTATAAGAGTAGTACTAATTCATAACATCACACCTATGGGAAATAAGGAGTTACATGGTGTTAACTGGGCTTGCCAATGGAAAGCAATTAGGTTGGAGTTGCGGTTTCGTTATACTCAGAGTAACCATAAGATCATCAATGCCCTGGGAGAAGATTCCAGATTATCCCCTTAAGGAGACATGCAAATTCATTATGGCCTTTTGTTGAAGCTGCAACTTATGTACAGTCAAGCCTTCCATAACACCCATTCCAGCAGTCTTATATTGTATACATACAAGGCTCTTTCAAGCCTATTATATTAAATATTCAAGGTACTACAAGAGTGAATGATAACAAGTAGGCACTGCTTTTCTTTTTTTCACTGTTTTTTATTGTTGTTGGGCTATGAATTCTATTTCTTTTATTTATTATGGATCATTGTTTTGGGGGCTTATGCAGATATTATAATGTTCCATAAATCAATTACATCAAGCGAACTTGTAGGGATGCTGCCATCATCACTTTCACATTTTCTTTCTGTTTGAGCCCCTTGATATCAGCTCCTCTTTATTCTCTTCCTACCCCTCTCTACCACCCTCATGATCCCTTAATAAATTATATATTCTTTTACATATATTACACTGTCCGATATATCCCCTTACCCAGTGTTCTGTTATTTGCCCTCTCAGGAGGGGTTATACATCCATCATTGCTATCAGCTCCCCCTGCCCCCAATAACCCCCTCCCTCCTTTCATATACCCATATTGAATCATTACTCCCATCACTGTTTCTGAGGGGTTTATCTATCCTGGATTCCAAGTGTCAAAAGCTCTTATCTGTACTAATGTCCATACTCTGGTCTAGCAGGATTTGTGAAATCAAACTGAGGCCATGATAGTGGGTGGGGGAGCATTAACGAACTCCAAGAATGTTGTGTGTTTCATTAGTGCTACTCTGCACCATGGGTGAGTAGTCCCTTCCATGTGTCCCCCTGTGAGGGAGTTTTGGATTATCAACAAATGGCCTTTGGGTCTCCACGCTGACCCCTCTCCTTCACAATGATGTAATTGCTTGTTTTTGATCTTCTGATACCTGATCCCATCAACACCTCATGGTCACACAGGCTGGTGTGCTTCTTCCATGTGGGCTTTGTTGCTTCTCAGCTAGATGGCCGCTTGTTTATCTTCAAGCCTTTAAGACCCCAGATGCTATATCTTTTGATAGCCAGGCACCATCAGCCATCTTCACCACATTTGCTTATGCACCCATTTTTGTCTTTAGTGATCATGTCCAAGAAGGTGAGTATCGCACAGTTGCAAGTTGTTAGAACAAAATGTTCTTGTGTTGAGGGAAGACTTTAGAAGCCCAAAGTATGTTTGCTACTTTAGTGCTTTACCATATAAATATATAATATAGCCCAATGCCCCTGTCTTTATTTATTAATATATTTATATATACACATGTCTATATTGATATCATATCACTTTTACCTCCTAGTTCTTTTTTTCTATTTCCTTTTACTTCCCTCCTGTCCCACCATGATGATCACCCTTCATGAAGGGCACTACTTTTCAACATGCATCAAAACATTTTAATGATTACTATATTATTATGTTAAAGATGTTTTAGTGTACCTTGAGGTGTTTCTTTAATATTTGTAAGGCTTATAAAAGTACACTATAGATTTTTTGTTAGGTGCCATCTAGTCAGTTCCAACTCTTCATGACCCCATATACAACTGAACAAAACATTGACCTGCGCCATCCTTACAATTATTCTTATGTTTGATACATTGTGTCAATCCATCTTATCCAAAGTCTTCCTCTTTTTCACTGTCCCTTTACCAAGCATGATGTCCTTCCCTAGGGACTGGTTTCCCCTGACTATGAGACAATATCTCTCCATCCATGCCTCTGGTCTTCCCTGACCACGAGACAATCTCTCTCCATCCATGCCTCTAAGAAGCATTCTGGCTGGACATCTTGCAAGACAGATCTGTTTGCTTCTTTGGCAATCCACAGTGCTTTCAATATTCCTTGCCAGCACCGCACTTCAAATGCATCAATTCTTCTTTAGTCTTCCTTATTTAATGTCCAACTTTCACATGCATATGAGGCAATTGAAAATACCATGGCTTGGTTCAGGTGCAACTTAGTCCTCAAGGTAACACCCTTGCTTTTCAACACTATAAAGAGGTCTTGTACAGCAGACTTACTCAATGCAGTGTGTCATTTGATCCATTACCTGCTGCTTCCCTGAGCATTGATTGTGGATTCAAGCAAGACAAAATCTTTGACAACTTCAATCTTTTCTCCGGTTATCTACTGATCGAGTTGTGAAGATTTTGGTTGTCTTCACAACGAATTGTAATCCATTCTAATGGCTTGCGGAAATCTTTTATCTTCATCAGCAATTGCTTCAAGTCCTCCTCAAGCAAGCAAGCAAGGTTGTGGCATCTGCGTACCACAGGTTGTTGATAAGTCCTCCTCCAACCTTGATGCTGCATTAGTCATATAATCCAGCTTCTCTGATGATTTTTCCCAGCATCTAGGTTGGATAAGTACGGTGAGGGGATACAGTTATGACACACACCTTTCCTACTTTTAAGCCATGCAGTATTCCCTTGTTCTGTTCACACAACTATCTCTTGATCTGTGTATTGGTTGCACATGAGGTTCTAGAATTCCCAGTCTTTTCAAGGTTATCCATAGCTTGTTATGATCCACACAGTCCAATGCTTTGGCATAATCAATAAAATACAAGCAAACACCTTTCTGGTACTTTTTGCTTTTAGCCAAAAATCTGTTGATGTCGGCAATGATGATCCTTATCCCTCTGTTTTGTTCTGTATTAGACCAAAGAGTCCTTTCTGGAAGTTATAGTGAGAAAGAAAACAGGGAATGTAAGCAGGCATCAAATGAGCTCATAAGGTATCTCACTACACCGTGGCAGTTACTGACTCAGGATCTAAAGTCAGACAGGTGTGGACTCCAATCTTGACTCTTCCCCTGTGATTGTGGCTTCTTCTCACTGCCATCTAGTTCATATTGACTCATAGTCACCTCTGTGCACTTTAGTTTTCTTTCTTTTCTGTAATAAAGAAATAACCGTAGTTCTTGGCTCCCAGAGATCGTGTGAAGATTAAATAGGTTAATGCTACAAAGGTCCTAGCTTAGTGCTGCCATTTGATAAGTCCTCAACTAATTCACTCCAATGAGAAGCAGGTGCTCTCCAAAAGCCACTTTGGGGCAAACTGTCCTGGAGTTGGTGAGAGCTCCCGCTGCCAACAGACGATGGCGCTCCCAGAGATTCAGACCCTCTTCTGAGGAGAGGAGAAGGGAGAGACTGAAAGAACGAGTGAACTGTGCAAAAGGGGTGAACGTCAGGGAACACCTTCACGTCCAAAAGCCACACCAGGCTTCTGACACACCACGCAAATGTATCAACTGTCGACATTATGTCATTTCTGCTTTAAATTTTTTTATGGAGAGACAGAGAAATGTAGTTGAAGTTTATCATGCATCGCTCTCCAATCTCA
>NW_022111372.1:70006727-70007689 GCF_000313985.2 Echinops telfairi
TCTGTAAAAGCCCTCAATGAAATGTTAAAAAAAAAAAAAAAAAAAGCCAAACACCAAAAATCATCTAGCTCATAGTTCTCGACTCTCCTACACTTGAAATTTCCACAGGTCATCATTGACTCAAGGACAACTGGTTTTACTGGTCTGGGAAGTAAAGTGTGTTAATTCAGCTGTCAGAAAACCTTTTATATTTCTTCTTTTCTTCCTCATACTCTAGAGTCACTAAGGCAGAAGGTAGTAGCCCTTGTGGCACTATTGGATAAATGGGCATGCGAATAACAAGGTCAAGAGTTCAAAAACCACCAGCCACCCCTCAGGAGAGAAAGAAGCTGTCTATTCCAGTAAAGATTTGCAGTCTTGTTGATAGGCCCCATTGTGTCAGTCCCATCCCATAGCAACCCTATGCAAAACAGAATAAAGCACTGCCCAGTCTTGTGCCATCCTCACAATTGTTCCTATGCCTGCGCCCATTGTTAAAGCTGTGGTATTCATTGCTCACCTTTAGGGCCTTCCTCTTTTTTGTAGACCCTCCAATTTACCATGCATGATGTCCCTCTCTAGGGACTGATCTCTCTTGACAACATGTCCCAGGTATGTAAGATGAAGTCTTCACATCCTTACCTCTAAGGACCATTCTACCTGTACTTCTCCTAACAGATTTGTGTGTCCTTTTAGCCAAATGACAGTTGTGGTAGTTACATTATCTGGGGCCAACTTGAGACTATTAAGAGTGAATCAGGTGGAGTTTAGCCTGTCAATCAGGTCGCAGCTTGATGGTCTCATTTAGATGCACTAAGGAGATCAATAGCTCCCTGGAGACAGGATACACACTCACTCCCTGGGAGACATTCCTGCTACAAGACACATGGATCTATGCTAGTGTCCTGGAGCTGGAGGAGCCATGTGGAGGCCCCTGCCAGCACTGAGATGCTTCTACCACCACTGGATACACAAGACTTTCC
>NW_022111372.1:70010321-70012595 GCF_000313985.2 Echinops telfairi
TCCAAACACTTCACCATTGGTGCCACCCATGGCCTTCATCATTGTTTAGATGCAGATTATAATAGCCCCTTAGCATTAAAAAATGGTAATGATAATGTTCTGTCATCAAAAAAATTAAATTAGCTAATGTTTACGTGCAAACACATAAGAACAATGCTTTTGTTAAGCAAAGCAATAATCTGCCCGTATTGAGAGTTAATCATTTTGATTTTGTCTATCCATAATGGTAAAGTTCAATTCAAGCTGTCCAAACATTCCATTTTATGAGCATGCTCTAATGCAGTGAGCACTGTAGAGGATGCCTCTTTACTCACATCTGTGTGTATTTCTCTGGACTTGGAGGCCTGCATCTTCAACTAGTCTCAATAAAATGAAACTATATCCCAAAGTGGTCAGAACAAATTGCAACGTGAAAGTGCCCATTGCTTCTCATTGCTAAATCTCTGTTGAGTTGATTTGGATATTTATTTGTATGTCCCTAATAGTGATTAGACTGAGAATATTTTCATGTGATTCTTTGACCACAGGGACTTCTGTGAACAATGTGTTTGTGGCACTTTCTATTTATCTACTTGCTTTTCATTTCCCTTCTGAATTTGTATGTGTAATGAGGTTACAAATAGCTCCTTCCAACCTGTGGCTGCCTTTCCACATTATTTTTTCTAAAGAATTATGCCTTATGCCTTTAGAATTCCTTCCCTACATCATTACCATAAAGATATTTTCCTATATTTTATTTTAAGTTCCCCTCCTCCTTAAATCCCTTAAGGAATGTGGGATTTCCTTTTCTCTATAGGCCTTGCATAAGGGCTTTGCTGTTGTGTTTATATGGGTTCAGTTATCTAAACACTATTACACAGTTGATCTGTCCCTACTGATGTGTAATGCCACACCTGTCTCTTATCAAGTCCCCATATGTGTGCAAGGCTGTCTCTGGGCTCTCTAATGTATATTATTTGTCTGTTTAGTATCCTTATGTCAACTCCTTCTGCCTGAATCTCAGTCTCTAGGGGTGTCTTTACTCCATGAGATATTTCCAGAAGCTTGGTTTGTTAGCACAGTGCAGATAAATCCAATTGAATTTAGGGTAGTTTTGCCCCTGTGCAGACAATTCTTCATGCCCTAGACAGGGTAAGTCTCAGCTCAAAGGCATACAGCTGAAAAGTGGAAGAGATTTTGCTCAAATCTCTTGTCTTTTAGCTCTCTTCTCAACATGTGTCCTTTTCTGGTTCAGATGCGTAACTCTAACACACTTGCTGCTTCTTTCAGAGTCTTCTCTGCAAAATGTGATTCCTCCCCATGGCAGGAGGACAGTCATTTGTTATACTAATATTCCAAAGGAAAGATACATTGTCTAGTTGCAACATTGATAGCCCAGATCATTATGAAGCCTTGTGACAGAGACTATTACACTGGAGATGTAGAACATCACCAATTCCCACCTGCACAACTCGAAGAAGATGGAGGAAATGGGCAATAACGTCTCCACTCGCCAGATGAGGTGTTTTCCCCTTGATCGAGTGAAGTGACTAGAGGTGTAGGGTACAGGGAATGAAGGTCGAGCGTAGCTCCCTATAAGTGTTAATTTGCTTTTATCTCAATGCCTTATATTTAGAATAATAAGCCTAAGTGCCCCCAGAGAGATTGCTCATTTTGTTTTGTAAATCAGACAGCAATATCCTAGAAGCATCCTAAAATATTTAAAGAGTTGCCAGCTCCCCGAGGCATCAGGAAATGTCAGTGGATCTGCCTCACAAGCCTCAATCAGAAACCAATCAGACAGGAACATAAAAAACAATGGCCAGGGTTTTTTCCTGAACATCCAGGATCTCTTGCCAGTGATTGAGGCTTAATGAACAGGGGAGAATGAGGCCTCTGAGACTGTCTGCAGAAAGGATAGCATCCCAGAGCCCTGCAAGCCCTCCCCCACATCAAGCAGCCCAGCCAGGGAGTAGCACTCTACCTGGTGGCTGATGGAGTTAGCTCTGTGACTCTCATCCTTATCTCCATTTACATCAGAGGAGTAGTCAAGTGGTAAAATTTGTTTCTCAGCTTTTACTTATTTCTTTGTTGTCTCCTTTCTCTCTTTTTCTACCTCTGGACTTAGGGAGTTGTGATCTTCTCGTGGGAAACGTAGATCCTTGGGCAGTACAGACTTATCAGGTGCTAACAAATGGTTGGAGGTTGTAATCCAAACTTAGAAACCTCAGAAGAAAGACCTGGCTCTCTACCTCCCCAAAATCACCCATTGAAAACCCTATGGAGTACAGTTCT
>NW_022111372.1:70012870-70014273 GCF_000313985.2 Echinops telfairi
GCTCATAGTAACCAGAGAGCCTTCCAGAATCTCCCTTGAAGTGGGAACGTTATGACCAACTGAGTTAGAGTGCAGGGCCCCTGCCCTACAGTTATATCCTGTGCCACCAATGCCAGCTCAGACATACTGTCCTCCAGGCATCTCTCCACAGGGAGAGAGCTAGACGTAATGCAGGTCACCTAGGAGGGTTACGTAGCATTGCTTCAGATGGGAACACCAGTTGACATCAAGTTGATTCCAACTCTTGGCACTACCATGGACTTGCCGAGCAGATCTGCACTCCCTGGGCTTTTTTATGGTTAATAAATGTCCTTACTTTTGAACACCTTGGGGTTGATTCAAACTGCCCACCTTTAGGTTAGCAGCTGAGTGCTTAACCATTTGTGCCACCCCAGACTCCCTCAGAGTGTATTAAAACAAACAATAAATCAATCTTTGATTGACTGAGTCGAGACTTAATGTGTACCTTAAACCATCTGTTCATTTTGTGACATTGGAGGCAGGCTCAATATTTATATCTAATCAGAATGCTTTTTAAAATAAGAAAGAAAAACTGTTTAAATACTGAGGTAAACACTGTCTAAAGTCTGTAATGTAGTAATTATTGCACTCACGCTAATGTCTTAGTTTTGACAAATGCATCTTTGTTATGTAAGAGTCAACATTAGGAGACTCAAGTAAAGAGTGCATAGTGCACTCTGTACTGTAGTTGTGACTTTGCCGTAAAACTAGAACCATTCCAAAATAAAACAGTAGTTTTAAAATGATTCAACCAGGGCAATCACAGAAGTCTGAAGCTGTGGGTGGAAACATATGTGGAACTCTGGCTCACAGTGAAATAGAAAATCTAGGAGCCCAGGTAGGTGCCCAGGCTGGGAATTAGGAACTTGAGATACACTCTATTCTGAACTGTCTTTGTCACCTTGCCTTTCTTATTTTATTTCTTATTCAAAAGCAAGAGACAATCATACAAATACATTGACAAGATATTTTTAATAAATCAGAATTTTCTACCGACTCACCTTCCAATTCCCAATTTCCCCAAATGTAAAACTTAAGGATCAATCAATTTTCTACTACAGATGGTTTTGGCCACCAGAAAAATTTCATTTCCAGTATAGACAGATATCAAGTGACTTCTTTTTATTTTTAATCATTTTATTGGGGGCTCATACAACTCATCACAATCCATACATGCATCCACATTGGTCAAGAACATTTGTACTTTTGTTCCCTTCATCATTCTCAAAACATTTTCTTTCTACTTGAGTCCTTGGTATCAGCTCCTCATTTTTCCCCTCCTTCCTCACAAACTCTTGATGATTTAAAAATTATTATTATTTTGTCATGTCTTACACCGTCCAACGTCTCCCTTCACCCACTTTTCTGTTGTCTGTCCCCCA
>NW_022111372.1:70016178-70019047 GCF_000313985.2 Echinops telfairi
TCTGAGTCCATTGAAAGAGCCTTTGTCAAAGAGGTCTGAGCACTGGGCTACAGGTAACCCTGTGCACTGGGAATGGAGACTGAGAAACCCCTCCCCAATAGTCTGCCCACCTCAAAAATCCAGTCACTCAGAGCCCCTGAGATCTCAGGGGCCTGAATTATAAAGCCAGAACAGTTTCATTTTAAGGCTTCCCAACAGATGTTAGCTACAAACAAAATTAATTTCAAGTTTCTTATGTCAGGAGAGGCAAACATTAAAATGTTCTAGGGAACATAGCCACATGAAAGTATTATTTAAATGGTAAATGTCATTTCTATTGACATGATTTAGTATGCTACATCAATTGTCATGTTCAAAGTATTTTTCATTACACTCCCAAAATTTGGTCCCAAGAAAAGGGATCTACTGATATAGTGTCTCAAGTTCCTTCACCACAAATTCTGCTTCATAGGGACGCTAAGAACTGCAGAAGAGCTACTGTAACACAGGCTCGGCCTCTCTCAAAAGACTGTTTGGGGACTGAAGCGGAATGAGAAGAAGAAAGTTTTTGTTTTTTTTAAAACAATTTCAGGTTGTTATTAGCAAACAAATTAAGTATTTCTTGGTGCTATTCATTGCATGGGTGAAGAAGTATCAAGAGGTGGTTGCCTCCACAAGATACTGGGGAGGGTGGGTGAGTGTTGGCTGTCTCCAGGAGGCCCTGGGGGAGAGAGAGTGGTGACGAGCCCCAAGGGAAGCTGGTGGGAATAGAGTGGTGTCTGTGCCCAAAAGACTCGGGGTGCAGGGTGCAGGAGTATATCAAGGCATTTCCCAAATTTATTTGGCTTACTGCCAGCCTTTCAGAAAAATAAAATTGCTCAGTGGCCCCTTCGCTGAGATAAAGTGTCAGTATTTGTTTTTACAGCCCTGTGGGTCATTCCAGAACACGCACAAACACCCATAGGGGGGGTTGTATTGCCCACTTTGGGAAACACTGCCCTGGGAAGTAGTGTAATGATCCTTCCCATGAGACACTGGGGCAGGTAGACACTGAGGGGGTAGACACTGAGTGTGGTAACTGTTCCCATGAGACACAGGGATAGAGCAGTGACTACTTCCAAGAGATATTTGCATAAAGCAGTGAGTGCTTCCATGAAAGGCTGAGGGCTGAGACGTTGCCCGCTCTGTGAGACACTGGGGAGCTGAGTGTGCTGGGTGCGCCCATGAAAGAGAGCGGTGACTGCTCCCAGAACACCAGAGGCAGAATGCTGACCGCTCCTATGAGACACTGGGGATAGCGGGGTAGAGTGTGGTAACTGTTCCCAGGAGATATTGGAGGGAGAGTGGTGACTACTCCCTTGAGACTTTTGGGTAAAACCATGACTGCTCCCATGAGACACCAAGTAGTGAAGTGGTGATTGTTCCCATGAGACACTGGGAGATAGCGTTGACTGCTCCCAGGAGACATTGAGGGTAGAGTGTGGTGACTCCTCACATGCAATGGAGAATAGAGGGGTAATTGCTCCCAGATGGTACTTGGGGGAGAGGGTAGTGTGATGACTGCTCCCATGAGACACTGTGGGGCACAGGGAGTAGAATGGTGACTGCCCCCATGAGACACTGAGGGGCGAGTGTGGCAAGTGCTCCCAGGCAACACTGGGTGACTTCTCTCATAAGAAGTGTGGGAAAGAGGTGCATGCTCCCATGAGACACTGAGGGGAAGTCACAACCACTTCCAGGAGACACTGGGCAGAGTATCAGAAATGAGACACAATATACACCCACTGACATCAACCATTCTAGGCATGCTGCATCCATTTGGGATGAAGCCTGACAGACAAGACATGTGCAGAGTACAAATCCATTATCATTACTTACAGAAAGCAAACATCTACAAACTAAAACAGATTCTGAAAGGAGAATCCTAACCATTCCTCAAATTATTCATGTCCATTTTTCATGGTACATGATGTGAAACTTGGACATAGATCAAATGGCAGTTTGGGGACAGAACAAGGGAACACTGCATGCGTTAAAATCAGGAAGGTTATACACCATGGTTGTATCCTCTCACCATACTTGTTCAATTTGTATGCTGAGCAAATAATCAGGGAAGCTGGATTATATGAAGAATTCAGCATCAGGGTAGGAGGAATGCTTATGAACAACCTGCTATATGCAGATGACATAACCCTGCTGGCTGAAAGTGGAGCGGGCCTGAAGCACTTGCTGGTGAAGACCAAGGATGGCAGCCTTCAGCATGGATGACAACTCAGTGTAAAGAAGACCCAGATCCTCACAGCTGGACCAAGAGGTAAAATGGAAGAAAGGGGGACGTTGTCAAGGATTTCATCTTGCTTCGATCCACAATCAGTGCTCATGGAAGCAGCAGTTAATCAAGAGATGGGAAGACATTGTATTGGGTAAATCTGTGCACGAGACTTTTTAAACATCAAACCCATTGCCATCAAGTTGAAAGGCACTCAAAATACTCAGTAGCCACCTTAATGAGCTCCAAAGCCCAACCAGAAACTCACTGCCACTCATAGCAACCCTGTAGGACAAGGTCGAACTACCCCGGTTGGTTTCCCAGACTGTAACTATTTAAAGGAGTAGAAAACCCCATCTTTCTCACCAGCACCTCTTGAGAGTGTTGAAAAGCAAGGATGTTACTCTGAGGAGTAAGGTATGCCTGACCCAAGACATGGTATTTCCAGTTGCCTCATACGCGTGTGAAAGTTGGACAATGAATAAGGAAGACCCAATAAGAATCTGTTTGAATTGCGGTGCTGGTGAAGAATATTGAAAGTTTCGTGAATTACCACAAGGACAAACAAATCTATCTTGGAAGAAGTATGGCCAAAGTAAGAGTGTTCCTTAAAGGCAAGGA
>NW_022111372.1:70019355-70020673 GCF_000313985.2 Echinops telfairi
CAACAACAACATTGTTCAGGTCAGATACTCTGATCATGTTACCACTGCCTCTAGCTACCACCACACTGTGTGTGGGTGGGGAGGGTGTGGGAAGAGCAGCATCAATGTATAGCTCCCAATGTTTCTTTAGTCCAGTAGATGAGTTCTGCTCTTGTGCCTTACTGTCTGTTATAAAGCCTACTCAAGATCTCCAGAGCCTCTGCTGTTGGACACTTCTAAGTCTCTGCTTCCAGCTTCAATCACACTACCCAGACCTGTGTGTCTCTCTTATAGCACTACCAAGGCCCCCACTGCCTAGTGGGAGGAGACATGCAACCCCTGCATGGGCACAATCAAGCCTCTTTTCTCAACACAAAGCAGGATTACAACTTTTTTAGCTCAGCCTACGAGCATCTTGCCCAGAGATATCTGGCTCTGCCTGGAGGTAGAAAGATCTCTGTACAGTATCTTCTAAGGCCAACCTTGCTTGAAACATACTCACAGCTGTGTCCTATACAGGCAGGTGTTATAGCTCCTTTAACTCTGCAGGCAAACCTCCTACCTGAGGCCAGTCAGCTTTCACTCCACATACTGGACAGGCTCACTACCATTCCCTTTCACCATCCTCGGCATTTGCTCTTTCTTCTGGGTCTAGGAGATTGTTAGCACTGGGACTCTGGGTCCTTGGTGCAAAACTCAAGTCCTGCTTCAGGCTCTTCTTCTTGATGATAATGAAGTTCACCTGAGCATCTAGCAGGATGACAAAACTGCCCAATCTCCTTGGTAGGCAATAGTCACCTTATGTGCGTAGTCAAAGTAAGGGTGGTATATACCTTATTTGCATAGTTCCAGAATATAATTTTATAAGAATTATAAGACCATAGCTAGAAATTCCATGTAAAAGCAATCCACTGCAATGTACCATTGTGCATAAATCAGAGGTTAGCTTGGATTACCTAGCCCTTTAAGATCTAAATAAGGTCTACTTCAACCTTCACCTCATACCCTGTTGTTGTTGTTGTTAGGGTCCATCAAGTCAGTTTCAACTCACAGTAGCCCTGCACACAAAGACGGAAACACTGCTTGGTCCTGCACTGACCTCACAATTTTACTTTAGCTTCTCTCCCTGACATTGAACCAAATATGGGGATAGTATCTTCATTATCACTTCTCGACCTCTACTTCTTCTGTCAATCAAAGGATTCCATTCCCATGAAGCAAATGTAGATTGTAAATTTTTATTAATAGTTTTAAAGTAACATGGAAAAAATATTATATCATATTACAAAACCAGAAGATAGATGACAATGATAGATGATAGATAGATAGATAGATAGAT
>NW_022111372.1:70020887-70022860 GCF_000313985.2 Echinops telfairi
AGTATTTGGCTTCTGTTTTCTTTAAAAGACCATCTGATATTTTCTGCCAGCTCATGCACCAATCTGCTACTATCGTACTCTCCATTTCTCATCCTCTTGCCAGCCAGTTATCCCTTCTCCTTCCTTTTTGTCCCTTCCCTTTAATTCTCCTCACCTTTCCTCTGATGCCAAGCAGTGAGGAGAGTATGGAAATAGTTCATCCGCTCTGCAGCTGCTGACATGAATGTGCCTCTAGAGCAGTGGTTCTCAACCTAATGCCACGACCCTTTCATACAGGTCCTCATGCGGTGGTGACCCCCAACCGTAAAATTATTTTTGTTGCGACTTCATAACTGTAATTTTGCTACTGTTATGAATCATCATGTAAATATCTGATTTGCAGGTTGTATTTTCATTGTGACAAATTGGACATAATTACTGTATGTACTCGAGTATAAGATGACCCAAATATCAGTTGAGACACCTAATTTTACCACAAAAACTACATTAAAAAATGTCCTGAAAAACTCAGCTTATACATGAATATAGCCAGTAAACATAATTAAAGCATAATGATTAATCACAAAACAATATGTAATTAAAAATTGTGAAATATTTGTGTTCTCCGATGGTCTTAGGCGACCCCTGTGAAAGGGTTTTTCAACCCTCAAAGGGGTCTGTGACCCACAGGTTGAGAACCACTGATCTGAGGTCCCTCAGAAGACAGTCCCAGAGATCTATTTCTGAAAAATTAGACTTGGAAAATCCTACGAAGCACTGTTCTACTCTGACACCCATGGGATCTCCATAAGTAGGAATCAAACTGGCAAAGAACCCTGGACACAGCTATTACATTATCTGGGTTTCCTCTTTTCCTTGCCCAGCACAATTCTGGTCCCGCACATTTTGTACCAGGTGTCTATTCCACATGACCTTGAGAAACCAAGCCAAACCAAACTTGCCATCTGTTCTGCCTCATAGCAATGGTAAAGGATAAAGTAGAGCTTCCTCCCACTCACCCCCATATAGGACTTCTCCGTAGGACTTCTAAGGCTGTAATCTATATGGAGCACTACTGCCACACCAGTCTCATATGAAGTGACTAGTGGGTTTGAACCACCAACCTTCTGATTAGCACTTGAACCACTGTGCCATCAAAAGTTCCTCTCAAATTTCCCAGGCTCTCCCTCTTCCCTAATGTCAGTCTTTCCTGGGTGTATTAATCCACCTACGTCAAGCCTGCACATGTTTTGAGTGAGGTTAATTGCACCATTCAATGTGTGCTGTTGTCTTTTAATTGCTTTCTGCCCTGCAGACTTGGAACAACTTTCTTCACCCTTCAGCTCAGCACAGATTTATTCAGCTTCTATGAGCAATATATTCACTTTTAATTAGAGCCATCTTAATTATTTTGTCGGTAAAACAAACCGAAAGAATCTATAAAACAACTTTTAAGTGAAATCACATTTCTGCCTGGAGGGATATTAAAAATGAAATTATGCATCTCATTTCACCTACTTCTTTCAAGGAAAAGATTACCCACATTGTCTTTTTATTTCCCAATATCTTTTGCCTTTTACTTGGAAGATATCTGGGAAATCATGACTGGAATTAAGGGAAGAAAAGCTCTGGCGGTCTACTGCAGAAAACCAAGTACACATTTGATATGAGTGATGTATGGATTTCATAAGAGCTATAAGAACCCCCAATAAAATGATTTATAAATAATATTAATAACACAAAAGAAAGGACACTAACAAGTCCTCTGACCCAGTAATTAGAGAACTCACCTTGATTGTTCAATCCAGTGGTGGGATTTAAATAATTTAACTACTGATTTGCTGCCCAAATGACCATTTTAAGTATTAAAATCAGATATACTGAAAGGTAATTTATTATTTCACACAGTTACTATTGAAATATGACCTAGATGCATTAATTATTGGTTTGGTAGTAGGGTGGCAGGTGGACATTGGGCCTCCTCATGCGCACTC
>NW_022111372.1:70024743-70027171 GCF_000313985.2 Echinops telfairi
GGGGGCCTTTAGGAACTAGAGGAAAGTTGTATGTTTCATCGTTGCTGCACTGCACCCTGACTGGCTCGTCTCCTCCCCGTGACCCTTCTATAAGGGGGTGTCCAGTTGCCTACAGATGGGTCTTGGGTCCCCAATCTATACTCTTTCTCATTCACAATGACTAGATTTTTTGTTATTTGATGCCTGATACCTGATACTATTGCTACCTCATGTTCACACAGGCTGGTGTGCTCCTTCCATGTGGCCTTTGTTACTGAAAGAAAATGTTCTGGGAATAATTATGGCAAAAAATGTACAAGTGTGCTTGACAAAATGGATGGATGTGTGGATTGTGATAAGAGTTGTATGAGCCCTAATAAAATGATTAAAAAATTTTGTTGTTTAAAATATTAATGGAAAAATATTAAATAATACCTGAAAAAAGTTAAGACTGTTAAGATATTTCCATATTGCTTCTTGATTGGTGTCCTCACTTGCAATATCCTTCAATTTTATCTGAGTATCATCAGATTTGTGATTTATCCTTAGCCGTCTTTTCACTGTAGGAGTAGGATCCCATTCCTGTAGAGGTAGGCCAATTAGACAATAGTCATTGTGTTTGATAGATTAGAAACCAGTGACTTATCTGCTCTGACATAATATGTTCATCTTCGGAAAACCCCTTTCTGATTCTGCTGAACTTACAGCAATTGTTCTGACAATATTTTTAGCTCTTTGTGCACTTTGAGGAATTGCATAATTCACTCAGAATATCTCATGGGAATTTGGGACCTAAAGCTGAGAAAAATCATAATGTGTCACCTTCCGGCTGTTTGGCACTTTTTCTCTTTAGGTTATGTTTATTTACTGAAGTAACAAATGCAAGGGAATAAAAATACAGTATCTCATCAAAAATATAATGACATGAGTTTTATGAAATTAACAAATATCACAAGCATAGATTTAATTTTTTATATCTATAGATGAATTGAACATTAGAATATGCATTTAGAATATGCTGCTGTGAAGATGAATGTTAAATTAGAATAAGGAATGTAAATTTGTGGTTCCCACACTGAGCAGCTGCCCAGTGGCCCACCTTAGAGAGAACCCTGATTTCAAGTGCCATTTTAACAACTAGTTTGCCAAGCTCAACAAAAAATAGGTATCGGTTCTGCTGAACCACCTAAATCCCACCACTGGTTCAACCTCACCAGCTGCTCTGTGTGAGACAGATGTGAGTGTCTGCTTCCACAAAGATGTATGGGCTTTGAAACCTTTCGAGGAAGTTCTACTCAGTGTTAAATGGTCCCTGTGAGTAAAAAAAATCCATTCAAGAGCAAATGGTTTTATGTGGAGTCTGGAAAGAAAGCAAGAGAAGATGCAAGGGCAAGTCAAAAGTGTATTCCATGAGTCCCCGGCAAGAGACAATGTTTTGTTGGGTACCAGCCAGGTAGCTCTGACTCATAGCAACTCTATACACATCAGAACAAAACATTGGCTGGTCTGTGCAGTCCTCAAAATTGTTGCTATGTTTGATCATGTGCTGCAGTCACAGTATCAATTTCTCTCATTGACGGTCTTCCTCTTTTTCATTGACCCTCTATGATGCATGATGCCTTTTTCCAGGGAATGATCTTTCCTGATAACATGTCCTAAGTACATAGAGGACGTCTCTCCATCCTTCCTTCTAAGGAGCACTCTGCCTATACTTCCTGCAAGACAGATTTGTTGGTTCTCTGGCAACCCATGCCACTTTCAATGTCCTTCCTCAACACCATAATTCAAACACATCAATTCTTGTTTATTTTTCTTTACTCATTTTCAATCTTTCATGTATTCCTCACGGTGGCATCTGTTCTTTAACACGATAAGGAGGTTTCGTGCATCACATTTACACAATGCACTGCATCACTTCATTTCCTGACTGCGACTCCCATAAACATTGATAGTGGCTTCAAATAAAATGAAACGTTTGAAAACTTTAATAATTTCTCTTATTATAATGCTGTTTATTGGTCTAGTTGGGAGAATTTTTGCTTTTTTAACATTGAAGTGTAATCCATGCTGAATGAAGGCTGTATTCTTTGCTCACCATCAATATGAGCTTGAAGTCCTCCTTCATTTCAGCATGCAAAGCTGTGTCATCTTTATATTCCAGATTATTAATGAGTTTCTTCTAATCATGATGCCAAGTTTTTCTTCATATAGTCCATTTTCTTGGATTACATGATTAGCATACATATTGAACAAGTATGCTGAAAAAATATAATACTGATGCACACCTTTCCTGATTTTTCTTTATTTTCTTTATTATTTTTTAATCATTTTATTGGGGGTTCATACAACTCTTATCACAATCCATACATACATCCATTGTATCAAGCATATTTGTATTTTTGTTGCTATCATCACTTTCAAAGCATTTTCTTTCTACTTGAGCCCTTGG
>NW_022111372.1:70028220-70066928 GCF_000313985.2 Echinops telfairi
GCCTCCTATACCCTGCTTACCATCAATTTTAGATCAGTTATTGTTCACTTGTCCCTGGGTTTATTAATACCCATTTCCTTTCCCCGTCTTCCCCTCTCCATGTCCCCACCCCAACCACTAGAACCTTAGGTCCTGCTGTTTTCTCCTAAAGATTGTTTATCCCACCTATCTTATCTAGATAGACCTGAGGAGATAATAATATGCACAAAAATCGTTCCTGTTTTTAAGCCATGTAGTATCGCTTTGTGCTGTTCAAACAACTGACTCCTGTTCTGTGTATAGGTTCTACAGGAGCACAATGAAGTGTTCTAGAAGTCTTATTCTTCACCATACTTCTCACAGTTTTTCAGGACCCATACAGTCAAACACCTGTGCATAATCAGTGAAAAATACACAGAAATATCTTTCTCGTATTCTCTATTTTCACAAAGAACCATCTGAGATTATCAATGATATCCCTGGTGCATACCCTCTTCTGAATTTGGATTGAATTTTTGGCAGCTCTCTGTTAATGTATTGCTGTAACAATTTTTAAATTATCTTCAGTAAAATTTTGCTTTCATGTGATATTAATTATATTGTACAAATGTTTTTACATTCATTTGGGTTACTTTTGTTTTAAAAGGGCACAAATATGGACCTTTTACAATCAGTGTGGCCAGGTAACTGTCTTGGAATAAACTAGTGAGTTCTTCCAGCATTGTTTTTAACATTTCAACTGTTATGTTCTCAGGTCCTGGAATGTTGTTTTTCCACTAATAACCTCAGTTTAACTTGAACTTCTTTCTCCAATACCCTTGTTTTTTAAATTATTGCACATTGATCAGTTCATTTTGGTACAGCGACTCTTATTCCTTTCATCTTCATTCAGTGCTTCCAGCATTGTCCTATATTTTACCCATTGAATCCTTCAATATTGCAACTCAAGGTCTGAATTGTATTTTCAATTATTTTAGCTTGAGATATGCTGAGCATGGGCTGCCCTTCAGATTTTCTAACTCCAAGTCTTTGCACGTATACTTATAATGCCTTGGTTTGTCTTCTTGAACTACCATTTGAAAATTTCCGTTCAGTGTTTTTGTTTCATCATTGTTTCCATGTTCTTTAGCTACTCTACATTCAAGGGGAAGTTTCAGTGTCTCTTCTGACATCCACTTTGATCTTTTCTTCATATCTGGTCTTCAGTTGTTAGTATTCAGTTTGTTAAATTTGTTTTTGCGATGGTCTCTAAAGTGTGGTGGGATATACTCGAGGTTTTATTTTCACTCTCATGGACCTGCTTTAATTTTATTCCCCTTCAACTCTCCAATGACTTGAAGAGTTAATGAGTCAGTGATGGTCTTTTTCACAGCCAGTCTTTGGCCTTGTTTTTGTTGTTAATAATAAGCTTCTCCGTCATTTCTTCCCACAGATATAGTCAATTTGATTCCTGAGTCTTCCACATGTATTGTGCTTCAAAGGTCCACCTGTATATTCACAATAATGTTGTTGAAAAGGAATATTTGCAATAATAAAGTAATTTGTTTTGCAATATTTGATCATGGAATCTCTAGCTTCATTTCTATCCCTAAGACTATATCTTGCAACTGCTGATACTTCCTGTGTTTCCAGCCTTCACAATCCAGTTACCATGAATTAATAAGGCATATTGATTATATGTTTGATCAATTTCACATTGAAGAAATTGGTAGAATTATTCAATTTCTTCATCACAGCCTTAGTGTGTAAGCTGGTGTGTAAATTTGCATAATGGTTGTATTAATTGTTCTTTCTTGCAAGCGTATAGATACTATCCTTTCTCTGATAGCATTGTACTTCAAGATATATCTTGAAACACCATTGCTCTTGATTTTTTTCATTCTTGGTATAGTAAACCATAACACTGTCTGATTCAAAATTGCCAACACCACTCCATTTTAGCTCAACAATGTCTAGGATGTTGATCTTTAGTCATTCCAGTTAATTTTAATGATTTTCAATTTTCCTAGCTTCATATATTGGGCATCCTACATTCTGATTATTGTAGATGATTGTAACTGTTTCTTCTCATTTGGTGTCTTGCCCCACTAGCAAATGAAGGTCTTGAAAATTCTGCTCCAACTGGGTCATTCAGGTTTTGAAGTCACAGCTCTCTTCCTGAGTATCTTTCAACCCAAGGGGCTCACCTTCTGGTATTAGATCAGATAATACTCTGCTGCTATTCATAAGGATTTTAGTAGCTAAACCCTCAGAAGTGCACCTCTTAGTCTACCTTTCTGGTCTGGAAGCACTCACTCATCTCTGACAAGAAATTTGGAGGACAGCTACTTAGCCAACTGACAGGAAGACATCCATACGTTGTCCAATCCAAAGAAAAGTGATCAGATAGAATGCTCAACTAAATAACAATATCACCAATATCTTATGCAAGTAAAATTTTTCTGAAGATCATCCAACAGTTTTCAGAAGTGTATTAACAGGGAACTACCAGAGGTCCAGGAGATTCAGAAAAGGTCCTGGATTGAGGGACATAATTGCTGATGCCAGATGGTTCTTGCCTGAAAACAGAGGATACCAGAAAGAAGTTTGCTTATGTTTTATCGATTATGCTACGGCATTTGACTGTGTGGACCTTAAAAAATTATGGATAACCTTCCTTGAAAAAAAATGGGAATCCTGGAAGATGTCCTTGTGCTCACATGGAGTGTATACATGTATCAAGAGGCACTTGTGTGAGCAAGGAATACTGCATGGTTTAAAATCAGGAAAGGTGTGCATCAGGGTTGTGTCCTCTCACCATACTTGTTCAATCTGCATGCTGAGTAAATAATCAGAGAAGCTGGCTTATATGAAAGAGAATGTGGCCTCGGGACTGAAGGAAGGCTTATTAACAGCGTTTGATATACAGATGAAACAACTTTGCTCCCTGAGAGTGAAGAGGACTTGAAGCACTGGATGCAGAAGAACAAGGATTTCCACTGTCCATATGGATTATGACTCAATGTAAAAAATACCCAAATCCTCTCAACTAGAATAATAGATAACATCATGAGAAAAGAAACAAACAGAGAAAAGTTTGAAGTTGTCAAAAATGTTGTCTTACTTGGATCCACACTCAATAATCATGCAGACAGAAGTCAAGAGATCAGAAGATGAGTGGTATTAGGTAAACCTGCTTCATCTCTTTGAGGGTCTTCTGTTTGCTGACCCTTTATTTTACCAAGTATGATATCCTCCGCCCAGGACTAGTAGGTTTGAAAATTATTAGAAGGTTAAATAGAACTTAAAGATTGGCTATAGCAAACAAAGGAGAAGCCAAAGACTCCTAGGTCATCTCGGTAAGTGGAGACCCGGGTCGTAGAAATAGGGACTACCAGAGCAGAAGATGGTTTTGGAGAGAAGATTAAGAAGCTTTGGAAATGTTAAAGATGCACTATCTGGAAAGCAAGTGGAAATGACTAGGAGACAGTTGCATCCACTGGTCTAAATCTCATGTCGTTGTTCAGTGCCATCGAAACTGTTTCAACTCATTGTGGTGCTGCATACAACAGAATGAAAGGCATCCCTGGACTGCGCCATCCTAGCAACTGTGCTTGTGCTCGAGCCCATTGTATGCCCCCACCCCCCCCATGTCAGCCCATCTTCTTAAGGGCCTTCCTCTTTTTTGCTGCCCCTCTACTTTACTAAGCTTGATGTTCTTCTGCAGGGACTGATCTCTCCTGAAAATTTGCCCAAAGTATGTGAGATGACATCTTGCCATCCTTGCCTCTAAGAAGCATTTTGGATGTATTTCTTCCAAGACAGGTTTGTTTGTTCTTCTTCAATATTCTCTGCCAGCACGATAATTCAAATGCATTGATTCTTCTTCTGGATTCCTGATTCCGTGTCCAACGTTCACATGCATATGAGGCCATTGAAAATACCATGGCTTGGGCCAGGTGTACCTTAGTCCTCAAAGATAATATCCTGGGTGTTCAGCACTTTCAGGAGGTCTTGTGCAGCAGATTTACCAGTGCAGTGTCTCTTGGTCTCTTGACTGCTGCTTCCTTCAGTTTGGGTTGTAGATCCAAGCAAGACAAAATCCTTGACAATTTCAATCTTTTCTCCATTTATCACGATGTTACCTGTTTTTCCAGTTGTGAGGATTTTGGTCTACTCTGTATCAAGTTGTAATCCACACTGACACCTGCAACCCTTGGTCTTCATCAACAAGTGTTTCAAGTCTTCCTCACTTTCAAGGGGCAAGGTTGTGTCATCTAGATATCATATACTGTTAATAAGCTTTCCTCCAATCCTGATACCACATTCTTCTTCTTATAAGCCAGCTTCTCTGATTATTTGCTCAGCATACAGATTGACCAACTATGGTGAAAGGATACAACCCTGATGCATACTTTTCCTGATTTTACACCATGCAGCGTGCCCTTGTTCTGTTTACACAACTGCTTCCTGATCGATGTACAGGTTCAACTTGGGGACAATGTAGTACTCTGGGATTCCAAATTTTCTCAAGGCTAACCATAGTTTCTTATGATCCACATAGTCAAATACCTTAGCACAATCAATGAAACACAAGTAAACATTGTTCTGGTATTCTCTGCTTTCAGACAAAATCCGTCTGACATCAGCAATGATATCCCTTGTTCCAGGACCTTTTCTGAATCTCTCCTGGCCCTCTGGCAGCTTCTTGTCAATGTACTTCTGCAACCATTGTTAGATGATCATCAAGAGGTTTCTTGCATGTGATATTAATGATATTTTTCTATAGTTTGAGCATTCTGTTGGTTGGCTAGCATTTCTTTGAAATGGGTACAGATAGGGATTTCTTCCAGTCAGTTGACCAATTAGGTGTCTTCCCAATTTCCTGGCATAGACACGCGAGTGCTTTCAGTGCTTCATCAGTTTGTTGAAACATTTCTTGATGTTCCATCAATTTCTGGAGCCTTGTTTTTGGCTAATGCTGTCAGTGTACCTTGGATTTTTTACTTCAGTACCATTAGTTCTTGTTCACATGCTACTTCTTGAAATGATGGAATGCCAACTGGTTCTTTTTGGTACATGACTCCATGTATTTTTTTCCATTGTCTTTGGATGCTTCTTGATTCATCCAATATTTTTCCCATAGAATTTTTCAATATGACAACTTGAGGCTGGAATTTTTTCTTAAGCCCTTTCATTTTAAGTTATGCTGAGTGTGTTCTTTTTGGTTTTCTAACTTCAGGCCTCTGATCATTTAATTATGATATTGTGCTTTGTCTTCTCAATCTACCCTTTGAAAATTTCCGTTCATCTCTTTGATGTCATCATTTCTTCCATTTGCCCTAGATACTTTCCAATTAAGAGCAAGTTTCAGAGTCTCTTCTGACAGTCAGTTTGGTATTTCCTTTCTTTCCTGACTTTTTAATGACCTTTTGCTTTCTTCATGAATGATATCCTTCCACGGCTCAGGTTTTTGTCATTAGTGTTCAGTGCATCAAATCTGTTCTTGAATTGTTCTGGAAATTCAGGTGGGACATACTTAAGGTCAAATCTCATGAGAGAGGTCTAATCCCTAACTACACAAAGTGGGAGACAGCTTGTTATATAACTGGTGGTGTCCTACATGCTAATGAACTTGAGGGATGATGAAGTATAAGGTGTCAGACTACAAAAATATCTTCTTGGCTTTTTTAAAAAGTGCTTGTCCTTGAAACTATCTTGAGGAAGGCTCTTATGGGCTGAGGAGCTGGAAACAAACAATCAGAGGTAAAAGCGTTAACTGAAAGACTGAGTGGCATTCTGATGGTGCTCGGGTCATAAGAAGCTCTGTTCCCTTTGAGCATTTCTTTCCACGAAGGCCCACTCCACAGGATGCCATTCATCGTGTATTTGAATAATGCTCCATAGGATTGTGTCCTCTGATTAATTTTATTTAATATGATGGCTTATTCTTTTCTCAATCTTCTCTCCCCTTACCTATTAATTCACACTCTCACCAGCAACCAATGACTACAATCCCAACCCCTCCCTTCCAAATGGCCTGGAGACTCACCTTGTTTTGTATTCAGTACTTCCTCTCTAGAGGAAGTCAGCATCTGGCATCCTAATTATAGGATAATGTTTGTAGTCTCTGAATGAGACACAATCACCGCTTGTGCTCTGCCCATTGAGGGAGGACAGAGCACTTTCTGGAATTTACAAGAACTGACGACACACAAGCAGCTATCCAAAGAGCATTGTAAAGGAGTGCAATGCAAATAAGGATCCTAAAGTGCAACTCTCCCCAAGGCTCCAGGCCAATCTGACGGCCCCTTACAGGCAGATCTCCTTTTGCCCATTCCTTTCCCACAAGTCAGACTAAATTGTCATGGGCAGCTTCTAGAACTGAAAACCTTAGTGAGGAGCTTCTACACTGGGATTTCTGGTCTACAACTAAATATATCTTTTCCAATCTGAAACACTACCAATTGAATAATACTTTATAAAAGTTAAAAAATAAAAACTCCACCATATAATTTTGTGACACAACCTAGATTTAAAACACTAAAATGTGAAGAAACAAAATGTGCACCGTGATTTTAATAACTATTGCTTGTACTGAAAAAGAGTAGAAGGAAAATGACAAGTTCTACAGAGAAGCTATCTTAATTCCTTCACCTTTATTTCATCTTCTGTAAAATGGGTACAAGTGAAATGTTTGCCCAAACTACACTAAATGATGTCCAGGTTCCTCAACCAAACAACCAGAAGAAGTAGAAAAATGAGTAAAAGATTGAAATTAACCGACTTCCCTCAAGTCAGCTATAACTCAGCAACCCTATAGGTTGGAAACCACGCGTTTTCCAAGATTGGAAACATATGGAAATGGATGGCCATGGGTTTCTCCCTTGGAGGGCCTCTGGCGAATTTAAACTGAAGATCTACCCGTGAGCACCATGCCAGATTGTTCTAAGGCAAGTCTCTCTTTATTTGATGGAAAGGTTAGAGAACAAAGGAAAAGCTGGTCCACTGAAGTTTGTCTGATTATTTGTGTGTCTGTCTAAACCTGAGGTTGATGAAGACACTTTGTTGTTATTGTTGTCATTTCATTTTTATCCTTTGGTGGGGTAAATAAATAAAATTAACTCGTAAAACGTCTTAGCAATCTTTCCTGCCTTAGAAGCTGAGCCTTAAATAACAAAATAATTGATGCTTTCTGAACCTCAGTTGGCAGATGAGCAGATAAGGTACAAGACCGCTTTGTGAAAATGAAGCAGTGTTTAGCGGGGGAGGTTGTGGAGAGAATGGGACATTTATACACTGTCGGTAGACTTGTAAATACAGAGAGCCACTTTGGAAAATGATATGGCGATACTTAAGGCAGCAGGGAATTGAAATTCCCGTATGATCCAGTGATACCACTATTAGACACAAACTCCAAAGAAATAAGAGACACAACACAAGTGGATATATGTTTGTCTGTATTCAGGGCAGCACCATTCATAATAGCAAGAAACTAGAAACAGTCCAAATGTCCAACAGTAAAAGAATGGATAGCGAAGCTGTGGTACATGCACACAATGGAATACTATGCACCCCTTAAAAACAGATGTGTGTATGGATTGTGATAAGAGTTGTATGAGCCCCTAATAAAATGGTTAAAAAAACAGTGATGAACGCGTGAAACACTGCTGGCATGGAGGGACCTGGAAACAATTATGCTGAGTGAAGTGAGTCAATCAAATAGAACAAATATTGTATGAGTCCATTACCATAAAGAGAAACATCAAGTAAACAAATCTTAGAGACCACTTCCCAAAGGAAGGATATCTTCCATGAACCATACACCACCCCATTTATATGCACTTCATAAGCGTCACCTGGAAAGAGGAGACCTCACATTTGCTGGGGCCTCTCCTCCACGTATTGCTCTACATCACTGAGACAAGGCTGCGACAAACCAGCAGGCCCTCCACAGGGATGAGAGGAGAACCTGACTAGACAGTCAGAGTAAGGCTGGGGAGGGGAGCATCTCCTTTTCAGAGGAGGCACTGATATGTCTGTTGGTGCGTGTGGGGGAAAATGGGGAGGAGCAGCCTCACATCAGGAAGGGATGCTAAACAATAATCCTAGGGAACCTAAGGGGAGAATAAATCTGGTTCTATGGTCCTGGGCAGACACTTTGTATATGTTTCTACCCAAACCTTGGTGAACCCATAGACTGCGCACTATGATGACCTTAGATGCTGGTCTTACAGGGAGCATGGCATCCCCAAGGACCACACCAGAAGGACTTTACAGGGAAGCTTGACTGAATGAACTGGGCCCTACCTCAAAACTACCTGAACCCTTGGACTTATGACTGAAATTCCCTGATGGAAAAGGAAGCAAAGGATGGCCATCTAAAACAATAGCAATGGTGGTCAGTGGTCCTTGGGTGGGAGCCTTGGCTTCCAATGAAAGAGGCCAGAACCACCATACATTAACTATCTCCGTGATTCCCCTTGCATTAATGTGACAGGAGATACAAGGAGAGGCAAGAATCTACACTTGTAAGGAGTGTTTCAGGAGATTTTCCCTTAGCACCAACCCTCATGCTCAATGTAAACAGAGATCAATAATTAAAAAATCAATCGATATAAAGCAACAACTCACGGATTGCAGCTTGCCCTTGGACTACACTTTCATAAACTCTTCATATAAACAGGACCTTAAATTCCATGCCATTGGATAAATTATTGATGTTATCAATGCAATTGCCTTATATTCCAGGGGGTAGAATTGACCATTTTTTCTTTTTGTTTGTTTGTGTGTTTGGGTTTTTTTGGGGGGAGGTGGGGCATGTTTGTTTGTTTGTTTTTATTGTTGTTGTTCTTGTTGGTTTGGGTTTTTGTCATAATATGACTACTAAAGTAAACCAGCATCATTTATAACCCATGGACAAGCAGCAGGATTCTGGGCTCCCACTTAATTCTAGCCCCAATCCAACATCAGCGAGTTTTTATAACATAGCCCTGCATACTCACCTTCATGAAGAGATTACTAAAGATAAAGCTGCTACAGCAAAGTGTGGTGAAGACAGCAGATAGTGCCTGGGTATCGGCTGGATGGTTCTACAGTCTTAAAGGCTTGTCTTCAAGCAAGCAGTCATCTAAGTGAGGTGTCACCTAAGTCCACATCAAAGAAGCCTGTGTGATACAGACAATGATAACAAAATCCAAATATAATGAAGAGAAATGTATCAGAGTTTAAATCGTAAACACCTAATTTGTAGAAGGCTACTGAGAACAGTGGGAGCCTAAATTCCATCTGCAGGATGTCTGGTTGGATGGAACCTCTGGCCACAGGTGAGGGGTTCAAACAGCATTGCTATCTGACAGATTATTGTAAACTTGATTATGGTAGATTGAACTATGGTTTAATATTATACTTGATCAATTGACCTCCCTCTTGACCTGTCCTGAATTTGTTCTAAGTCTAAATATTTCTTGCTTGTTCTTTGACAGAAATTTCTTCTCTGGCTTTTAAAAATATTGTCAGTGGTCTTTTTTTTTTTCTTACTCTTTATTTTAATTTTTATCTTTATATTGTAATCATTTTTCTTCTCTTTGTTTCATTTTGGTTTTGCTTCTTATTGTTTCTGTTAGGTTTCCCAATTTTTTAAATCACAGAAGGAGTGTATGCATAGACAATAATTGATGCAATGGCTTATAGCAATGGGGCTTTGGACCGGGGGCTGGGGGGGCAGGGGGATGATTGGGGAACAAACAATGAATGCAGGGAGCAGGACGGAGCACTAGAACGGATTATGACTATATATATACAACTCTGTTTAAAAACAATTTAACTATGGAAGTGAATGATATGTGAATTTCATATCAAGAAAACTACTGAAAAACAGGAAAGAAACCAAAACTAACCAATGGTTACCAGGGATGAAGGAGGAAGAATTTTTGCTTAGGGGACTTTGAGTTTATGTTAGTGATGATGGAATAATTTGGAAAAGGATATCAATAATGTTTTCCCAACACAAACAGTATAATCAATGTAGAGTTGCTAATTGGAAAAAGTTTTCTTGCATATATTTTAACCCCGATTAAAAAATAATAATTACACTAATAACAATGAGTACAGGAAGATGAAAATGTTCTAAAATTGATTATGATGATTGCACAACTATTCTCCATATGATTGAATTATTGAATTGTATGATATGTGGATGAAATGCCAATAAAACTGTTTATAAAATAAAGCAGTATTTTGTATTTTAATAAAATTAGTTCTTTTTAAACTTACTGGAAAAATAAAAAAAGAATAACTAGCCCTGTCATTTCAGACATTATCCTTTAATACAATATCAAAATAAAATCTAAATTCTTTAATAATGAGTTGACTTAGTGTGGGGGAAAATAGGAAAGATGACTGAAAATTTATTGGAATTTGGAGAAACTAATACAATTGATCCATTCAAGGATTCTTTCTTTAAAATCGAATAGCCCAGCCTATTTCTTCTAAGGTGATTATGGTTGGTTAACCTTTATTTTCAACTTTGATTTTTGTTGTTGTTGTTGATACCATGTGTCTCATTGATGGAAGATATGCTTAAATCATGGGGGGAAATTTTAAGATAAAATGGATTTTAACACAATTGTATAGGTCATGTGAAAGGGGCTTGAAAAAGTTCATGGAAAATGGGATTAAAAGGTAATGAAAATTGTTCTTGAATGCTTTAAAGGTCCCCAGGAAATCCCAAGTGGACTCTGGTGGTGGATAGGGTTGGGTGGGTGGCCCCGTCTCTTCAGGTTCACACAGTTTTACAGGGTCCCAGTAGGTGGCAGCACTTACTATAACTGGGATAAACCGTCCCAAGAAGCTGAGGGACTGAAAATGGTGGTCAATATATGGGTGGAGAAAGGGCTCTCTGAATGTCTAACAAGAAATTGTTTGTGAGATTTGCATATTTTATCCACATGGTAGAGTAATTTAAATGTTCCTGTGGTTAACGTAAGGCCAAACTATTCCAGTATCAAGGTCCTAATATTCATCAGGAATCTAAGTGAAGATTGATTTTAGTCCTAGCCAACTGATTTATTCTTTAGAGAACTATGCACAATGGGGAAATAATTCTTTAGCACCATATTTTCACAGACAACATGCCCATACATTAGCATGCACAGACATCTAGCGTGTACTGTATAGGGAATTAACAAGGGGATTACAGGGTTGGTTTTTTTTAATTAAACAGTTTTATTGGTTTATAATTCACATATCATACAATTCATTAGTTAAATCATATTACGAGTTCTACAGTCATCATCACAATCCATATTAGAGCATTTTCTTCTTTCTTGTACTCATTGTTATTAGCTCCCAATTTCCCTCGACTTACCCTGCCCTTCTCCCAAGAAAGGGATTGCAGTTTGGAGTCCGTGACTTGCATTAATTTGTGGTAATGTCTTATTCCTGTTTTAAACCCTATTTGGGACTTCTTCCACTTTTGACATCAGCATGTTTGCTCTGACGACAGGCGGTTTGTCAGTGTGGCTTCTTCCGACAACACTCACTTATTGACTGGCACACACACCTACCAGGGCAGTATTCTGTTTCTCCAGAGTTAGCGCTTACCCATCACCTGACCTCCACGCAAGCCCCACTCCTCAGGGATGAGGTCGTGTCCCTCTGGAAAGTGACCGTGCTGCACCTTGTTCTCCTCTGTGGCATTTCCCCCAGTGGTGACTATATATTCATTTCTAGGAGTTTGTGTTTAAAACGTATCAGCAGTTCTAGAGGTGGGGAGCGAGATGGAGGAGGGTGGGGGAGGCTTGCTCAGCTGGTATTAAAAAAAGCCTGCAAGAAGTATTTGCTGGTTCAGTGGATGAGTGGCTGGATGACCCCTAACAGTGCAAATGAGATTTGCCAAAGCTGGGGTTGATATGGGTTCATTAAAAATTAAAAGAAAATAATGGCTGTTGGTTGAAATTGTGGGCCAGGTAAGGTGAATGAGAACCCATGCCTCCAAAAACTGTAATGAACCCGCTATGTGAGGCTAATAGTCCAGCATATATGAATGAAAATTAAATCGCAGGGAACACTCGGCTCGGGGGAAATTAATGTTGGTGTTAAAGGGTTACTCCTTCGAGCCCGAGGCATCTGCGTGTGAATTAGCCGGTGAGAGCATCACGAAGTGTTTTCTTAGTGGAAGATGTCGCTCTACAAAAACTGGAAGGAGAGAGAGCCATGACAACAGGGAGGATACCATGGAATTGCTCCAGGCATGCACCCTCCTAACATTTCTGACAGCAGTATACACCATACCTCAGATAAAAGGTCTGACACAATTGACACAACTTCCTCGTTGCTTCCTCCTTTCCTAGTGGAAGGAAGCAACCATTCTGAAGAGTGGTGGCCCCATGGGTGAAAGAGCTGTTGTCTCCTGCGGCCCGTTCTCATGCTTTATACTCTAAAGATGCACTGCCACTGAGCCAACTTTGCTTCCGAGTCACCCTACACAGCAGCTCTTTTGGATTTCTGAGGGAGCAAAAATCCTCATCTTTCCCCCAAGGAGTAGCTGGTTGGTTCACACCTATGACCTGGTGCTTAGCAACCCAACCAGAGACTCAGTGCACCATCAAAGCTGTGCATGCGCTACAGCCAGAATGATACTTGGAATTCACACTTTCAATCATATCAGTCCTGTGCCTGTACTCTTCGTGACTCTCAGTCTCAGCAAAATAGCCTTAGCAGGGCTTATTTCGGCATGGTCTTGAGGCCTCCTGCCCCTGTCTCTGTTGCCCACCTGAACCTTGCCACTCTATGCCCCCTACTCCCAGAGCTCCGTTAAGACCACTATGTGAACTTCTCTCTGTTTCTGGAACCAGTTCCTTTGTCTGGAATGCCCTTCCACAACCTCTCAACCACATTAACTCTTAGCTTGTTTCTTGAGCTAAGTGTTCTTTTTCCTGACTCTGCCACTGTGTGTGGGTATGTGTTTGCGTGTATGCACCTATGTATCAGTATACACTCAGAGATCTCTGGGTTGTACAAAGAGTTTATGCTGATTGCTAGTCCCAAGATGGACTTTAGGCTAGGGTTAAACTCACCCAAGGGAGCCATACCAAAAAAGGCTGGCTTCCATAAAGATTTGTTGTTGTTGTTGTTGTTGTTGTTGTTGTTAAGGGGTGTCCAGCCAGTTCTCGTTCATAGGGCTCATATGTACAACAGAACAATATGCTCAGTGCACAGTGCTTGTTGTCTTCACAATTGTTCTTGAGTTTGCGCCCAGTGTAGCAGTCCTTGTGTCAGTCCATCTTGCCAAGGACCGTCCTCTGTTTCGCTGCCCCAGCATGATGTCCTTCTCTAGGGACTGGTCTCTCCTGACAAATTGTTCAAAGTACATGAGACAGAGTCTTGCCATCCTTGCCTCTAAGAATTGTGGCGGCGCTTCTTCCAAGACACATTTGTTGGTTCTTTTGGCAATCCGCGGTGCTTTCATTGTTCCTCACCAGCACCATAATTCAAATGCATGAATTCTTTTTTGGTCTTCCTTATTCAATGTTCCGCCTTCACGCGCATATGAAGCAAGTGAAAACAGCATGGCCCTGCTTTCAACACTTTAAAAAGATTTTGTGCAGAAGACTTATCTGGTGCAATGTGTCCTTTGATCTCTTGACTGCTGCTTCCATTATCATTGATTGGGGGGGTTCAAGAAAACAACCATGATGCACACCTTTCCTCATTTTTAACTGTGTAATATTCCCTTGCTCTGTTCCCATATCACCCTTTGATCCATGTACAAGTTCTGCAGGAACACAATCTAGTGTTTGGGAATTCCCATTCAAAAATGGCATTTCAAGATCTGTCTTAAAAGCTATTTGTGACAGGATAATATCTATCCACATACAAAGAAACTCAATCAATAGAATTATTGTTCAAATGTATACATCAACCACTAAAGCTAATGATGCAGAAATCGATGGACTACCAACTGAAATAGTCCCACAACTGATGAAGTTTTGGAAGTACTTACTCATCAAGGCCATGAAATTTGGAAGACAGCTGCATCAGCAACTGACTAGAAGAGATTCATATTTGCGCCCATTCCAAAGAGAGTTGACCCAGCAGAATGCTCAAATTATAGAACCACATGAATATCCCACTCAAGTACAAGTTTGCTGAAGTTCGTTCAACAATGGTTGACTGAGAGCTGACAGAGATTCAGGATGGATTCAGAAAAGGATGTGGAATCAGGGATCTCATAGCTGATGTCAAATGGATCTTGGCTGCAAGCAGAGAACAACAAAAGATGTTTCCTTGCATGTTATTGACTGTGCAAAGGCATGCCATAAAAATTACAGCCAAGGAAACCCTGTGAAGTAGTTTTTCTCTTATAATAAGCCAGGCTGTCATGAGTCAGAATCAACCCGTTGGCAACAAATTTCAGTTTGATTTATACATACACACATACATAAACATACAGATAGTGTAATTTTTTCTGAGTCACTAAGAATAAATAAGTGATGTCATTGCTCTTTATCCCTAAATACTTTAGGATGAATTTCCTCAAGAACAAGTAAATCCATCCTAAAGAATCTTATTTAACCCTCTGTAGCTAAATTGAAACCTACTTCTAGATGTCCTGGAGGACAGAGGAGGACTTCTCCTTAGGGTTTCCTCCAAGGTCAAGGTCTATGGAGGTAAGCTGCTACTTCTCTCTCCTGTGGAGCTGCTGGTTAGCAGCTGAGAGCATGAACCACTGCACTACCAAAGGCTCCTTTCTCACTATGTCACCACCAGACAGGTATCAAAAGTTTAAAACAAACAATAGCAACATAAAGTCTTCTTGCTTGATTTACGCTTTGTATTCAAATCTCATCAGTTGTCTAGATATGCCCTCCACCCATGTTACACAAGAACCCTTAGGGCATAGTAGGTTACACATTGGGCTCCTAACCCCAAGGTCCACAGTTTAAAACTACCAGCCACCCCGTGGGAGAAAGATGAAGCTTTCTACTCCCATAAAGATTTGCAATCTTGGTAACTGACAAGGCTGGTTCTACTCTGTCTATAGTGTCCCCATGAGTCACAATCAACTCAATGGCAGTTAGACTGGCTTTGATCTTACACCTATGACAGGGTACAATCTAGGGTGACACACTCACTTCATTATTATACCAGTTTAGTCTCCTTCAATCAGATGCAGTTCCTCAGCCATGCTTTGATCTTTGGAAAATGCCATTTATTTCGTAGGACAGACCAAATTTGAGTTGAGTTTTTTGTTTCCAGAAACATAAGTAATGTCATTTTCTTCTCACTACATCATTTCAGTAGACACAAGATGTCTTGTCTGCCCCCAAATTGGTGATATGTGCTTTGATCTCTTGGGTAAGGTAGTGTGTGCCAGGTTTCTCCTCTACACAGTGAGGAGATTCAATTTCACCATTTCAATTAATCATTTGAGCTAAGGATACTTCGGAACTTTGAAAATATCCAGTTCTTCATCAAACTTTCACCCACTCATTTAGGATTCATTTTACATCTGCTTCACTTTTAAGGAAGCTTATTTTACATTGTTTTTTTAAGATATAATTATGATAAATGGACTTTTTAAACCACCCCTCATAACACACCTGCCTCTCCAATCTCTTCATTTATAAAAATTCTATCATCTAGAATTGAGAGAAGTTTGATATATACAGCATTAGCCAAGGGAATATTTCTCATTTGCATTTTCAACTCTATTCATGAATTATCTTTTCATTTCCTTTTCCTTTGAAATAAAAAAAATAATCTATGAAAGGGCATATTTTTCATAATGAGAACGAAGATATACAATATTATTTCTGGCTTGCCAAATGTCATAATATTGCTTTTGGTCACATTATAATGGGCATCAGTAATTGCATATATATTTCTCAGGCTTGCTATGAGGGCTCACTTAAGGGTCTGAAGAGCTTACTGCAGCCGTGGGGTTTGTACATTCAAAATCATTTGGATTGATTAAAAGCATGGGGAGAATTATAATGAAGGTCAGATCATATGGGCATCGGGAAGGTGCAATGTCATTACCATTTAAACTAGAAATTGAACTATTTTTCTAAGTGGATCATACCACAGTGACAGGCTGGGTTGCTCGCTGTAAGATTAGTAATACCTGACATCACTCATCCATTTAGTCAAAAGAAAATCATTGTCTGAGCCTGCTAAGTGAGAAATGTCATTATATATACATATCGCTTCTCAGTTTCCTTGAATCATATATCCTTCTGGGTTTTTAACAAATTTTGACCAAAAGGAGCCTTGAGGGCTTGCTTGTAGGTTCTATTAAAGGATTACAGAGGCTCGAAAACTGCGTCTGGAGCAGCATTCCTCTGCCATGCCAGAAGATCGCCCATCTGACAAAGGACTCCGCTTAAGAAATCATCAAATTATTGCTCTTCCAGACAGCTAGGTCATAAAAGATCAGCAGAGGTTTCATGGACTGGACTCTGGACAATGCAGACACCTCTGACCCAAATGTCCTAGGACAGAGCTGGTCTTTTCTTTTCTTTTTTTAAATCATCATTTTATTTGGGGCTCATACAACTCTTCACAAAATCCGTACATACATCATTTGTGTCCAACGCATTAGTACATATGTTGTCATCATCATTCTCACAACACCTGCTTTCTACTTGAGCCCTTGGTGTCAGCTCCTCATTTTTCCCCTTCCCTCCCCACTCCTCTCTCCCCCTGAACCCTTGATCATTTATAAATTATTATTATTTTATCATTTCTTACACCATCCGATGTCTCCCTCCCCCACTTCTCTGCTGTCCGTCCCCCAGGGAGGAGGTTCTATGTAGACCTTGTCATCTGTTACACATTTATGTCACTCAGTCAATGCCTTTTGTATCAGAAAATGTCGGAGCTAGAGAAAACCTGCAAGGTAAGGCCCTGGTAGTGTACTGGTTCGCAGTTCAAAACCACCCCCAGCTCCTCAGGACAAGAATTGGGCTTTCTACTCCCATCAACAATTGCCATCTCAGAAATCCACAGGGGGTCGCTCTGAGTCAGCATTGACTCAATGGTAGTGACTTTTGTGGGGTGGGGGCGGGGGTTGCTGAGAGAAAACCTAAAAAATAAATACCCATCCCCTTTTCACAACATGTCTTGACATACTTTTACATATTGTCCAATTCGTTTCTCACAAAAAATATTGTAAAAAAGAAAAAAGGCAAAGCAAGAATAGCTTTATGGTGACAAAACTAGGTATCAGCAATAAGGTGCAGGGACAGCCTAGCCTGAAAAAAAACCCAGAGCTAGAATTCTAACCTCCAGGATCACAATCCACCAAACCACACATTCATAGCCTTCACTAGGTACCCCCAAAATCTCATTAAGAGGTTCAAGAATTCACGACAGCTTTAACGGTCTGTTCTCTATATGTAATGATTGGCTTAATGTCTTTCATCCTAGAACATGTGGACTATTGAGCTTATTCTTCTCAGCTGGTCGACACCGAGTTGATGAGTGGACAGAATGGATATGCCACATGGTTCTCCGGACCAAAGCCATTTCCTAGTGGCCAGAGCCTTTTAATAGTTTCGTTCTCCTCCTTAGCTTGCTGCCAGAAATGGCCCTCTCCGTGGACTCGTCGTGGCTCCGGTGGCAGTGGCGAGTCCGAGATGGCTTCCCCCGGTCTCCATCAGAAACCACACCCCTGCTCTCTCCAGAGAGGCCAAGGCCAAGCTACAACCTGAGGCAGCAGCGGGTTGTGTTTCCCAACAACGGGATATTCCACCACAACTGGGGAAAGGCGTCCGGGAGATACGCCGGCAACAGCATCTGCACCACCAAGTACACACTGCTCACCTTCCTGCCCCAGAATCTCTTTGAGCAGTTCCACAGGTACACACCCACCTGACCCTAACCGTTTAAACTAGTGTCTGCCGCAGAGACTAGTGTTACCCTCTGGGCGACACCCCCGGCTTTCATACCCTAATGAAATCGAGTCCCTCCATGTGCTTCAAGGAGTCTGCCCCATTCATTCCTCCCTCAGCCAATGACACCGTAAGGTTCTGCTGTGGATGGACCAGCTGGACCGGGTTGAGTGCTAGAAGGACACGTGGGAGGGAAAGCAACAGCTATGTGCTTGTATGTTATCTAGTGAAAGAGACAGACGTTAGTTTTTTAAATCCAGTAAAGTTATAACTCACATAGATCCTCCCAAAGAGAGGCAATGGTGCTATTATTATTAGAGGGAATGATAGAGAAATCTGGCCTAGTTAAGGGAGAAAGGGTGGCCAGCGTAGGATCTGGAAAAGCACATTGACTAGGTCAACAGGGGTGGAGAGAGACCACGGAGGGGACTCCGGCAAATGTCCATGGCAGCAGAATTGCCTGTGCAAAGACACTGTGGCGAGAAGAGTCAAAATGTCCTTGACAAACTGGAAAATACCAGCCACTCCATTCAAATACTATGAGGGATAATTTTATGACTTTCAAAAATGTATGCTTTGATATCATCCTAAATTTTGCAATTATTATGAGCTTGCAATTGCCGAGCAACTTCGACAATCTAGATTTTATACCGTGCATCTTACAAATATTATGCCACAAAATGTTTATAAGAGCTCTTTAAAATAGGTAGCACTATCCCCATCTTACACACGAGGGAACGGAGGCTCAGGAAGGTGACACTGCTAGTAAGTCAGCAGGTCCACGTTTGAAGCTAGATCAATTTAGCTGCTAAAATCTTGCTAAAATTTTCTAAGGAACGTTGTTATTTATGACAGTGAGAGCCAACTGAAGAAGCAGAAAGAGGAGTATCTATTATCTCCCTCTCTCCATGGCTTGCTCCCTTCCAGATGGGCTAACCTCTATTTCCTGTTCCTGGTGATTCTGAACTGGATGCCTTCCATGGAAGTCTTCCACAGAGAGATCACCATGCTCCCATTGGCCGTTGTCCTGTTCATCATTATGGTCAAGGATGGCTTGGAGGACGTGAGGAAGTACCTCTTTGATAGAGGAATAAATTGCTCCAACAGTCACATATATGAAAGGTAAGGGAAATCATCCCTCTGTTTTCTCTCTTACAAGGTAGTTATGAAACTTCATTATCATTTTCCAAAGATTGGTCCTTCTTCTCACAGTATGTTTTCTTAGCTAAACCCAATCTGGCTGTCATAGAATCCATTTTGAGCCATGCAAATTCAATGTATACATCCCAGGGCTACTGTCCTCCTCCCAGTTGTCAAATGACTGGTTTTTCAGAAGTGGGTCATGAGGTCTTTCTTTGGAGGCACCTCTGGGAAGACTTGAACCTCCAAACTTTGGTGAGCAGATGAGCACATTAGTTATTTATGCCCCCGAGGGGATCACTCCTTTGATTCAGTGATTCTCAGCCAGGGGTAATTTTACCCATCAGGGGATATTCGGCTGTGTCTAGAGACATTTAGGGTTGTCACACTTCAAAGGATGGGGCTACTAGCTCTGAGTGGGTAAAGGCTGGTGTTGCTGCTCAGCATCCTACAATGCATGGGAGAGCTCTCTACAACTAATTGATCTGGTCCAAGATGTTCATCATGCCATAGTTAAGACAGCTTGTGTAAACAATCATTTTTAAACACAATGATTCTGTATTATTAAAAGTGGGGTTAAAATCTCAAGAATTAAACTCTCCAATTGACTGGATCATCTCAGATTAAATTCAAGATCAGAGCTTTGAAGGACATCAGCACTGTCTGTGTCACAAGAAAACACAGGCCATTCTCAAAGCATCAGAGGTTCTTGGCTTAACAATCCTTGCTTTCAATGTACAACCAGATAGGTTTTAGGACCCAGAGTTAACGTGCTTATTCTCGGCTGCCTGGGTGGAAAAGGAAGATACCTGTGAGTGACGTCTACATTCCAACAGGTGGAGTGCTCACACAAGTAGAAGGAAGAGGCCTGGAGAGGTGCACACCTGTTCACCGCAGGCTCTTTCCTTGTCCTATTTCTCCCCTGGTGTTTGTACGCCTGTTTCTTTGTCTCTGTTTAATTTTTCTTTGAAAAGATAACATTGAAGTTTTGGTAGAGAGAGAAGTGAAAGATGGCAAGCACATGGCTTGTTGGCAGCTAAACCATGGAATTGATCAGGGCGAAACCTGCTTTGCCGGGAAGTCGTGCTCCATGCTATGAGCCTCACAGAGGCAGGGTGAGCAGAGATGAGAAAGGAGGGGAGGAAGCAGCGGAAACGGAAAGAAGACAAGAAACGAATGGTGGTTTCCAGTCTGCCCTTTGAAGGGTGGTCCCACAAGAAGAACCCCAACAGGCTATACCATGGGAATCAGATTAAGACCAGCAAGTACACCGTGTTGTCCTTTGTACCCAAGAACATCTTTGAGCAGCTGCACCGGTTTGCCAACTTCTACTTTGTGGCCCTTGTGGCTTTGAATTTTGTCCCGGTGGTCAATGCCTTCCAGCCCGAGGTGAGCATGATTCCAATCTGTATCATTCTGGCGATGACTGCCATCAAGGATGCTTGGGAAGACCTCCGGAGGTTCAATTCCGATAGAGTGATCAATAACCGCGAGTGCTTCATCTACACCAGGTAAAACAAACATGCTAAGCAATCAGGGCAAGTCTGGCTGGCCCAGCTTTGACCTTTCTATGGCTTCTGCTGTTTGGAGGGGGTAGAAAGAGCTGTCTTCATTAAGTCGCTTAAAACCTCCCTTCAAGAGAATTCTTGAAAGGTTCCTTCATGAGAGTTTTTTTTTTCCTAATTAAAAAGAAAATTACACCCATTGTTCAAAATCAGGAGGCCTACATTATGTGATATTTTCTATGCTGTTTTAAATGTGTTTAACATTTAAGAATTTTGCATAAATTCTCATCCCCTTAGTCCAGCGTGGGCATGCACTCACTTGAACATGCTTGTAGGCCTTCAGAGGGAAAATCATCGCTTTGTTTGAGGGATCAGTCTGGAATTAGGTTAGGAGAGGCAGCACTAAAGACACACTGCCAGCTGGAATCCGGTTTCCAACACTCATTAACCCCATGATCTCGGGCAAGTGACTTCACCGCTCTGAGCCTGACTTCGTTATTCCTCCAACTGGAACACTCCCTGGATGGTCGTGAGAAGCCGGTGAGATAATCCATTGAAAGTGCTCCATACTCTGTCTGCCATCATAGCCTGCCCCGCCCCTCCCTCACCCCCCGCCCCCCAGCCCAAACACACACACACACACACAATGCAAGCTACTAAGGCCCTAGAAGTTGAAAACAGCTACCATTCAGTGGCTAACCAAAATGTTGGGGGTTCTTGTGAACCCACAGGAGCTTTGGAAGAAAGACTTGGTGGTCCACTTCCAAAAATGCCCACCATTGAAAACCCTGTAAAGCTCAGGTCTACTCTGATATCCATGAGGTTGCCAAGAGTCAGAACTGATACAATGACCTTTATTCTTCCTACTGTTACTCTGTTTGTACAAAGTAAAACTCTTAGCTCTGTCATCAAATCTGTCTTTGAGCTTCTCTGACGCTATCCCACCCAATCCGTCCTGCCGCACACTCCATCCTGCCGCACACACGATGCCAAACTAGGTCTTTAGAGTAAAGGTGCGATTTCCATCAGTACATGAGAAAGAGCACAGTGTGGCTCAACTTTGTGACAAGTCCCTTGGTCCCAAAGAAAGCATGAGCACTACCTCTGGATTTACACAAAGAGGCTACTGTGACCAAACGTGTTTTCTGGGCAGGCACAAATGATTCACTCACAGGCAATAAGGGCTTGACTCCTTGCCAAGTAATGAAATTCTCTCTCCAGAGAGTTTATCCACTACAGTTTCAAAAAAGTTCTACAGGGAGTGAAGGGGGATGTTGGGCAGTGTAAGACATAACAAATAATAATAACATAAATTATCAAGGGTTTAGGAGGGCAGGCAGGGAGGGAGGGGGGAAATTGAGGAGCTGATACCAAGGGCTCAAGTAGAAAGCAAATGTTATGAGGATGATGGCAACAAATGTACAGATGTACTTGAGACAATGAATGGATGGATGGATGGATGGATTGTGATATGAGTTGTATGAACCCCTACTAAAAGTATTTTTAAAAAGCTGTTCCACAGAGCTCTGGTCGCTGTTTAAAGGAAAAGGGTTTGCTCTGTGTGATGTGCTGCAGCCATTTAGAGCTGCTTACTGCTAAGGGGAGTCCCTACGTGGTGCAAACAGCTAATGGGCTTGTTTGCTAACTGAAAAGGGGAAAGTTCAAGTCCACCTGCAGGTGCCTCAAAAGAAAGACCTGATGATCTACTTGTGAAAAACCATCCCTTCAAACCCAACAGAATGGGGTCACCCTGCTCCAACAGACTGGGGTCACCCTCAGGCCAAGTCGGGTCAGCCGCAGTGGATTTTTGTCTCTCGGAGCAGTTCTCTTCCTCAGGGAAGTGAAAGGAAATGCCTGGGAACTAGCTGACTGGAGGTTTTCTGATCCAGACTCCACTTGGAAAGCTGCAGCCAGGGGAACTTTCCAAAGAGATTGTCTAATATGAGTGATTTGCTGCCAGAGAATCCCTAAGACAAACCCATGCCTGCTCCTGGACATCAAATGGGCGTCTGTGTCTTTCTGTTGGAAGATTCACAAATATCTGGGGTATCTTTCTTGTTTCTGTGTGTGTGTGTGTGTGTGTGTGTGTGTGTGTGTGTTGTGGTTGTGGTTGGTTGGTTGGTTTTGGTGTTTTTAGCGAGTTCTGATGTCCCTGGGTGCCACAAACATCAGTTCGAAACCACCAGGCATCCTGAGGGAGAAAATTAAGGCTTCCTACGCCCAGAAAGAATTACAATGTCAGAAACTCACAGGAGCAGTTCTACTCTGTCCTACAGAGTCACTATGATTCCGAATCCACTCGATGGCAGTGAGCTTGGTTTTGTGTTACAGGGAACTTTATGGAACTATTCCCCAACGTGTATTCACAATGACCAAAGAAAACCCTTCTTTGTGTGAAGTTGATTGAACTCATGGAGAGCCTGTGCGTGTCAGAATAGAGTTGTATTCCACAGCATTCTCATTGACTGTGCTTTTATGGAAGTAGAATACCAGGCCTTTCTTCCACAGCACCACTGGATGAACTAGAACTGCCAACCTTTTGGTGAGAAGTCAAGCCCGAGTTATTTGTGCCACCCAAGGACGCAAATGATAAAGAATGCTCTCTGGAAAAAGTTGTTCATGACCAGAAAATATCTGCTTGTTCTCTGGACCCATATCATGCAAAGGATTAAAAGAAGTTATGTTGCCAAGATCATTGATTAATTCAGTGTTGCTGGGAGCTTCTTGGACCTTCAAAATGGTTTTTAAATGTTTCTGAATATTTTTCATTTGGGGAATTTTACTCTCTCACGCATTATAGGGATCAGTCCGATAATTTACTGATGTGGGAAAGACCCCCCGGCCCCCAAAAGAAAAAGCATCCATCATGTGCTGCCAATGGCAATGGACGCCCCGACCAAGAGCTGGCGTGCAAGAGGCCGTGGGGCCGTGTGGGAACTGAGCCCGTAAGCCTTCACCCCACGAGACTGGCCGGTCGGTCGCAGCTTGTTATGATCATGTGTTAGAATCGTGCAGGCCGGGCATTGCCAGATCGTCACAGAGTTACTAGGGAGCTAGAAATTAATATTTTTTCCTGGAATGATTTTTTTTCTGATACTCGGCCTTTATTTTATTTGACCTAAACGTCTTATCTTGCCCCCGAATTCCCTTTTTCAAACTTTGCTTTACAATATCCTAGCAATTTAGCATCTCTGAATAAGAATGATTAAGTTTTAATTTTGAAAACTGTCTTCGGTGAGGGCACGGCTTTGGGCAGAAAGGGAGTGTGGCCTGTCAGTGAGAAGGCGAGCCTGGAAGACAGCCTCTAGGCACAGAGGCTCTAGTCAAAGCCTATCAATAGCTTGGAAAAGTCATTCGAATCTCAGGATCCCATTTCTGACTTTGGGAAAACTTGTGAGGTGGACTAGATTGTGACCTCTGAGACACACCGTGAACGCACAGAACACACAGCCCACAAAGTCTGGGAATGGTATATACTTGATGCTTCCCTTAATTGAACACGATCATTAATGGGAGGAAGGTTCTGGCTTAGCCCCATGTTGAGTCGCCTATTCACCTTGGTTTAACTCAGCTGTTTCAGGCGGGGTGTTCTCTGCTGCAAGTAACAGAAATCTCAAACCAACAGATTTTTTAAAAACTCTTTATTGTGCTGTCGGTGACAGTTTACAGAGTGTATCATCAGTTTTACATTCAACCGTCCGTAGACATTATGTTCATCTCACCCCTGTAATTCCCCCAGTGGGACATCTCTTATCCCACTTCTTCCCTGCACGTCCTCTTTCCAGTTCTCCTTGTTTCATAGCTGTATGAACTTTGGTCTTGGGTAACTGCTACATTTTTTATCTCAAAACCTTGGTTATTCTAAGTATGTGGACCTCCCTCATGTTATTCTTCCTCTTGGAAACCTGTCTATTGTTTGGCTGACAATTGAGTCACCGGGCAAGGAGTGAGTCCAGTTCTAAACCTGAGCACTAACTACGGGGCATGGTCTCTGGAGTTCGGCCAGCCCCGCTCCAACCAGGAAACCTGGTCTCTATTATGAGCTGGAGTTTTGTTCGATACCTTTGTCTCACTCCTTCCAGAACCTTCTGATGGGAACCTTTTCAGAGGCATTGGTAGTGGGAGCTGAGCACCATCCGGTTCTGGTCTCAAGATCATGAGAACTGCTGTTCAAGTACTCCGTTAGTGCATTGGATTCATTATCAAATAGGACTCATTATTTCAATAGCAGGATGTTGTTGGCTTACGTCACTAAAAGCATTCTGAGGTGGGCAAACAAACAAACAAAATAACACCGCCATCGGGTCCGTGCTGATTCGTGGTGTTCCTCTACGTAGGTTCCAAAGGCTGTTTATCTCTACAGGAATGGATCGCCTCTTCTTTCTCCCACAACAGGTGATCAGATCTGGCTTAATCCACCTTATAGATTTAACTCATGTTGATCCTTGCAATAATGAGACAGCTGTAGCAGCACAAGACTTCATGTTAACATGTGATGACTCTTCCAACTGAGGGAGAAAAGGCACTTCTACAAGCCCTCTTGGAAAATCAGGGAAACTCACTTTCAGACCTTTTTTCCATCCCAATGGTCCCCAGGGGACTGTTGTCCGTCACTGTGGGAAGACGATGCGGTGGTTCAGAGTAGGTTCTATATGAGCCAGAAATCCCATCCACGGAAGCTTTCGTGAAGTAAGACATACCGGCTACACTGGGAAAGTGTGAATGCCAGGCGAAAATCGAAAAAGTTACTAGAGAAGAGGGAGCAGATGTTAGAGAGGCCTCCTCCATGTCATTAACGCTATCATGTTAAAATATTTTTGAGCCTAGACTCTGTAATTTTCTTTCTAAGTATTTAAAGAAACAGATATACTTTGGGATATTCTCTACTATCTTTTTATTTATTTTGGTTTATATGCTGTATTTTAAAAATCATTTTATTGGGGGCTCTTACAGCTCTTAACACAATCCATAGATACATCCATTATGTCAAAGGCATTTGTACATTTGTTGCCATCATCAATTTCAAAACATTTACTTTCTACTTGAGCCCTTGGTATCAGCCCCTCATTTTTTCCCTACTTCCCTCCCCCCCCCTCCCTCGTGAACCCTTGATAATTTATAAATTATTCTTGTTTTTTCATGTCTTACAATGACCAATGTCTCTCTTCACCCACTTTTTCTGTTGTTCGCCCCCGGGGAGAGGGTTATATGTAGATCATTGTGATTGATTCCCCCTTTCTCCCCCTACTTTCCCGTTACCCTCCTGGTATCGATACTCTCATTATTGGTCCTGAGGGGTTTATCTGTACTGGATTCCCTGTGTTTCCAGCTCTTATCTGTACCCATGTATATGCTCTGGATTTGTAAGGTAGAATTGAGGTCATGATAGTGGGGGTTGGGGGGAAGCATTAAAGAACTAGAGGAAAGTTGTATGCTACATCTCTTCCTTGTGACCCCTCTGTAAGGGGATGTCCAATTGTCTACGGATGGGCTTTGGGTCTCCACTCCACACTCCCCCTCATTCAAAAGAAAAGAAAAGAACAACAAAACCCAACGACTGAAAAAGGCCTATAAATAGTTCTAGGTCTGTTTGTTTACCTTTAGGAATGGTTTCTGGTCAAGTATGCTGGGATATTTTTGGTATTGCCCAGGGACTTCATTGCTTTGCTCCCCTTGCTGCTCTGTTGCATGCCCTTAGCGTTTCACCCTGGTGTGGTGGGGTCAGATCAAGCACAATTCCCCCACTGTGTCTCCAGTGTTGTCCCCTGTAGTGCTATGGGTCAGTGAGGGACGTCATGTCTCATGGTGAGGCCAGCCCTATGGTCCTCTCTGTGCATTGGCTGCTCTGAGCAGGAATATGGCCCTCTGGGCTTGGTGGGCCAGGATGTGTCCCACTCTCTCTCCTTCCCTCTTAGTTTGCTCCCATGTGCTCTGATCAGTCACGCCCTTCTCCCTGAGCTGTAGCTTCAGTGCTGTCCTCTGAAGTGATTTCTTCTGAGGGGAGAAGGGGGGTCCATGTAGTTGGGATTGGGGCCAGCCCCACATATGATATGCTATATTTTTGTATGTGTATGGATTAGCTAGGGGCTTACATTTAAATCATCAATTTTGTATTACATAACTTAAACTACTTATTAAACCCCCAATAGCTCGCCCTATTCCCCCTCCTCACACCTTGATTCTCTCCTCCCTCCTGTGGTATACTGTCTTTCCCTTGACCCAAGCCAGCACCTGTCTACTGCTTCATCCTCCCTCCTTGTCCTTTCCCCTTGATAACAATCAAAGTCTGTGTGCATCTGTCTTCATTTCCCCTTGAAATGTTGGCCTCATACAATATTTGTCCTTCTGCAATTGACCAGTTTCACTCATGACAATATTCTCCAGGCCCATTCATGCCACGAGATCCACATGGCATCACTGTTATTTTTTAACAATGCATTGTATCCCATTGTGTGACTGCACCCATGTGTCTTTATCCATTCTTCTACTGATGGGTGTTTAGGTTGTTTTCATGGGCTCGCTATTGTAAACGATGCTGCAATGAACATGCATGTGCATATGTCTGCACATGTTATGGCTCTTACTTCTTTAAAGTATATATTCAACAATGGGGTGTCCAGACCACATAGAAATTCTGTCCCCAGCTGTTTGTGGTAGCACCACATTGCTTTCCACAGTGGTTACACGTGTTTACAATCCCACTAGCAGGGTATGAGGGCTCCGATCTCTAGCATTTTTCTTTCTTTTTGAACTGGTTCTGGTATAAGGTGGTATCTCATCATTACTTTGATTTGCATCACTCAGATGGCTACTCTAAAGTCTTTCTAACTCTGAAGTGGATTGATTCTAGAGACTTCACCAGAATGGGACACAATTAGCTTGCCTGATGGGTGCTAGAAGACATTTCTTTCTATAACATATTGATAATACCTGTCAGGCCAAGAATACAAAATCCAGGAGAACATTTCATTTTTTCTGAGTAGCAACATATAAGCTTGCATCTCAAGTACTGATCCTATCCATCTTGTCTCTGATTCACACATTTAAAAACTGGTGCTTTTCTTCCCCCTTGTTGTTAATTTGTGTGCAATTGGATCCTTGGGTCTGTAGAACACTCGGGTCCATGTGTCATCTGCCTAGACTTGTTTACACTTCAGGAGCGTGTCATTTTGCAAACAGCAGAAGCCTTGTTAACTGAATTACAATCCTGTTAGAGCATTCTCTTTTAATATAGCAACTGTGCTTGTGGTCTAAAGGTGACCCATGAATCAGATTTATGAAATGACTTCGAGGAGAGATTAGCTTCAGAATTGTATTAGTTTGCTTTCTCCCAGGGCTTGGTTTAATGAGTCTAGAAACCATACCCAGCGAGAGATTTGTATTTTGCCACCCAACTTAGTAAGTTTCTATTTGTATTCAGAAAACATGTAGTAAGGTGGGAGGAGGGTGAGCCCAGGAATCCTGGATGGTTTGGGTCCCCAGATTGTAACGCAGAAAAAGCCGTCCAGAATTTCAGCCACCAAGAGCTCCGGTCTTCAGCTGTTCAAACAGTAATTGGAGGCACAATGTGCATGCACCGTCCCAGCAGGCCGTGTGTGACCTCCAGGCGCTTTCGGTCAGGACACGGTTGTGCTTTGGTCATCCGTGAGCAAAGGGCAGTGGTCCGGCAGGGAGTGCGATGGCTCACGGGGCTGCAGGCATTCTCTGGCGGAATTTCCTAATGTGAATGCAGGAAAGCCTTCTCAGGCCCATCCCTCTTCCACAGGAAAGCTGGCTCTGCTTCTTTTTCTTCTTTTAATCATTTTATTGGGGTTCGTACAACTCTGACCACAATCCATCCATTGTGACAAGCACATTTGTACATTTGTTGCCCTCATTATTCTCAAAACATTTGCTTTCTACTTGAGTCCTTGGTATCAGCTCCTCATTTTCCTGCCCCCCACCTTCCCCACCCCCCTTCCCTCATGAACCCTTGATAATTTATAAATTATTATTAGTTTGTCATACTTTTAACAGCATTTAGACTCAGGAAGGGAGTGGAGATGGGCCCATCTAGCCCAGAGACTAAGTCACGTGTCCCAACCTACCATGTAGCATAACGTGTGTGTTAGAACATCATACTCGTGCAGCTGTTGATAAAGTGGCTGTTTGTTCCCTACCCCACTTTCATTTCCTTTGAATGAGTTTTTGGAAAACCCCACAAGAGGTGGACCCCAACTGACTTTCAAGCAGAACTGAGGTTTTACCAGGGCAATTCTAATATCAAAGTATTGTCAAAAGTCCAGCTTTACCTCAAAATGACATCCTGGGGTGGCTACAAGTGTTAAAAGTAAATGTGGTTGTTGGGTGCCCTTGGGCGGGTTTCTGCTCTTGGGGACCTCCCGGGCCAGAAAAGAGCTTCCACCGGGTTCCCTGGTACCATTCTCTGGAAAAGCTGGACGTACCATTCTCTGGAAAAGCTCCCTGAGTCTTTCTCCCGTGGAGCTGTTGGGTGGATTCAAACTGCCAACCTCTGGTTGGTGGCTGCATGTTGAACCATTACAGCACCAGGGCTTCCTCGAGATTTAATAATACATGTTAGATGCTTTGTATCTACTATCAAAGAGTCAGAAGGGATTACTGAAAATATTAGATTTCCATAACCTTGAAAACTAGTGTCTGTCGGCTTGACCCCAATGGAGTAAGAAAGATCAGTTGGTTGGGGTTTGGAAATGCGTGAGAAAAAACAAATCTATAGTCCTCAAAGCAAAACCAGACTAGCAGAAAGAATCTGAGAAATGCAGACAACAGAGCAGCATGTCATTTCGAGCATGACCGTGGGAAATGCCCCAGTGGAGGTTGATAGACCAGCAAAACACTCTGTCTAACTCCCGGGCCTTTGTTCTGCGCTTGGCAGCAACAAGCCAGGCTCCTCTTGGAAGCAGACATTTTGCCCGGTAACCACGGTCCTCCCACTGCCTCTCCCTAGGCTCACAGGAAGTCTTACACCATTTGAGCCAATCCAAGCTGTCATTTCAGAAAAGAATGAAGTCAGGTCTCCTAAAACTCTGGGGGTGGCAGAGCCATCGCACAAGCATTCAGTGTCCCTGAAGCTTTGCTCTCCTGTCAACAAGGCACGACTTGTATTTCAGTGGATGCGGATTTATTAGCCTCATTTTGCCATTAAAGAGAGCACAATTCCAAAAGGTGGGGCCCTGGTTTCCACACAGCCTCGGTTATGTTTAATGTCACCAACTGTGGAGGCTCCTGCTGCATTTGTGCCCCACTCCCAGGCAGCACCAAGAAGCAGAATTGACAGGACGCTCCCCAGCCCCCACATAGACTAACACACACACAGACATTACAGAAAGGACCAAAGGTCAAAATTACATCTGTGACTTCCAGTAAATTACAAAATCTTTTACTGCCTCCATTTCTTCATTTATGAAATATAGATAATAATACAACTAGTCAGTTATCTTGTTATAGTTAAATGGTAATGCAGGAAACATGCTGGGCTTACTGTAGGTCATAAACATAAGCTAATAATAAAATCACCCGCCAACAAGTCTATTTCAGTGTAAGGAGACCACAGGAATCTCTGAGCAGAACTTTCCTCCACAGAATTTTCAATGGTTGGATATTCAAAAGTAGATTGCCAAACCTTTTTCAGAGTTGCCTCTGAGTGAACTTGAACTGCCAACCTTTCAGTTCACAGCCATATGTATTAACCATTGTACCACTCAGGGAATTCCACTAGCATGTCACATTATTGTCAGAATTGTCTACTGGAAACTCCATAACAAAGACTGATAACAAGAAATAAAAATGACTGGAAAAAATGACAAGAAGTGAGGACAAGTTTCCCCTCTACCACTGCAGTTCAAATAAAATCTTCAAAGAATTAGAAAATATTTACTGAACTCTCTTCATAAGCCAGAGAGGTAGAGGATGTAAGACTAGTGCTCAACAAGCTTGTAGTAGAGTTGAAACTAGAAGACACATGATGCAGGGAGGGAATCCGGCCATAATAAGCAAGAGACCGTGGCAGCAAGAGGAGTGCCCAGAGTGCTCTAACATCAAAAGAGAAAGGTAGGATTGGGATCTTCCATGGTTGTGGGGAGACATCCTTTAACATCTCAAGCCCTTGGGTACCCACCCCCAGGCTTCTTCTCCAAAACTGTGACCACGGCCTTGTTCAACTGCACCCATGGATCCCCTCCCCTTAAAGCCCAATGTCTCCATGCCATCCCGGCTTGGAGACCATTCTATGCTTGGTTCTGCTTTGTGGGTGTGTGTTACCACACAGACACAGAAATGATGGAGTGCAATACCACCAGAACTGGACCTATGCTATGCTGTGCTATGCTACTCTATACAGTCAACCTATTAGTCCATTCTTTACCAGCTTCTGAGTATCAATGAGGTCATACTAATACAAATGCTCAAGGACAATAATGCCCTTCACCTCCCTGCTAATATGGGACTTCAGTCTTCCCGCCACAATCCCCAAGGGCCCAGATACACCTGGTGATCATCAGTGTAATGGACATCATTTGTGTCCACAATATTTCCTACCAAACCTGTACTCCGAGTCTTCTGCTCCTCTGGTCTCAGCTACCCTATTACGGCGCTTTCCTGAGTCCTCCCAGCCTAAAGCCTCCCTACATCCCAAGTTTCACTGTGTTCTGTAGCTGACAGAAGTGCACAGAGGACAATGAACCGTGGGGTGGGAGAAGACAGGGTACTCATTACCCCTTGCCCATGCTATATTTAAGGTAACGCCTCTGCTTCTGTCCCATATCCTGAGATCAGGCTGGGAACAGATTGTGTTGTGTCCTTTCTCCCTGTTGAAGCTCCTCCTTCATCTGGCCAGGATCCTTCTTCTGCCAAGAAAACTCCTCCCATCATTCCTGTTAGCTCATGTCAATAGTGCACAGTCTCCACATGCAGTGATCGTGTTTGGCCAAGTTATAATAACTCTCATGATAATAATAACTGCAGTAAAGTCCACATTCCAAAGAGGTTGTGAAACACATTACATCTGTTCTCTTCTTTAACTCTCACTACAACCAGTAGGATTCATTTCATTTGCCCTATTTGACAGATGGCAAAACTGAGGGTCAAAGAGATTAGGCCATGTGTTCAAGTGCGTAGACAGGAGAGTTTCACGTTTCAACTGTAGTTCATCTGACCCCAAAGTCTGTATGACACTGACTCTAGCTCATTGCCAAAACAAACAAGCCAGTTGCCACTGAGTTGATTCGTGGTGACCTGCGGTGTGGCGCAGTAGAACTGTGCTCCATAGGGTTTTCAAAGGCTGATTTCTCGGAAGTAGATCCTGAGGTCATTTTTTCAGGGATTCCAGCCTCTGCTTTGTTGCTGCATACCTCGACCAGGGTATTCCCCTTCTCTGAGCCTCAGGTAATGAAGCTCTGTCAAATCCCCTGCAGCTCAAATGTAAAGGAAAGGGGGTTTGCTGGAGCAACCGGGCTCCAGAGCCCCCAGTCATCAATCTAATGGACTTAAGAAAAGGCGTGGATTTTTTAAAGCCACACAATGTTCTCTTGGTCTCATGTGCCTGGACCCAAACCAAGGACTATCATCCTGAGCTTCAAATGGAAGTCCCACCAGCATGAACAACAAGAACAAACAAAAGCCCTAGTGCCTGCCGAGCGAGTTAGCTCTCATTAGAGCAATCGTCCCATCAGCATCAGCATCCAAAAAGAAACTTATTGAGGAGCTTTCCGGAGCACCGCCTACACAGTCTTAGGCTCAGTTCTTTATACAGCTGAATGAGCCTCTCAGACAAGTGCAAATATGACCTTCCACGGATAGTGCAGGAGCCATTTGAGTGGTTAAGTTACTTGCCCAAAGGCACCCAGGTGAAATTGGCATTCAACTCTACTCCTAATTCCTATCTGCACTCAGTCTTCCTGCTACCCTGTCCCTCTGAGCCGACATCCGGGCTGTCTGAAGGACAACTAGGGTTAACTGAGCTTTTATTTTTAGTAAGAAGGTCCCCCAAAGACTATGAATCCCTCTGGGAAATACACTGGACGTCAGTCTAATGGAGCCTTTGTGCTGAAATCCAAGTTCTTGAGAAGCAGAGCCTCAAGCACCCTCTGCCTCTCCACCCTTCACCTGCTTCCCCATGGCACCGAGTCGGTTACAAACATCTCTTGCTGTTTATTTACCGCTTAATAAGCCCTATCTCCTCTCAGAAAGACTTTTAGCACTGCGCCACTTAATTTCTCCTCGCGGCAGAATCTGCCAGATGGAGTCTTAGTCCCAAGCCACGTTGATTTGTCTTATTTTTAAACGACAGTGAACATCGCACGGCACTAAAATACGTCAATTCCCAGGTGTGGGCTCACTGAATAGGGGGATGATCACGAGCGTGTGCACGAGCCCACCTGGGGCAGCTGTTCCGAAAGCGCAGGATTAATGGGAGAAGGACTTCCACACGCGGCTCCTGGCCAGCTGCCGGACGCATCTGGGTGTCACTCAATGCGGAGGCACGCCACTTTTCCACTTCCACTGGATTAGACCACACGTTGTCTCCCCAGCTGGGCCTCTCCACAGCTGGGCTCCTGACAGATGAGGAGACAAAGTAGGCCCCAGAGGATCAGGGACCAGCACAGAGTGGCCCATGCAAAAAGGAAATGTCCCTTATGTCACATTTATTTATCCTTAAAGTTCCAAAATATTTGTCTCAGATCCCATAGCATAAGTATGCTTGGGTTGATAGACATACAGTCTTCAAATTGTTCTTGTTGTTGTCATCAGTTGCCCTCCAGTTGGTTCCAACTCAGTCCCAGCATGCATTGCCTGGCCCGGCGTGGTCTTTTGGATCTTCCGAATGTTGGGGTCCATTGTTGTGGCTGACGCATCAAGCCATCTCTTTGAGGGTGTCCCTGGTGTTTACTTACCCACAACTTCACTAACCATCATGTCAGTTTCTGGAGGTGTGTGCTTCCTGATGGTGTGTCAAATAAGTGAGCTGAAGTATCACTTTCCTTGCTTGCGTAGAGTACAATGGTTATGTTCCAGTTAAGTTACTAAACCATGACACACATACCCACACACCAAAAAAATGTCTTTATAAAACTGACACTACAAAATCATATCCATCCTATAGCTTAGTTTCTTTGGGAAAACCTATCCTGGAGAGATACAGAAGCCTCCGTGTGAGAAGCTCCACCCCAGGGTTGGGGAGCGCTGTCTTGGGAAGAATAGACCTACCACTGTGACGGGCACGTTCCTTCACCATGGCATAGGCGAGACCGGACCCTGGAGGAGGATAGCATGCTGGGTAAAACAGAAGGGCAGCGAAGAAGAGGAAGGCCCTCAACGAGGTGGATTGACACTGTGACTGCAACAACAGGCTCGGGCCTAGGAACAATTGTGAGGATGGCACAGGACCATGCTGTGTTTCATTCTGTTGTGCAGAGGGTAGCTATGGGTCGGAACCAACTTGATGACACCTAAATCGTATAGAAAATTACTTCTGAGATAAGTAATGTCAATGTTCACCAGTACAACTAATACCCCTGGGATCCAAGGACAGAGGCTGGTGTGACTTCAGCTTCTTGGGTGGCTGCACTGACCCTGTGATGTCCGTGACTGTGATGAGAATTGACAAGACAACACTTTAGCCAACAGTGACTGGGGTGGCTTTTCATTTTAAAAGTGTGTAGCATCAATACATCTCCATAACTCTCCATCTCGGGTTAGCTTAGTGCCCTACATCCTATAATAAGCAGTGGAGTCCTTTAGTAGAGAGAAGAAAAGTGATTGATTCAATGATTATGAAGAGATGTGTGTTGGCTTTGTCTTTATATGTTTATGTAAGCAGCAATATCAACCCTTCTGTGAGGGGATGTCCAGTTGTCTACAGATGGGCTTTGGGTCTCCATTCTGACCCCCCTCATTCACATCGAAATGGTTGTTTGTTTTGGATTGTCTGATGCCTGATACCTGATCCCATCGACACCTTTTGATCATACAGGTTGGTGTGCTTCTTCCATGTGGTCTTTATTGCTTCCCTGCTAGAAAGCTACTTGTTTAACTTCAAGTCTTTAAGACCCCAGATGCTAAAGTTTGTAATAGCCGGGCACCATCAGCTTTCTTCATAACATTTGCTTGTGTACCCATTTTGACTTTAGCAATCCTGTCGGGAAGGTAAGCATCATGGAATGCCAGGTTATTAGAACAAAGTACTCTTGCTTTGAGGGAGGACTTCAGTAGAGGCCCAATGTCTGTCTGCTACCTTAATACTTAACCTATAAATATATGTACATAGGCCTATATCCCTACTGTTATATATTAATATATTTACATATGTGCATACTTATGTTTATACCTCTGTAAATGTCTTTTGCCTTCTAGTTATTTCCTCTATTCCTTTTAGTTTCCTCCTGTCCCATTGTCATGTTCAACTTTCATTCAGCCCTCTGTACTTCCTCTCGGATACATTGCACTGAATCAAACACGACCAGGTATTCTATACCCTCCTCGCCATGGATTTTAGATCTCTCATTGTTCCCTTGTCCCTGGGTTTGTAGGCTCCTCCTTCCTTTCCCCCACCTCCTCCTCTCCCCTGTCCCCCAGGAGCCATTGATCCTGTTGTTTTCCCCTTGTAATTGTTTCTTATATAGATAGACATGGGAAAAAAAGAAAAGAAATAGGCTATGACTAGTTCCAGGTCTGTCTGCTGACCCTTATGAATGTCTTCAGATCGGGTCTGCTGCAGTGCCAAACCTGCCCCAAGAATCCGGAAATCCGAAGTCTATTTTCAGAATTCAGAATTCCTCGGGGAATTTGTTGTTTTGCTCCCCTTGCTACTCTGTTGTGCTTCCTTTGTGTTATGCCCTGATGTGTGTGTGTTGGTGCGGGCTGGGGCAGGGGAATCAGGCCAGGCACAATTTCCATATCCCCACTCCCACCATAATGCTGTGGGTGAGTAAGGGATGTCATGTCTCATGGTGGGGCCAACCCTATGGTCCTCTCTGTGCATTGGCTGCTCTGAACAGGAATGTTGTCCTCGAAGCTTGGTGGGCCAGGATACTGTCCACCTTGTCTCTCTCTTTCCCTCTTAGTTTGCTCCCATGTGGTCTGGGCACACCTGGGCTGTATCTTCAGTGGTGTCCTCTGGAGTGCATCCTTCTTGGGAGGGGGGTGACATGGCTGGGAGAGGGGCCAGCCCCACAGACCTGTTAGGTCACAGCTTCATACCAGTATGTTGCCCTCAAGGCTTGGCGCACCAGGTTGAGGTCTGGTCCCTCTCTCCCTTTTCTGTGGAGACATAATCAGTACCCTCCCTGTGGTGGATTAGTGCCCTGTTCCCCACAATGTCTTCTTCTCCCCCACCCTTTTTTTTTTTCTTGCCCACCCCCCACCCTTCTTTTCCCCTTCTTTATGTTGGTATGCTGTATGCATCATTGGGCCTGCTCTGTCCCCTGCCTGTGTGCCTGTCCCTCAACCCATGGATTATGTATTAAATAGTTTTTCTTCTGTTCCCACTGTATTGATTGGACATTGGGTTCATCTTGTCCTTGTCCTTTTGTGCTTGGTTAACTTCATGTAGCATACTTTTCTCCAACTCTTCTCATTAGACAATGTGTTCATCACTGTTTTTTAGGGATGCGTGGTAGTACTCCATGGTGTGTACGTGCCAGAGCTTTCTTTTTTTTTTTCAATCTTTTTATTAGGGGCTCATACAACTCTTATCACAATCCATACATACATCAATTGTGTAAAGCACATTTGTACGTACATTCATTGCCCTTAACATTCTCAAAACATTTCCTCTCCACTTAAACCCCTAGCATTAGGTCCTCATTTTTCCCCTCCCTCTGTGCTCCCTCCTCCCTCATGAGCCCTTGATAATTTATAAATTATTATTTTGTCACATCTTGCCCTATCTGACGTCTCCCTTCACCCACTTTTCTGTTGTCAGTCCCCCAGGGAGGAGGTCACATATAGTTCCTTATAATCGGTTCCCTCTTCCCAACCCACTCTCCCTCTACCCTCCCACTATCGCCACTCACCCCACTGGTCCTGAAGGGATCATCCACGCTGGATTCCCTGTGTTTCCAGTTCCTATCTGTGCCAGTGTACATCCTCTGGTCTAGCCAGACTTGCAAGGTAAAATTCGGATCATGATAGTGGGGGCAGGGAGGAAGCATTTTGAAACTAGAGGAAAGTTGTATTTTTCATCGTTGTTACATCACACCCTGACTGTGCCAGAGCTTTCTAATCCAGTCACCTATCGATGGAAATTTAGGTTGTTTCCAGATCTTTTAAATTGTGAATTGCACCGCAATCAACATTGGAGTAAAGATGACTGGTCGCAGTCTATTTCTTACTTATTCTGGGGATATGCCCAACAGGGGAATTGCTGGGTCATAAGGTAGCTCAATTTCCATTTGCTTTAGATAGCACCAGATCTCTTTCCACAGTGGCTTGACGTATCGACAAGACTACCAGCAGTGGATGAGAGTTCCTATCTTGCCAAATCCCCTCCAACATTTGCTGCTCTCTGTTTTTTGAACTGGGCTATCGTCAGGGGTGGTAGGTGGTATCTCATAGTTGTTTTCATATGCATTTCTCTCATAGCTAATGATCATGAACGTTTTCTCATGCTTATTTGCCATTTGCCTTTCCTCCCTGGTGAAACTTCTGTCCGGGTCCTTTGCCCGCATCCTCAGAGGGCGCTCTGCTTTTGTCTTGTTGCAGACTATTAGGGTATTGTCTACTTTAGTAATAAGCCCTTTGTCTGGTGTGTCATTGCTAAAGATCTTCTCCCAGTCTGTGGGTTCTCTCGTTACTCTCTTGGTGAAGTCTTTCGATGCACACAGGTGTTTTATCCTTAGTATATCCCACTTGTCGATTCAGCTTCTTCTGTGTGTGTCCTGCCCTATTTCCAGTAGCCTATGTATTCCCTGTGCCAAGGTTCTCAGGTTTGTCCCAATGCTCCACTGATGATCATAATAATCTGGGGCTTTACTCTGAGGTCTGTGATCCATCCTGCGTTTGTTCTTGTGCATGGGGTGAGGATCATGCTTCATTTTTCTGCTTGTAGATATCCATTTTTCCAGCACCACTTGTTGAAGAGGGCACCCGTTTCCCAGTTGATGGTTTGGGGGTCCTTATCAAAGATCAGTTGTCTCTATGCTGCTGGTTTTATTTCTGGGTTTTTTGTTCTTTTGCATTGGTCTGCATATCTGTCGTTATAACAGCACCACACTGTCTTGACCACTGTGGCTGTGTAGTATGTTTTAAAGTCAAGTAAAGCAAGTCCTCCGACTTTGTCTTTCTTCTTGAGAAGTTCTCTGCTAATTCTGGGCTTCTTCCTTCTCCATATGAAGGTAGTAGTCAATTTTTTCCATTTCTTTGGTATTTGTATCAGTGTAGCATTAAATTTATAGAGTGTCTTGGGTAGGATTGACATCTTTCTTATAGTGAGTCTTTAAGCACAGGATATTCTTCCGTTTGTGGAAATCACTTTTGGTTTCTTGAAGTAGGGATCTTTAGTTTTCCTTGTATAAATATTTTGTTTTCTTTGGTTATGTATGCCCCTAGGTTTGATTTGTGCTTGGCTATTGTGAAGGGCATTGCCTTCTTGATCTCCTCTTCCATGGTCTTGTCCGACGTATATAGCAATCCAATAGACTTCTATTTGTTGATCTTGAATCCTGCCACTCTTCCATATTCTTCTACTGCTGCCTGCACTCCCCTTGTGGAGCTTTGGGGGTTTTCAATGTATAGAATCATGTCTTCCTCCCTGCAGAAGAATGCCTCTAAAGAGTTCTTTTTTAAAAACGTTCTCTCAAAAGTAAAAAGGGATGTGGTGGGGGTGGGAGTGGCAGTAGAGAAAGCCATTCCTTCCTTCACCCTTTGAAATCCCTTTGTCCACAGAAAGAATAGACCATTCTGATTTCTTTGGCAACATTATATGTGGACATTTGCCAGGAGTTCCCAGGGCTGCTCTGAAGAAAGGAATAAATTTTTCCCTGAGTCCGCAGAGAGAGATCATGAAGGGTCTCCTTATAAAAGGAGCAACCTTGGTAGAGGAGTAAACACATTAACATATGAATAAACGAGCTAAAATCTTTGCAAAATGACATTGGACAAAGCTAAAGGACAGAATGAGCTGGTAGAAAATACTACAGGTACATTGGCCCCTGACTTCAAAAAAGAAAAAGAAAAACATACTCATTTGTGG